>NW_021604736.1:2919518-2964094 GCF_004785775.1 Grammomys surdaster | reverse complement strand
CTCCCTCTCCCTCTCCCTCTCCCTCTCCCTCTCCCTTTCCCTCTCTCTCTGTCTCCCTCCTTTCTCTCTGTTTATTCTCATGTACAAGACAGTTTTTTTCATATAATATTTTACTGATTCTTTAAGAATCCCTTCCCATTCCTTTCCCAAACTCCTCCCAGATGCACTCCCATTTTCTCTACAACTTTGAGTCCTCTTTTTGTTAGCAAATCATGGAGGAGTAGAATAAAAGCTGCACACTTATTTCTATTAGAATGGTCAAATTTTTATTCTGGGTAGTTGTTCAAATCTTTCTCATTCCACAAGCAATTTTTCATTTCTCAGTATCCAGTCACTGGCCATGAGCCAGAGTAAGTCATCAGTATCCAGTCATCATGGCCATGAGCTATCCATGAACATAGTCCAGTATACATTCTGAGAAGTTTTTAAAGGCAACTATGCAGTTCCTCGATGTCAGCATTGAAGGAGGATGTGCTTTGTCACAATGTCAGAAGGCTGGTCACATCTGTTTTAGGACATGATAACTCTATAATAACTAAAAAGAAGAGCTGTTGAATAAATACATTTAGGGTAAAAGAAAATTGGAAAGTAAGGAGTATATGACAGATGATGGTGGATCATTTCTCGGATGATGGTGGATGAGGAAATCCCTGAAGTCTATGAAAGGGGTTGGGAAAAATTAACTTCTTTCAGGAATGGGTAGCATTTTTTGTCCTGCAATATAAACTACTGCCCACTGCTTAACCACTCTCCATCCTCTTTGTGGTGCCAAAGGGCTCCACAGACATCAGGTTACCTCAGCATTCTTTGCCTCAGCTCTTCTTTATATGCAGGCACCTACTTTAGAGACTGCTTTGTGCTTTCCAGCTGCAAGATTCCCAGCTTAGCTTGGTTCCTGCACATTTAATGAAGCCCACAGGCAAGCAGAAACATAACAGAGAAAGGAGGTCAGGCCAAGCTCTCTCTATTCCTTTTAGTAGAGCGTGTTTTAACTGTGAGGGTCTGGGGAAAGCTAAATTTGAAGCTTCGTTCCTGTTTTCCATTCTTCACCTCTTTACCAAAAACTCATGAGTGTTGCTCTTGAGCCTATGGCCAGCTCTAAGTGTCTCCCCTCTTCTTCCCTGTCATTGCTGGGAAGGAAAAATAGTATTAGAAGATTGTCCACCAAATTCCTCAGGTGATAGCCTATCATGAATTCTGTTGGAGGAGAGAAATCTGCCTTCTCTGGACTAATCCTACTAGAGCCAGATTATTTTTTTAATTTGACTTAATTGTTTTTAACTTATTCACATTACATTCTGCTCACTGCCTTCCTCCCAGTCTCTGCCTCCCACACTGTTTCCCCATCCATCTCCTCAAGTTTCTTTGAGAACCAGGTGAGTCTTAATCTCTAGATTACCTAGATTGATGATTGAGACATCAGATACATTTTATTCTCCAGGCATGATCTTGAAAAAGAAAAAAAAACAAAAAATGTAGAGCCAATATTTTAAAATTTAGAGGTTTGAAATAAAAACCCAGATTTCTTAATAATCTTGAGAAATATTACTACATGTGTCTCAAAGCCTAGTGCTGCCTTATTGATATTTCTTATGTTTATGGAAACTCTCTCTCCTTCAGTCTTTTTCTTCCTCTTTCAAACATGCAATGCTTTGGAGGAAAATATATTTGGAGAACACTGTTCTTCTGTCTACTCATCTTTGTTCACATTGCTGCTGCTCCTATACACATTGAGATAAGGGGTTTTAGTTAAGCATGCTATAATGATGTCTGCTTGTAAGAAAATGTTACAGTCACAGGGACACTAGGAGTATTAGCTAACTGAGCACATATACTTTACTAAGTTTCCTATATACAATGTATAATAAACACTAACATACCCTTCAATTCCCAAATAAATAAGTATAATCTAAAAAATTTCTTTAATTTCCCCAATCCAGGCAGCTTGTTAATTATCAATTCTGGAGTCAAATCCAGGTTTCTATGACACCCAAGGCTACACTTGGAATTGATACTCACACCTGCTTCAGCAAATGTAAAGTGTTCAATTTTACAAGAGAATTCTACTCTTGATTAAAGATTAGAATGCTTGATTAAAGATTTCTAGGACCCTTAATAAACTACCTCTACAAAGACAGTGACAGTGATAGTTATACAAAACATAAAATATTCAACAAGATCCCAAGAATACATTTTGGCATAATTATTTACTGATTTGGTTAATTATTTTTACTGTGATATGCTTCCTGGAGTTAGCAATGACTTTAAGCTGAATTTGAAAGAATTTCCTCAGAGATCTCAGTTCTGAGACATCACTTGATCTATGGCCAGAGATTTTTGGGCCAGAATTCTACACCAGAGCCTTTGAACACTGTGAGCTTAGATGAAGAGCCAGAGTGTAGAAAAATACACCTCTGCAGCATTCAGGATCCTGGAAAAAAACAGATGGCAGCCATAAATGAGATGCTAAAGGAAAACGAGGCAGTGAAGCAAGGAACTAGGAGGTATGAGGCATTAAACCTTTAACATTGTCAGGCATGAATGAGCAAAGGAAGGGAATCCCACGATCTAGAGATATAACTTTGTGAGCATAGTTAGCTGAACATATCTAACCTTTGGGTGAGGGACACAGCCAGGCCATGGTAGTGTTTTAGGGATGGGCCATGTATCAGTACTATAATCTTCCTAAGGTTTTCAATATCCAGCATGTTCTTTTAATGCTCCAGAGAAATGGAAAACACACTGCTGTGATCTACAAGGGTCAGCCCTTCCAAAGTGAAAATGAGTCAAAGAGGTGTGGAAGCTGTCTTCAAAATCTCTCTCTCTCTTTTTTTTTTTATAATTTATTTTTTCTCAAATCGTAATTCATTCACACAGGGGTTATAAACACAGAAAAGCAGGATGTGGGGAAGGGAATGACACTGGAGTGTGGGTGTTCAGGGGGAATACAGATGTCTTCAGAACTGGGTATCATCGGCTGGGTGAAGGTTCAGGGGACAAGTCACTATGACTCTGCCTATGACTCGATTGACCTTATCTAAGTTGGTATTGTCTGCCAAGGCTACTTATTTACAAGGTCTATGACTACTCAGGCTTGTAGATTTCCACAAAAGCTGCCTGTTTACATTAGCTTATAGCCATCTGTTTCAGTGTTTTTCCACTGAGACCCAAGACTTGGTGTTAGTATACATGTATGACAGGCCTATTGCTGATTTTAGGCCTATGGCTGATTTTAGGCCTTCAGTGTATAAGCAGGGATGCCTCTGACATCTCCTTCCTTCTCTAAGTATAGAAGGGCTGTGGCAATTCTAATCTTGTGAAGGCGGGGATAGAGGCCTGCCCTCCAGTAATTGAAGGGGATCTTGCAATGGCTCAGGTCCCCCTGTCATTGTCCAGTGAGGCATGAGGGCCATACTCATCCTGATGTCTTTTTCCTGGAGAGGGGATACTTTTGACATCAACTCCTATGCAGTCTGGCTTGTCCCTCAGGGAACCCAGAGAGATATTTTAATCTTTTATTTATATTCCCTTGCAGTGCTTAGCCTCTCAGCCTAAGCAAGAATTCAGATCGCCTGTCAGAGGGAGTTCTGGGTGGCCCCTCTCTGCTTGATCTAGGGGCAGAAATCCCCCCTTTTAGGTTAGATGGAGATGGGTTTTGGGAACACCCTGTATAAAGTAACAACCTCATCTTGAGTCTCGTAGTCCTCCATAGCTAACTTATGATAATGTATCTGAATAGGTTTTGCTACCAAATTATTTATCTATTGTATCACAGAATTAGTCCGCCTATTTGAGGCCCAGGGACCAGCAGAAATAAGCAAAAAGAAACCAAATAATGGTTCCAAGTTGGGAGAAAGTAGAGTTGACAACCATGGAGAAGCTGAAAACCAATTCTTGTACCAACATTCATCTGTCTCTTTCTCTCTCTGATTTTTCTCAGGGCCTTCACTGACCTATTTCATGCTCTCTTTAACCCTCCTTGTCTTTTCTATGTAAAGGCAACATTCTTCTTTAAGGGCTGTACACAATCAAGAGCTGTACACAGCTTTTTCTATTGTGATAGAGTAAATCAAGTCCCATAAGGATCTTCAAGATTTTAGGAGGTCTCTTCAGACAGTGAAGAGAGCCATTTCCTCAGATTAGTGATGTCAATCTCTAGCTGTTTGATGTTCTTGTCAGTGGCCTTTCAAAGGTCTGAGTAGTATAATTTTGGAGGCCAGCTTCTGGATTAGACCTTCTAACAGCAGACATCATGAGTGATTTATTTTTACCTGGTAAGGAAAAAGAAGGGAATTCTCAGGGAGATTTCTTTTCCCTGGATGTAAATTGTTATTCATCTTATATATGGTTGGGCCTGGCTTTGTGGGGGTATCTATTTATTTCATTAATCTTTTTGGGGGCTGGTTAGCTGTGTCTTCTGTGGTATCAAACAGGCATATCAATCCTCGGCCCGTGGGTCTGGGTCATTTCCTTTAAGGGTAAGAGGGTTCTTCCCCATATCTGTGGCAAAGTTTTTGTTGGTCTTGGTGTTGCCAGAGGCAGACAGCAGCAGATTTGCCATGAGCTTTCAGCTTTAGAGAGTTAAAAGTGAACAAGGCATGATGGAGAGTATTTCAGCAGGACTCCTTCTGGGGGTGGGATACCATTACCCCTCTTTTGTTTTTAAACAAAATTTTTCAGAGTTCTTGTAAAATCAGAGCAGAAGCGTCAACAGTTGCTCCTGCAATATAACAGTATGATAGTTAAAAGTTGTTTAATTTTAAGTGGGCATGTTAATTAGGTAAGCCAAAAGGGGCTTTTAATTGTTGAACTTCAACACTTTGATTGCTGAACTTGGGTAGTCAGCCTCCAGAAGAGGAAGTGGTCAAATAGGGGAATAGACCTTGGTGGCAAGTTTTAGGAATGTATCTAAGAATTTTTACCAATGCAGAAGGAAACAGCAAAGAGGGCAATGCCTGGCAGCACCAGGTTTTCAATGCTCAGGCTAGCTAGAGTCCCTTCTGTATTCTTGTATTTTATCACCATTAAAAGGCTCACCCTATATATATATATATATAACATTGAGGAAAAATTTTCTGCGATGTCCTGAAATTTTCTCTCATCTGAGACAACTTTTAACTATCATACTGTTATATTGCATTAACAATAACACCCAAAATCAATCCATGGGAAATACAACTTTTTACATTGTTGATGAGGTTGTATATATTTACCCCAGGCACTCTGACACTATATCAGCAGTTTCTCAGAAATGTATTTATTAGTGATATAGCCTATGCATTTATTTTACCTATAACTACAAGGATACATAAACTACAAATTATGACAAAAATATAAAGTAATATAAGAATTTAACAACTGAGGATTGGCTAAAAAGCATCTTAAGGCATCCTCTGAAGGAATACAAGGCAAGCATGGAAAACTAATATACAGTTAATAGAACACCCACATTTATTATTATTCATAGAACATGTTTGAAAATATGAATGAAATTGGATTGAGAGAGGAAAAAATAATTATACAAATTACTTAATTTAATTACATCATATTGCAAGCTCCCTGAAGATTCTAATGCTCAGAAAGTTGGTCCTTACAATTGGTTCTGGAAGCCCCCCTATCACAGAAGGTGTGCATACTTGAGCTGAGTGGCAGATTGTTGTGGCTGCAGTTCACATGAAGAATACATCATGTGATACTAAATTCTGATGTTGACCAACATCAGAAACAAGAGGAGGACATTCATTCTTTGCCTTACCTCACCATTTGTCTGAGAGAAGGTCTGCTGTGTCCTCATGTGCCACACTTGGGCAGGGCTTCCAGTGTCCTCATCTCAAGCAGTGTTAGAAAAAATCTGTAGACAAATAAAGCAAATTATTTGTGTCTCTGCTTCAATGAGATTTTCCTCACTCTTTCTATAAATTAAATTAAAAAATAAACTTCAGGGATTTTCCCCTTCTGCTTTATATGTGGCAAGGTAAAGAGCATGGGGTATAGTACTCTTCTACTTGAAAGAATAGCAACTCTATTAAAGAATATATATTAAAAAGGTAAACTTCAAAAATGAAACCAGAATATTACTACTACCGATAAATACCAGTTTACTATATATTTTGTTTTTGTATCTCTAGGGTTTGTCATGGTAATATATGCTTTTCTTTCCATACATGCATTCATATTTGCACCCTCACTACATCCTTTATACTCACTAAGGTGGCATGAATATCCTCCCTTTCCATTGCATATTCTAAACCAGAACATTTACCACAGATGCAAGTCTGTTTTGAAAGAAGAAAAGCTGTGATCAATGAGTCATCAAGAAAAGAAACCAAGACTTTTGTGATGCATTGGTTGCATGCTAATGTTACAGTTTCTAAGAAGACATTGAACATAATAAGACTTTTCAATAAGTACTCTACAGCCATTGGACTAATTTCTACTCCTTGAAGTAGAAGTGAAAAAGTGTGAAAAACTTTAGAGCAAGAAAAGTTTTGTGTCTTGCCAACAGTCATGTTATTTTTCAGCAAGGCACAACAGAGTTTATATTTTGATCTTTTTGATTTGTACTCCTAGAGCTGAAATCAGACAGAGTCAGTTCTGTTTTCTCAATTTATAGTAACATGACTGTTATGGCTTGCTGCAAAATATTCATGCTATTTCACTTTTCCATTACTTCTGGAAATTCCTATACACAAAGGTGTGTGGTGATTGTGGTTAGAAAAATGTATACTTGGTGCCACCGAGCTTCTACACAGTGTGTACATCACCTTTAGACCAGTAAGTGAAGGGAAAGGAAATCACTGGGTGGTATACCCTAAATTCAAGTAAAAACCTAATCCTCCCCAGAGTCAGCAATATCCAAGTCCAACATACCTTCGGTATATGAAGAGTCTATAAGGCTTGCAAATAAACTTCACTTTCATTTTTATTTTAAAGGAATTTTAATTTCACTCTTTAACAACTTTTAAAAATCCCTTTCCTCTCTCCAACCCGCCCCTCCCATCCCATGCACTACCATGCTCTCTCTCAAACTCGTGGCCTTTTATTCCCTTAAATTGTTTTTTGCACATAGAGACAGAGAGATAGATAAATGTTCCTAAATAAATAAATACAACCTGGTCCATCTGTATGCTGTTACCCAGATGACCTCTTGGCACTGGGTAACCAATTTGGAGCTCTTTCTTGGGGAAGTGTATTTATCCCACATTTAGAATTCTTCCTTTGCCCATAATCTCTGATCTAGGGTTGGGGAATAATGAGATTTTCTCTGTACATGTTAGCACATCCACTGGTTTTGGTTAGGCAGTCATGTTGATGTTCTTCATGTGCATGTTCTATGATATTCCTAGGAGACAATCTTATTGCTAACACATAGCTCTCTGGCTCTTCTAATCTTTACACTTCTCTTCCACTATGGTCTCTGAGTCTCAGATGTAGGGGTTGTATTGTAAATGTATCAATTTTATGTAAGTGCTATTATTATAGCATTGGGGTATGATTCAATGACAATAAACACAAGGGGTTTATTTCTCTAAAGTTTTTTCATTCTAAAAAAAAGGTGAGTATTTGGATAATATCTATTCAGGGAAATGTTTTGAGAATTAAGATAATATGAAATTGAACTGGCATAATACTCTACTGCAACATGAACATTAACTCTAATTAAACTTACAGTCCTTTTACTGCTTACTGTCATTGTACTACAAGTTTGTCCTTTTCTTTTAATTTAAATTTTTGAGTTCATATGTAAATATTGTATTTACATAATTTTCATACCTCCCTCTATCTACTTCCACTCCTCCTGTCTCCTGGTGTGTGTATATGTGTGTGTTTGTGTGTGTTTGTGTGTGTGTGTGTTGGTGTGTGTATGTGTGTATGTGTGTGTGTGTGTATGTGTGTGTGTGTGTGTGTGTGAGAGAGAGAGAGAGAGAGAGAGAGAGAGAGAGAGAGAGAGGAGGGGAAAGAGAGGGAGAGGGAGAAGGAGAGAGAAAGCAGACTTGGGGTTGCTTTTACCTTATGCTATAGGTATAGGACTGACCACTGGGAGTGGATAGCCTATATAGTTTATACCTGGAGAAAAGCTAGTTATCCTTCTCTCAGGTTGTACTGATTGCTCATAGTTCTTCATGTAGATGTGGGATCCTCATAAAATTGGCACATCAACTGATGTGGTTATTAGATAGATCTTATTTAATCAACCATATTGTTGAGATCCATAGATGCAGCTTTCTGTTATATCTAGAATACATTATCTAGCAGAAGGTTTCCTGGTCTTCTGGCCTTCCTCATCATTCTGTTCCCTTTTTCATGACTGTCCATGAGCTTCAGCTGGAGAGGCTGCATGGTAGATCTATCAGTTGACCTGACCAAGCCCATACTTGCTTATTCTCTTCATTTTGACCATTTATAGATCTCTGCAATAGCCTCTACATATTGCAAAAAGAAGTTGAGCAATGCTACCTGTGGTGTAACTATTTAGAATAGTTAAAAATTATATTGCTTTGGAAATTAGCCATAGTATGTTCTCTTTTCTACTCTATGACCTTTCTAGCCATAGGTAATTGGTTATGTTTATAACACTAGGTATGAATTCCCATCAGTTGAGTGTGACTTACATCCCTTGGGGATGTCTTGCCATGGTGGGCATTGCTGTGGTTTGTGGGCTTTCTAATTGGGACTATTTCTCACTTGGAGACTTCTATAGCAGCATTGGATACTTTGAGGGCTTGTCCTCTGGGGAGTGATTTCCCGGTCAGTTCCAACTTCATTCCTCCAACCACCATATCTGAAATGTGCAGATTTTCAGACAATAGGGTTTTATATTCAAGATCTGAAAGTCAATCAAAAGCAATGACAATAACCTTTATTATTTTGAAAAATCTCCTGGATTTTCCTGGCCAACAAGTCCAAAGGACATTTTCTTTGCCTGGCACTGGATTTTTTGTTACATATATTTGGCTTTGGCAGGGAACATATCATCCATTGTGGCATAAATATATTTAAACTATAACCACACACATATATACACATACACATAGATATACATATCTATTTTAAGATTATAAAATCATGTTTCCTTACTGATTTTTCAAACATCCTTACTGTTATATCTTCTTTCCTTCCCCACTGTCTCTTTCTCCCTCTTTCTCCTGAATTACCCTCTCCTAACTTCTTTATTAAAAGTACTCTTTTGTTTTTTTCCATTTAGAGGACTTCAGGGCATCTGCCCTCTGACTTACTGCAGCCAACTCTCATGTGCAGAATATCTCACCTTCTGTCAATTGAGATATTCTAAATGAGCTAAATCAAAAAGCCAATGCAGAAGAATGAGTGTGCATGTGTGTGTGTAAGTGTGTGTGCATGCACACATGTTAAAGAAAGCCATGTTTTGTTCTAATGGTATGACTTCCCAGTTTAGCTTAAGAATATACAGTAGAAACTTCTCATATTGTTTCTTCTCACCAACATTCTTTTTTTTTTAATTTCTTGAGCATACAATAATAGCCCTTTTACTCTCTTCTTAGGATAGCCTGGAATTGTCACCTAAAAGAAGGGAATAAATGACTTATGCCTTGAGACTAAATGAGATGCTTTCGAGGTCCCCATAATGCAATGTTGTCACAAATTGACTTGTTACCACAGGCCAAGCTGTTTCAGTTTTGAGACAAAATTATTTTGTTAGCTATCTTCTTATTACAGGACCATATTTCCTTCTATAGTACCAAGTAAATACAGATAATTCAATGAATTATATCTTGTGTTTTTCTCTTTTAATAACATGAATGTCCAGATCCTGGTTCCTAGGTATAGATATAAGTGATGCATGAGAAATTACAATTTGCCCAGAAGCTTGAGAAGCACTTGCTTTTCTGCTGTTTTTTACCTACTGAAATAATCAGCATGCTGAACAGACTTACATCTCTAACTGACTGTACACTCCGGTGGTTCATACAGACAACTGATAAATCCGAACATGTGAAAAGCTCTATCCAGAAAATTCAGACTTTTAGAAATTGATTCTGTGACAGTGTAAGGCAAAAGTTAGGAAAAACTTTGTAGCAGCATTTCTTGAGCTAAGATCTGTGTGCAAGACAAAGACAAACTGAAGCCTGGAGGGAAATGATGAGGAGAAAGTAAGTAGTAGCTGCTGCCATCTCATAGTAGAGTAAGTAAACGTATAATGCTAAGGGACAAGTAGCAGGCCTGTGCAGCGGGAGTGGTCTGTGATGGGATTATAAGGACATGGGGCGTCAGAGAAGCTGGAGAGAAGGCTTCTACCGCTTCCTGCATGCAGACAATTTTGATGCACGAAGTCTTTCTCATTTGTTCATCTTTGACTGAAATATTTGGAAGTGAGAGATAGGATGTGAGTGATGCCAGGGTTCATAGGGGAGTCTCATCAAGCCTACTTAAACACTACAGTGGGATTTTTTTACAGTGTCGGAATAGACACAGATCAGTCTAGATTAGATTGCACACTCACATTGTCACACTATGATCTTCAAAGACACGATATAAGAAATGTCTACTTGACTGCCTTTGGCTAACTCTAGGTTGATCGCCTGCAAAATGGGGCCAGCAACAGCAGCATATCAGTCTAAGCAACATTCCACAGCATCCAGCTGCAGCATCTCGAAAAACACATTAAAACCTGCATTTCTGAGATAGCGTGCTTTTAATCTTTTCACGCTTTCCTTACTTACACAGCAGCTGAGAGGAACGCCTTCCTAGAAATCCAGCGTTCTGCTACTAGCCATGAATGAATCCTCGACTCGTTTGCAAGACATAAATCATCTCTCTTTACCTTTTTCTCTGTGCCATCATAATACTAATGGAGGAAAGGTCACCAATTTCCTGAATGTTTATTGTCAGCATGGTTAATTTTTTTCAACTGGCCAGAAAATGTCAAGCCTATCAGTAGCGTTCTTCACTTCATTAGCTAATGTAGCATAATTGGATGTTTGGTGATCAAATAAAATGGAACATTGAAGAATGCCTTGGAATAAGACCAAGAATATTTCTCAAATTACCTCCATCATACCAGCTGATTATCCTTTCACAGAAAATAACCCTATATGACTCTATGCCAAATAACTGTATATATCATTTTTGCAAATAGCTGCAAGCTATGCAAAAAAAGGAAAACCTTTGCAATATTTTGTAATCATTCTAATAGAAAATATTTACTAAACATTTAATATGTGTGGTGCCCTAAGATTTGAAAAAAAGAATGGCCTCATGGAGCACCCTTGGGCATTCTTCAGAGAAAGGACAAGTCTTATTTTGCAAAGGAAGAAGTGGATGCTTCACACTGTGGGGAAGGTTGCTGTGCCTATGAGCATTCATTGATTGAGATGTTAGGGTAAAGTATGTAAACTCACTATCACTGCCTTAATGACTTGAAATCAAGGAAAGGACACTCAAGATCTGTATGGCACTAAGGAACATGCTATCACATCCAAACTTGCAGGCAATGCCTTGCCAAGATGCATCAAACTTGACAAAGCATGCTCTAGAATTCTCCTTTCATAGGAACTTTGGGAAGAGGTGAAGCCCAAGAGAAGAAAACTGCCATTGTCTTAGCAAACTCCCTATCAGGACCCCCTGTTATAATAGTCTATGGCTATTACTTAAATTCTTTTTACAGATATCTTATTTTTCTTGTTTTATTTTCATATCAGACTTTGACAGTCCTAGCTCACACTGGATACTCAAGAAAAGCAAGATTCAGTATTCTATTAAATTCTAAAGAGGAAAGGATAAAGTGAAAGTATCTATGATCTTTAAACTAAATCACAGTTTTCAGAATTTTTATTTATTTTTTAATTTGTTCATATATTTTATGATCATATTCTTAGAAATGTATTTTTACATCTCTATAAATAGTTCATATGGGACACAGAAGTCAATACAAAGGCACAAAGAAAGGTATACCATTTGCTTAATTCCTGACATAGAGATTGTCGCTTGACATTTTTTATGAAACTATATGCCTAGCATAATAAGATAGCAGTAAAAGTGACAGAGGCGATTTAGAGTCAAAAGAAAACATGTTGCAGGTTAGAAGTCCTCAGCTTAGTATGGTATAACTCAGAACAACCCAGGAAAAGTCAAATACCCTTTACTACTTTTATATATGATTTCCAAAATACTCTCACTGAGAAAAATTGCTCCAATATCATAATTCCCGTGAGAAAATGTCACCAAATATAAAACAGTAATAGTGTTAGAAAATAGTATCATTTTAATGACTCGTTAAACAGGTTAGGCGAATACTGCAGCAACATTTGTCCCATTTTTTAACTAATTATTTTCTTTTCCTGCTGATAAAATGCTAAGCCCTAAGCTGTTGGAGAATAATTTTGTCTTTTTTTTCTTAACTCAGCATTATTTATAGCACAATAAATCTAATACCCTAAAGCTGATACTAAAGTGATTATTCCAAGTACCACAGAGATTTCTGTTTTTATTTCCCTGTTCTATGGGCAGAGGAAATACATTCCTAGTTCCCAGACACAACAAACAGCACTTGATGAGACAGACAACTGGGTGGCCACAAGTTGAAGAGGTTATGATGAATATATTAAACCTTAGAAAATCAATAGACAAAACCAAACATATTATTATAAGACTTATTATAAGACTTATGGTATTCCAGACTTAAAGAAACACAAGAATGCAAACAAACAGAGAAGAAAGATAATGGAAGGAGATATCCTGTTTGGTGATGTAGTAGACTGAGGAAGGGGTGTTTGGGAGCCTTGGAGTCAGTGATGGATAAAAGCTGACAGCAGTATGTTTAGTTCTCTGCTTAAGCTAGCCTCTGCTTAAGCTAGCCCTCTCTTGCAGCCCAGTCTTTTATTTTGCATAAACTACTTCCTTGGGAATTGCATATCAATTCAATCATTTACCTCAGCTTCTCTTTTGATTATGTCTTGAATCAGCATTTTATGACCTTAGCCCCTTGACTCTAAAGACAGAGCCACATGGTCAAAGTTGCCTAGGTCTGCTGCTTGTTGGAGCTGGAGCATAGCCTCATTATTCTATTATATTATCACCATCTTTCTGTTTTCCAACTCCTTTATTGTCTAAGCTTGTGTGCCCTGAAACTTGCTGTGAAGACAGAACTTGAACTCAGAGATCTGCATGATTCTGTCTCCTGAATGCTGGGATTAAAGGTGTGTACAACCACACCTGTACCTAAGCCATTCATGGTCACTGTTCCTCAAGATCTGGATCAAAACCATGTGTCTTCAAGCCTCAAGATTTGGATCACAAGTGTACCTTCCATTTCTGGATTGGAGTTTTGGAAGACTAAAGTCTACACTTATTTAACTGCAAACACAATAAGTTTACCTTCCTGAGATCTTGCCCTAAGTTTACCACTCCCTAAATTCTTTATCTCCTTTCTTAATATCTTTCTAACAAAGTTGGTTCATAAATGTAGCTGCCTTTATACTTTCAATTCTGTGAAGCTCCTCATACAATTCATATTGCATCCTTATATTTTGCATAGTTGAGAAATTCTGTAAAGAACAGTTCTTACATTGATTTATATATTCTTGAACTAAGGTTTTCAGAGTTTTTCCCACAGCCTTAAGGGATGCCCTGGAGGTCATAGCATTGCCATACTGCTTAGAAAAGCCAGACACATACTAGCTTTCTAGAATAATGCTGTTTCTGATTATCATTTCCCAATAACCTTGGCAGGGAGAACATTCTCCCGAAAAGGAACATAAAGTAAAATATATCCATTATTGTACAAATAAGCCTTATGCCTACAGCAAATTTCAGCACTTGAGAAGATCCATACTCTTTTGGCACTGCTCCAGGGGTGGGAAACTTGTCACACTGTACCTGGCAGATAGGTTTTCCACAAGTAAATTTTTCTCTAAGCTTAAATTTGTTTGTTTGTTTGTTTGTTTCTACCTTTCAATGAGGATAGTGTAAAAGCATGTTTGTTAGGTAATGAGGCTGCTTTTCTATGTCCTTTATGAGACCTTTACTCTGGAATTGATCTCTGGAGGACCTGGAAGCTGGTTTGCTTCTGACTTTTAGATAGACGTAGCCAAGTAAGAACCCAATGAAAGAAAGTGGTGACATATGAGAGAGACATGTTTGTTCCTCTGGGCTGATGCCTATCAAATCCTCATGTTTTGCCTGTAATTATCCCTCCTTTCAATGTTCCAGTGGTATGGGCTTCATTTATGCCCTAGTCATTTGTTTTAAATTTATTTTATTTCCTGTTTGGTCTAAAGATGAAGACAATAGATTGAAGTTTTCTTGCCAAGTAGAAGACTTTACCATCTCTGCTAATGTCTCTCAACGATGGTCACAACAATATAAGCCATACTTTTGACCCAAACTTTCAAATAACCCTATATGAATATCATGTTTTCTTTCTATTGTGATCACAGAAGGTGTAACAAAAAGAACTTGCAGAAATAGAGCCTCAGATGGAATTCTGGGAGTAGATTCCTTATATTTTCAATGAGCACATATATTATCTTCATGGGAAGCAAATGGATCACTAGTAGATAGGGTATCTTAGAGTTTTACTATTGTGAACAGACACTATGACCAAGGCAAGTCTTATAAAGGACAACATTTAATTAGGACTGGCTTACAGGTGCAGTGGTTAAGTTCAAGGCAGGCACATGGCAGCATCCAGGCAAGCATGATACAGGAGGAGCTGAAAATTCTACATCTTCTTCTGAAGACTGCTAGCAAAATACTGACTTCCAGGCAGCTAGGATGAGGGTCTAGGATGAGCCCATATCCACAGTGGCGAACATACTCCAACGGGGCCATACCTTCTAATAGTGCCACTCTCTGGGCCAAACTTATAGGAACCATCACAGGGTAGAATTATTTTATTTGCGCTATCACTGAAGATGGGCTAGAATGAAGAACAAATAGAAAGCAAGAACTTAAGAAACCAAATGGTTATCATTCATGGTAATGATACTAATCAGAATGTCTGAAGGTATTTAGCTTTTTGTGACACCCCTGGGGATGATTTTAGAGATGAACTTTCTCATAAAAAGGATCAGATTTAAGTCCTTGACTGACCAGTTGAGCATTAATGATAACTTTATGTTGGATCCTTTTCCCTTTGTAGTCACCCTTCTGATATGTCTGTGATGAAATTCATAGCCTATTTAAAAAAGTAACTTGCACAAATAGAACATATTTTTCACACTCTTTCCTCATGGTTCAGGGATCAGATCTGAAGAAGAGCAGAAAAACTGTAAGAGCTAGAGCTTGGGGTGGACCAAAGACAAACACTGATTTTCAGATGTTATAGAACTAGCATACTTAATTCATAGCAGCTATGAGATATACAAGACCAAGCCAGTCAATATTCCAACATGGAGGTGAAACAGATCCATATGGACATTTGATGTCCTATGGACATTTGATAACTTCTAGGAGGAGGATGAGTCAGTTTTTTTAAGGGTGTGGGCCTTGGTAGCTCTACTTGGATATCTACTCCAGTGGATAGCATCACATGTGTGAATATATGCTCAGCATAAATTTCACTGGGAATATTTTTTAAAATGAAGATACAAATTTGGGATGGAATGGGGGTAGATCTCGAAAGAATTAAAAAAGAAAAAGAATATGATATATATATATATATATATATATATATATATATATATTCAGAGATTAATAAAAATAACTTAGTCTCACCAGACCGATTATGTCCTGATACCAATGGAAAGTAAAATTGTAACAAAATAGAAGATAAAGGGTTACAGTTGGGCAAAACACAGATGAGGTTAACAATTCTGTATTCCTAACTCTCCCAAAGATGCAGCCCTTCTGGACACAAAACTAAAAAGTGTTAAATCTTAGCATAGCTCAGACAGTGAGTTACAAGATGTGGTTTCTAAGAAAATTGTCCATTGACTTTAAAACATTACTGATTTCTATTGAAGAAAGGAGCTAGAAAAGCATGCATGGAAATAGACATTAATAGTATTAGGTTGTAAAAGTAAAATATAAAACTTTATAGTGCCAAATAATTTGATTATTTCCTTTACCAGGAGTGAAATCAATAGTCTCTTTTGTTTGCTAGTTAAACACAGACTCAGTTATAACCTTAAGCCAAAGCCAATTGGTTGGCTTAGAAGAAATATGAAGGCTTCCCTGGGATGTTAGAATGGGGCCCTCACATGTAGTCTGCCAGGCATACCTAACCAACACAATCACAGGCTAATACGGAAGACTTTTCTTTTACTAAAACTTTAAAAAGGTACCCAGGAGGGGATGTAGCATCGTTTGAAATATGTTAGATGTCTCCTTGGACTAGGCTTGACTGTAAGTGTTATAAAGGAAGTCATTTTCCTATTTTCAGTGCTAAAATAGGTTCCTGAAATATTGTCTATCATACTGAGAATAATGGTTTCACATCACTGAAAAAAGCATGATGATTTGTTCAGCCAAGGTGCAGGTATAAGATACATGGGTAATGGGTGGCAAAATAGAATGATACAATTACAAATCTAGACACCATGGCCAGGTAGAGAACTGGGGATGACAGTAGATATATTTGTTCATAAATAGATTCTCTTCCTTTTGCCTCATAGAAATTGCAGTGATGGTCACTGCCATCTGTAGGACATACTTCTGATTAAGTATGCCTCTACTCTGTTTAGATCCAAATGACTGCTTGGACTCCAAGAATCTAATGATGGAAATGACTCTTACATTTTCTTTCACCATCCCTCATTGGATTTTCTTATTAACATTCACATTTTTGTAAGTGCCTCTTGTACAAATTCTTTATTTGTCCCACTTTGGTATTATGTTTCTTTCTGGAACCTTGACAACTATACCGTCTCATCATGTTATTAAGAAGACAAATCACAAGCAAGGTCTAAGACCTCAGAATGCTTTATGGTATCATTGGGTAGGGATAATAGAGATGCTTAGTTATTATCACTTTAAAGTTGATACATCATCTTCTGAAGAGATTTCATAACAGCAAAATATTAGTGGAATATCCATCAAGAAGAAACCTTTAATATGTAGTTTTAGCACAATAAAAAGAACCCACTCATAGCCACTGACATATTAAAACTCCCTCCCTCAAAACCTCCATCTTACCTATTCCATTTTACTTTTACTTTTTATTAATGATCATTTTCTCAATCTAGAAAATCAAAACAAGGGGCTTTGCAAAGAGTTCTGTTGCAGCTTTGCCAATCTCCCTTGGGCTTTTCTTTTTAGGGAAAAGTGGGTCTGCATTGGGTTTGGGGTGAACACACTCCTCATATGGGAAGCACTCAACTGCATCTCCCAGTACCACTGGCATCAGGTGCTGGGCTATAGGGAAGTGCTGAGTACCAGTCAGGAGTGGGAGAATGCAGTATAAGATATGAGTGGCAGATGTTGGGGTATCCTGGCTTCTAGGCCTTCAGTCACCACTGGAGAACTGCACAGAGAAGTTAGGGGGCCTGCGGGCTGAGGATGGTGACCAGGACTGGGGAGAACGGGAACTCAGGCTTAGCTCATTGTTGATTGTCCTTAGATTGGCAGCAGTTTGTTTGAAACACAGAGAGGCCTTCTACGGGAGACTTGGACCACGGATCTATAAGTGAAGGCCTTCTTCATCCTCCCCATGACAGTTCTCTGTGCTCCCCTTGGCGGTTCTCAATGAAAAAGACAGTCCATGTTTATCCATACCGTTTATTGACTGTTCATTGAGGAAAATGGATGCATACCAACTTCTCAGGGTGGACTAGATATTTAATACCTTTTGTGGAAAGGAATGTCTGGGAAAAGAAGATTATTGACTAAACCCTCGGGGCCTCTAGATACCTCATTGCATGGAGAACTCAGTTCTGGGCTACATGACCGATGTGGAGAATATAGCATGCATGTGTTCCAAGCCAGGAATCTGGAAGGGAGCAGACAGGCACCTACCAGTTCAGGTTCGTACCTGAGTTTCTGAAATGTGAGACTGTCTCAATCTTGTCAAGTTTCTTGGCATGGTCCATTGTCCCACAGGGTAAGCTACTTGTCCCTTGATGATTTACTTTCTCTGAGAAACTCCAACTTAAAAAGACATGTGAACCATTGACTTTCAAATAATATGTTTAGTATTTAAAATTCAGAAGCATGGCTAAATCTTGTATGGTAAAATTCATAGCAGCAACAGTAGTCATACAAAATCACTGTGGCTTTCCTAAGGGATCATCTAAGTTTCATATGCTGGACCAATGTAGAAAAGAAATCACAATAGTAGGGTGAGTAGCAAGTGCTACACAGAGTTAGAAGATGATGAGATAAAGGATACAGACTCGTTTATGATTAGGGTTTATAAATACATGCTTTCTTTACCATACTAAGCACAGGGACTATCCACAAAGGGTCACTCCTAAGTGGAGCAAATCTTTCTTACAATCTGATTTAGTTATTAATATTAAATAAGAAATCTGAAAAGAGGAAGCGACCTCAGAAAGATTACAAGAAACTTCTAGGTTTGAGAACCTTGGATAATTATGTAAGGTGGCTTATCTGAACTGTAGTGGAAGATGAAGGCTGTTGATTTCTCCTTTGAGTCTGATCTGCAAAATTCCTTTGCTATGATAAAGCAATACAATACATGTTCCTTGGTTTGTTGATGGACAAAGTAGACTGATGGCTTGCCAGCCTCTGTTTGGAACTAGTGAAGATGCTATCTTTACTGACTTATATTTTCCTAGAAGATTCTGCCCAGACTACTGTTGTCTTCATCTTTCTACACATCTCAAAGGATCTGAAAGCAGTTGGCCCGCTTCTGAAAGGCTGTGGTGTTACACCATGTTCTCTGGGAGTAAGCTTTGAAAGTCTTGGAATGTATCTAAAAAGAGGTGTCTTGTTGTGTAATCTGTAATAACTCTCAAATGTAATGTGAGTGAGAAGGAATGGCTTCTTGCCTACAAGGGAAATAGAGTAGTCACAAACCAAACACTCAGTGTCCCACATCATCTACCCTTCCAAGATTATAAACCCACATTGTATGGGACAATTTGTCCCAGCTGCTGAAACACAAGCAATCTTAACATCAGAGATGTCCTGACTTTAAGTCCCCTGAAAGTGTAGCAGTGGTTACTAGGTACAGGAAAATGTGTGGAAATCAGGGGTCTGAGACAATAATGGAAGAACTATGGCTGGATATACATGGACAAATCACATCGAATCCTATTAATATGTGTTGATTTAAAATCAGTAAGAACTCAATGCATTTAAAGATGTGTTTTACATAGACAGAACAATATCTAAATTTTCTATATCTAGTTTATTAAATCTTTGGCTTAAATCCCACTAGACATCATAAAAAGATGAGAAACTGTCACAAGCATGAAAGTGAAACTTGGGTGGCAACTAGAACAGAAGGAACACTGTTCTTTAGCTATGCTATCTATCAAGATTGCACAGCAAAGTGTTTTACACAGGGAGGGTGTTCAGTGAGTTTATGTAGAGAAAGAGTCAGGCTAAGCTTTTGGAAGGCAATCTTCTAACTGTATTATCTACTCTTTCCAAAACTACTGACCTTGAAGCCATCTTGAGCCTTTCCTCAAGAAAGTACAGTCCCTCCAGACACTTTCCTAATTTGCTTTTCGCTCAGAGGGAAAAAACCAGCATACAACAAAAGTCAATCTTTTGTTTCATAATTTGCCTTAAAAACAACTGTGCTCCCTGCATTCCCTGGATTCCATCCAGAGACATGTTGATCGTCTGTTATGATCTATCTAGGAAGGCGGAGAACCTTAGGGAAATAAATATATCTTACTGATACTTATAGCTGTAGCCCCTCTCCTAGCTTCTTTCCATCCCTCTCCTCATTTCCCAACCCACTCCAACCCCCATACCACAAATCCACATCTTGGTGATTCATTTCTTTTCCCTCCTTTTTTTCCTGTTCTTGCAGCAAAATATTTCCTCTTGTGATGTAACAGTTTAATTATTCTTTCAAGGAAAAGATGTAACTAATCGCTATTTTCCTTCTTTCTCATAATTGGATAATTGCATATTTAGCAGCTTCATCAGTTAATTGTGCACAAGGGGGGAAAAACTCCTTTAATATTTAAAGACAATGTTTTATTTAGTTGTTAGCAAAATGGATTAATGTTTTAGTTTGGAAAATTTGTGAATAGATTATTTCACAGTTTCTATAACCTATTTTTAATGAAGAAATTAATTTAAGTATAGATTTGAGAAATCTAAGGAAAGTAACGGGAGTATATCTCTTAAACATGAAAAAGAGAAAAGTGTGCTTCCACTGGCATGAGGGCATAGGGCACTATGCTTATTTAACTGGTGGAGATGATAGGAAGTGTAGAGAGCTTTTGCAGTGAAAGCCATAGATCTTGCTTGGGTAGTGAACCTTGTTACACGTATCATGGTTGGGTACCTTGGTGTTCAGAAGTTAACTCATTGTTTTGTTTTACTTTCTACCACTGACAAAACATGTTGGAAACTTTCAAATGGATCCTTCTGACATTAGTCTTTGATGCCACAGAAAGTGATATTCCAACACAAAATGGACTTGAAGGAACCAAATTTTCCTTTGTCCCATCTGTGTTCAATGTTTTAAAGTGCTTTCCTGTATGAATATACTTTAGGAAGCTTCTACAGTAGTAAGTTTTCATATGGTTTTTTAAAAGACCTTTAAAATTAATTCCGTCCTTTACCCTGCCCTCCATACTCCTTCCCGTTTAATCCTCCTATTCTGTTTTCTTCTTTACCCTTTTATATCAATATACTCTATTTTCCCTTTAGGTTGAGAGTATATCTCAGAAAAGAAGGACTTATTTAGCATGCACAATGCCTGGTATTGACCACAAGTTACAGTAGTGACCAAATAGCAAATTCATTAGGCAATATTATCAATTTCCTATCATCTTATCTGGACAGCCTCCTTTATGATAGCCTGGATTATTGAAAAAATGCTTTCTGTTCCTCAGCTGGACTCAGACTGAGAAGATGGTGAAGACAAAGAAGTGAAGTGTCACTCAGCCGCAGTGGAAATGACATAAACATATAGGTGGGCTTGACAAAAATGTATTTCTTTTATTTAAAAAAATACTATGACATTCTGATGTAGCTTTATTGCTTTTATAGTTCCACTATATCTGTTAAAACATGTCCTCTCTCTGTTCTGCATTCTATTCAAAGACAATGAAGATGAATGGATCAATTACTGAATCTCCAAATACAATAAAGGAAGCTCAGTTTCCCCTAAAGCACAGTTGGGATAACAGTATTTTTAATACTTTACCAATTTCATTTCTGTTGCTGTGATAAAACATCCTGTCAGCAAGCAACTTAAGGAAGGGTAGGTTTCAAGTTAAAATCCATTGTTTCAAGAAACTTAAGGCAGAAACAAAGTAACTAGTTATATCCATGGTCAAGGGCAGAGAGAAAATAAAGGAGTGAATCTTTGCTTGCTTGGTTGCTTGGTTGGTTTTTGTTTTTTCTTTACTGTTAACCAGTCCAAGGCCCAGCCTAGGAAATGGTGTTCCCAACAATGAGCTAGGTTAGTTATTATTCAAGACAATCCCCTTGAGATATAACCACAGGCCAACCTGATCTACAAAATTCCTCAACTGACACTATCTTCACAGGGGATTCTATTTTATGGCAGTTCAGTTCTATTTTAACCAAAAAGACTATTTATATAGTTTCTGTGACTATTTGGTCTTTGTGTCGGCTCTTAGTAGAAAAATACATTGTAACGTATGACCAACACTTGACAAAAGATAATCAGGAAAGAAGAAAGAAATAAAAGTGCTTGAGAAAAACAGAGACAAGGAAAGATGAAAGGACTGAGTGGAATGTAGAAGGAGCAAGGTGAAATGAAGCCAGAGAATGAAAGTTCTTCAATGGAAAAAATTGGTTAGAACTTAGAAATCAGACAAATACGTATTATTCTATCTTTTTTTCTTCATCTGAATACTGAGACCAGTAATGTTCTGTATTTTTTTTTTATTATGAGAGATAGTTTACTGTCCTGCATTTGGTCCTTTTCCACTCTAGTCAGGAGTGATATTTTCCTCTACTTGTCTCAATTAGTCCCCAGTTCTGAGACAAGTTAGAGAACAAAGAAAGTTTTTGAGATTTCTAGCTAGCAGAAAGGAGGATTCCCATGTGGGCATGTCTAGTGGTGAGCTGAAAACTGTTTAGGACAAAAATAAGCCTCAATGGAACCTTAGGTAATCAGTGGCTACATTTGGGTCTTGGTAAATGGCACACAGAAAGATAACCTAGTGTGTACTGTATGGAAGAAACACCTGCCAATAAAAAGCTGATTAGCCAATGAACTGCAGGAAATAGGACATAGGAGTTCTGGTCTGGAAAGAAGAACTGTGGGATAGAGTTAGGTGCAGGAGAAAGTTCACCCAAATTCTGAAGAGAAGAATGAGACTGAGAAGAGGTAAACCAGTCATCATCTACTCATAGAATAAAATAAATAGATTAATTAAATTAGGAGCTGGTTGGTGAACAAGCCCAAGCTTATGGCAGCTCAGGCATTTATTGATACGTAATCAAGTCTCAGTGTTGTTATTTCAGGAACTGGGGCACAAGTGGAAAAGCTCAAGCTTCCAAATGTGTAAACATACCTCCCTGTAAGCTTCCCTGTGGGAACAACTCCAAACTGGTGGCTTTTTACATTTGCACCGTGAATTTCCACACTACTCTACTCACTTTTTATGTTCCTGTCTTTGAATTAAAATCTTTGCCATTTGCCTAGTCTAAGGAGTTTAGTTCTTTTGTTGGTTTTTATAGATATGTATATATTGATATGGCTCTTTCTCAATAGGCAAGTATTCACACATAACTCTCTACTGTAAGAATCAGAAAATATGTGAGAGTTCTGTCACCAGAGTTGGCTGAGAAAAAGGAGTTAAAAATTCACATTAACATTTGAAAACAGTTTCCTGTATTGTGTTACAAAAAGAAAGCATGTGGTAAATGCTAATTTAAAGAGAACTATTCTTACTCATTAGAATGAGATGGATTCAGTGTTTAGCCAACTGATATTGTAATAAAGGGATGCTTAGGAGAAAAAAATACTTATTATGGTCACCTGCAATAGGAGATGGATCATTTCCCAAAGACAAGTTTCCATTGCCAAAAATTATGACACCATATCTGTACAAGCACATATGAAAATGTTCATTAAGCACATAATTAAAGCCTCTGAGAAACCAGGGCAGGCCTCACCAGCAGGTTCACAACAGCTTGTAAGAACAAGGAAATGTGACGAGCAGGTATCTTATGAATTCTATCGCTGTGATAAACATCATGACAAAAAGCAATTTGGGGAGGGTTTATTTCAACTTAAGCTTAAGTCCCATTCCATCAATGAGGAAAGTCAAGGCAGGAAACAAGAGTCAGAAACTAAAGCAGAGATCATGGAGAACACTGAGTATTACTTTACTCTCCACGGTTTGCTTTGGCTGTGTCCCTATAAAAATCAGGGCTACATGCTCAATGGTGCCACCACCCTCAGTGTGCTGGCCCTCCCACACCAATATTAATCAAGAAATGGCCTACAGACTTGCCCACAGGCCAAAATGATTTTCCTCCCTCAATTGAAGTTTCTCTTCCAAAATGACTGTACTTTGTGCGGCATTGACCAACCAACAAACAAAATAAACAGGGCAATAAGTCAAAAGGGATCACTACCTATGACTCTTGGTTGAGCTCCTTTGAGTCTTAAGGTGAACATAACAATAGTCATGTTAGACTAAGTGCCAGAAGAGCTCAGAATGCACAGCATGGGTAATGACTGCTGTGGGAACTCTGTACTAATAGTAAAGTGAGATTGTCAGGTGAGAAACTGGTTCCAAATGATAAGGGTAGTTATGCCTCTGCCAAGTGCTGTTGATGGAAGTAAGACACAACACTAATTTCGAACTGGAGAAATCCAGTGTGTGTCCATTTAGGCACAGGAAATACATGGATAATCTTGATAGAGTTGTCATATAAAACAGAAAAACTGATTGTAATTATTCTAAGTCATCCACTGAAGTGCAAATTTCTGCTTTCTTTGGAGACTCAATTGTATCATGTGATGTTTCTCTGGAAACCATTTTGAGAGGATTTTTTGCTGAGAGCAGACACGTGGTGTATTTCTGAAAGCTTCCTGAAAAAGAAAAAAAAAAGGCCATATGATATTGCTAGAGTGGATGCCTGAGAGAACATGGGATGTTTGGACAGTGTAGACAATGCTGTGACATTGATTTGTCTTTCCACTTTTGCTGGTCTTCATTGGGCTTTGTTGATGACACTATGGCATTGGTTCTCCTTGCCTTCTCTGCTGATCATCGTTTGTTGTAACTTTGTGGAGAGAAACACACCACAGAACATCTTGTGATATTCTGGCAGCTTCTTGCTGATTTTGTGGATTCAGGCCAATTGTTAGAGCTTCATGGTTTCTTCTGGATTGAAGTGCCATAGCTGCTTCATTAATGATGTTTGCTGCTGACTTGTGTGAACTGTACTGCTGGTATCTCAACAACAAAGACTGGAATATACCCAAAGAGCTATTTCTAAACAGGTCCATATTCCCCTTGCCCTATTAACATTTTCTTTCCACTACTTCTGGTATGTGTTGGGCTAGAAGGAAGGTTAATACATTTAAGAACCCCTATTAAAATAGGTTTTGAAAAAATTTAAGCGTACAGTCTATACTTCCTCCCTGCTGTTTAAATTTAAATCTTTCATACATAGATAGACATGGTTGTGAATGACCAGCCACCTTACAGTTCTGCTTTGTCATCACTATTACAAACTAATCAATATAGAAATTCTGAAACCTGCCTCCTCTCCCAATATACATACATACATACATGCATACATTACATACACACACGCACACATACATACATGCATGCATACATGCATACATACACACATATGTATATACATACATACAATGGATCAGAGTTAAAAGAATATGTGAGAATGTAATAAAACATTGGTCACATAGCCTCAACCTGCAGAGAGTAAAAGAAAAAAATAACCAATGGAGATAGCCTCTGAAAGAAAGCATACAAAACACTCTAACCTGATACCATGAATTAGACAAATGTGTCTTTGACTGAAATGATAGGAATCCAGGAAGGGACTGAAGCTAAGTCTCTTTGAGCATACTATAATTTATAGGCAAAGAGACAAAAATCAAGGGAAATAATTGTTCATTGAGCTAAACACTAATTGGTCTCATTTAATCAAGATTTGCTTAGGGCAATGGTGATTACTTCCTCTGCTATACTAAAGAAAAATACTTTGCTCATTGCTCGACTCCGAGTCTCTCTTTTCTGTTGTTACATACGCCAGTCAGCTCAAACAAAAGGAGTCCATATGTAGACAGATAATGTATTGGCCGAGATTTTTAGTCCTTAGTTGGACCACTAAGTGACTGTACATAAGAAAACCATGATCCATTCCCTAAGGCTTCAGGTCCACTCTAGAATAAAACAGCACCTGTGGAACCAGTTATCAAATGAATCGTGTCGAGCCAATCCATAGGCCTTCCCCAGAGTCTTGACCAATAAAGTCAAGTCAGCCCGTACAACCATATGCAAAGCACCAGCCTGCCATTTGTGGCCTCTAGCACATGCCAAAAGTCAGAGCCAGGCCCTGTGTTAGGTAATCTTAGTTCAGGGTCTGGCCCCAGGGCCAGCTAGGCAGGGGTTTATAGATTCACATTCCAGACCTAATTTCTAATGGTGACTTAGATCTTCCTTGTCTCCATGGACTTTAAAACAGGGGTCTATTTCCCACAGCTTCAGGGAGTGTTAGGTAATGCCCTAGCCCTTCGAGACCTAGCATCCAGCACATCTATAGGGTCATATACCTAGTCTCCAATCAAAAATTAAAGTGGCAAAATAGATGAGGGGGAAAAAAAGGCACAGTGCAGCTCACTTCACCTTAAATCATATGTGTAATATGAAGATATAGACTCAATGGTCCACATAGGTTAAAACAACAACAGAACTTAGCCATTGACTTCACCCTTAGTTATCAGGGAAATACAAATCAAAATGACCCTGAGATTCTACCTCACACCAATCAGAATGGCTAAGATAAAATCTTAAGTGATAGCACTTGAGATTTGGCAAGGATGTATAGAAAAGGGAACACTCTTCCATTGCTAGTGAGAGTGGAAAATTGTACAGCCACTCTGGAAATCAATCTGGCACTTTCTTAGAAAACTCAAAATAGTTCTACCTGAAGATGCAGATATACTGCTCCTTGGCATGTACCCAAAAGATACTCCACCATACTCCAAGGACACATGCTCCACTATGTTCATAGCAGCTTTATTTATAATAATCAGAAACTAGAAACTACTCAGATGCCCCTCAACTGAATAATGGATAGAGAAAATGTGGTACATTTACACAATGGAATACTATTCAGCTATTAAAGAGAAGGACATCCAGAATTTTGTGGGCAGATGGATGGATCTAGAAAATATCATCCTGAGTGAGGTAATCCAGACCCAAAAGGACATGCATTGTATGTACTCACTTATAAGTGGATATTAGCCATAAAGTGCAGAATACCCATGATTTACCCAACAGACCCAAGGTAAACAAATAGGAAAGCCCAAGTAAGGATCGTTGAGTCACACATAGAAGGGTAGAAGGGAAAATAAAATAGTCATAGGAGGCAGAGGGAGGGAGGGAATGGGGGAGGAGAGAAGAGGAAGGGAATTGGAAGGTAGGATCATGTGCAGAAAAAGACAGGAGGGGAGAGACAGGAAAAAGGCCTAGAGGGCCAGGAGAATGGATGGAAAGCTGCAGCTGCTAGGGGGAGGTGCATCATGGAGGGGGGAATTTCTAGAAAGTTCCAGAGACCTGGGGTAGGGGAGGCTCCCAGGTGATCTTAGCAGAGATGTCTAACAATGGGGACATGAAAGCCAAAGAAGCCACCTCCTGTATCCAGACAGAACCCCAGTGGAAGGATAAGGCCACCAACCCACTCACAAAACTTTTGACCTAAAACTTATCCTGCCTAAAAGAAATGCAGGGATGGAGCAGAGACCAAAGGAAAGGCCAACCAATAATGAGCCCAACTTGAAACCCATTCCATAGACAAACACCAATTCGGAATGATACTTTGTTATGATTTCAAACAGGACCCTAGCATAGGCTCTAACCAGCAAGTGGACTGAAACAGATGCAGATACCCATAGACAAATGTTAGATGGCAGTCAGGAACACTTTACAGAAGAGATGGGGCAAGGACAGAAGGCCTAGAAGTAGATAGGAACCCCACAGGAAGACCAATCCTTGACCCCGGGCAGGTCTGAGTCTGAGCCACCAACCAAAGGACATACAATACACGGGCTGGAATGTGGCCTCCAGCACATATGTAGCAGACTGGTAGCTTAGTTCTTCAAGACAGGCTGTCTTGTCCGGCCTCAGTGGAAAAGGATGTGCCTAATCAGGCTGAGACTTGAGATGTCAAGGTGAGGAGATTCCCTGGAGCTAGGACTGGGGTCCCACCCTCTGAGAGGAGAAGTGAAAGGGGTGGAGGAAGGGATTCTATGAGGGAGGAACCAGGAGGGAGAACAGCCTTTGAGATGTTAATTAATTAATTAACTAATTAATTAATTTTCAAAAAAGAAAAAGGCACAGTGCAGCGCACTTTACTTTAAATCATGTGCTTAATATAACGATATAGAATCGAGATTGCCTACTTATGTTAAAACAATGACAGAACTGGGCACATATATACAAGATATATTTAAAAGGGAGAACTGGGTATCTCTCCAACTACACTGACAAAGAAGTACAAAGAGGGCATCTCTTCCCTAGTGCTGTGGAGTTTCCTTGATGGATTTTGGCAGTTGGAGGAAACATTTCCAGCCCAGATTGGAAATTTAGTTTAAGCTATATATGTGTATTTACATACTGACTCATGTGTAGTATAGGATGTTTTAGGTAGATAATTTCAGGTTTCAGACATCCTTACTGTTTTATCCTCCTTATCTTCTTCTGTACTTATCTCTCTCCCACATCCGTATTTAGAATCCCTTGCCACAATTTTACCATTGCCTAGAATGAAAAAAAAAAAAGAAAAGCAAAACGTGTCTGTAACATGATTCCTTTCTTTTTCAAAATTATTTTTTCTTCTTTAAGATTATTCTAACATTATTTTTCATTGGTGTGCTATTCCCTGGATAAGACTAATTCCCCTGCACTCATCTCTTAGTTACCTGCAGGTTTTCTTGTGTAGAATGAAACCTTTTTCCTGCCCACTTTGGCATGTCTGCTGTTGTGATCCTTGGTCGGCTTGCCAACTGGTTATCAATACCAAGGGTCAGCCTTGAAAACACTCATGTGAAGTAACATTCCATAGACTGAGCAGGGTGTAGTTATGTCCTAGAGTTTAGGAATATAGACGTATACACACATATGCATAGATATACATAAATGTATGTAACAACAATAACTGAAATGGGAGCTATAAATTCAAAAGATGACAAGGATGGGTGTACAGAAAGTTTTGGAGGGTATAAAAAGAATGGAGAAATGATATAATCTCAAAAATATAAAGAAATGCAGGGACAAAAATGGGACAGAAACTGAAGGAAAGGCCACCCAGTGACTGGCCCACCTCGGGATCTATTCCATGGGCAGTCTTCAAAGCCTGACACTATTACTGATGCTATGTTGTGTGTGCAGACAGGAGCCTAGCTTGGCTGTGCTCTGAGCTATGCTCTACCAGCCCCTGACTGAGACAGATGCAGATACTTATAGCCAACCATTGAACAGAGGTGGCGGACCCCTATGGAAGAATTGAAGGAGTTGAATGGCTGGCAACCCCATAAGAAGAACAATATCAACTAATTCAGACCCTGGGAATTCCCAGAGACTAAGCCACCAACCAAAGAGCATAGGGGGGCTGAACCATGGTCCCCGATACATATGTAGTTGAAGACTACTTTGTCTGGCCTCAGTGCTAGAGGATGTGCCTAATTCTGTAGAGACTTAATGTACCAGGGAAGAGGGATCAACTTTGGAGGGAGGGTGAGGTGGGGTGGGTGAGAAGGGAAGCAGCACACTCTCAGGGACAAAGAAGAGAGGGGATGCGGTGAAGAACTCTGCGGGGGGGGGGGACCAGGAAGGAGGCAACATTTGGAATGTAAATAAAATAATTTAATAACAAAATAAGAAAACAAGGAGTCATGCAATTTGTAGATTGTGCTTTATTTTACTTCTTATATAAATTTCTGCACAAATACCCACTCTGCTTCTAATTTTCTAAAATTTATTGAATGTTATTACACATATTTGTACAGCACTGTGTAATGTTTAGATACATGTGTGCATTACATGTTTAAATCAGGTTAAATAAAAAATCTCCTTAAGATGAAAAATGAAACTGGGTTTGCTGGCACCAGTTGGCCTTTCCCTTACCAATTAACATTCTCTCTGTCTCTGTCTCTCTCTGTGTCTCTGTCTCTCTCTGTTCTCTCTCTCTCTCTCTCTCTCTCTCTCTCTCTCTCTCTCTCTCTCTCCCTCTCTCTCTCTCTCTCTCTCTCTCTCTCTCTCTCTCTCTCTCTCTCTCTCTCTCTCTCTCTCTCTCTCCATCATAAACCATGACAACTCCAAAGCTGCCGCTGTTGTGTCTTTATTTTTCTTCCCCAACATTTACAAGACTCCAGTTCTGTCTTCCTGCAGCAGCTCTATTCTCTGTGACTTTCTGCACAAAAGATCCCTTTATCTTCTGTAGCCTCCAACTCCCGGAGATTTTTATGAATGTCACTGAGATTATCCAATGTGAGAGGGGATGACATTCTATTGATGTTCTCTTGGCTAATATACACATGTCCTCTGGGGAATATGGTTCTTATCAAATTGCTTCTTGTGTGCCTTCAAAGGACAAACAGAAGAAATTGAAACAATTATTCAGAAACTCTAGACATTAAGAGCAACAGCTGCTGATTATAATGAGGTAGGATTTTGTTCTGAACTGTGTCACCATTAATCACATTTCCTAGATAAGTTCTTGAACCTCTGAGCTGGCCTCAGTGGAAATGACAGTGAGCAGAATACTAGAGCTGGTAATGGAGGAGACAGTTAATTCAGTAACTTAACAAATCAATTGAAGTTGCTTTTGGAAGTTTAGCCTCTGATTATAGAATATATAAGTCCTCACTTGGGGCACTTCATCTTTCTAATCATTGCAAACTTAAATGATAGCTATTTTTCTAGACTTAATTTGAGCTTTTTCCTTAAGATCTCTGAGTGTATGTGTGTGTATGTGTGTGTGTGTGTGTGTGTGTGTGTGTGCATGTACCCACATGTGTATGTGCATGCCTCTGTGTGTATGTCTGTGCTTATACAATACAGTTAAATAGAAGAGATTTCTGAAATAAGTATTGTCTGAGTAAATTTAGCTGTTCCATAGAGAGTGTTTGAGGGACCTCAGACTACTTTCTTTCTACTGTTTAGGTGATTATAAAAACGTAGTACCTGTCTGTTCTTCAGCATCTGGTAGGGCAAACAGAAGAATGTACATACTGCTTCCTCAATAGTTGGACCCATGTGCTCTCCAGTAAGAAAATTTCCACTTGTAGTCACAGAGCAGCCACTTGATGATGATTTACATATCAAAGGGAGAAATGATGTGCTCACAAACTGCCAAGTCAACACCTTCCAGGCCACTTTGTTAAAGCTCACCCACTAGAAAGTTCTCCTTGTTTCTGAAAGGATGGAGGGAGGGCAAGGATAGGCCTGGAATAATGTTTTATATCTATTAAGGCAGCTGGGATAGAAGGATAGTAAAATGGAATACATAAGAGGTCCATTTGGCTAACATTTTTAATATAAGGATGTAAAGATAGTCCTGAGACAACAGCTATCCGACTTCAATAAAAAATTAGCATCTATTAAGTATTAGCAATTATTATAGGGACTTGGGATGAAGTCATTTATTAACACCTAACAAGTCTACTATTGTATGAAGCTCATATGAATAAGGAAAAATATTCAAGTAAATAGTATGCAAATAATAAAATTTCAGATGTGATATGTAACATGGAGATAACAAAGGGGTGACTAAGGTACAAAGGTGGAAGAAGAGAATGGCCCCAGAACACTGCCCGTGAAATGACACTGAGCTGAGCTCCCACTGACCAGAAGACTTTTGTGAGTTATCACATGAAAAGAGGATCCTTACCAAGGAAACAACTCATGTGGACAGTCTGTGTGTGAACAAACTAGAAAAAGCAAGACCAGAACAACTGGAGGACATTTTCAAAGAAAAATTTTACTAGGCAAATTTGAACAGGTAAGGAAGATAGGTTTATATTTTAAGGGGTTTTATAAAACTATTTGTATATGTTTGTATCTGCTTATAGGTTAATGCATGAGAGTAAAGGACCCTAGAAAGCCAGATCAGGATGGTGAAATCCCTGGAGCTGAATTTTCAGGAGCCTGTGAGCTCTCTATCTCGCATGGCTGCTGGGAACAAAAATCAGATCCTCTAAGGGCAATATAGACTTTCAACTGCTGAGCCATTCAGCCCTGACAGACTGCTGAAGTGTCTTCTACTTGGTGATCCAATTCTGTGTCCCTTAAAGGAGTCCAGACCACAAGCCCTCATAATAATGCAACAGAACCCATAACCTAGCCAATCCCACTTTTACTGTTCTCTGTATTCTCATGCGTAACTTTTTCTAAGGACAATTTTTAAAAATATATCAGTGACAACACAGTAAAAAGAAAAAAGTCTAAGTAACTGCCATTGTGAGCCTCCTCTGAAGGAAACAACTTTGACTATTTGTTTTTCTGTGTTCACTCAACAAATGCTTAGCTTTCTTTATACTGCCAAGAATGATGAAAGTTCCAAACTTCAATAGACTCACCAAGGACAGTTGTCACAAAAATTCTTGCAGTGCACTTCATCCCTTGAGAGAGAACAATCCATGTGTCCATCTACTGAGATGTGGAGTTGTGTTTTACTTCTTCTAATTCAATGTATCAGGTCATACACCATACTATAAGTCTCCTTATAAATACAGTTTTCATTCCTTGGTGTAGTTAGAATAAGCATGTGCTATTTATTCTTCTTGGCAATATTTAAAATTTTATCTTCTTTAAACATTGTGCTTCATTTCTGCTTCAGAATGAGATACACATATATGTATATATGACATACATAAATACATGACTACCCACAAAATATTGGGCAGTTAGATTTGGTTTCCATGTCAATGAAAAAAATCACCCCTAATATGTTTTCTCCTGTTTAGAGCCACAAGAGTCTGGTAATTTTTTTTTAAAGTTGGGGTGGTGGGAATAGAAACACAGGAAGCTGGGAAAGAATAGGTGTGATGTGGAATGAGAATTAACAGTGAATGTGTTCCATTTGCTTAAGAATAATGAGTGATGAATGACTGTACACCAAATTTTTCTGAGATGTTTTAATATGGTTCTCTGCATGTCATAGGAAACACAGTGCCCATCTGGCAATCCAGGAGATGATTCTGTTGTGAGAGTACTCCCTTTCAGCTGTTCTAAAGAAGATATTTCTCTAGGATTATTTTCTGCTCCTAATTATTTACCACTTCAATCTTTCTGCAAAATGTTAAGCAGCAAATTTATCATGCTATAAAACAGTTTAAGATGGTTATTCGACTAGCTCTCAGTATGGCACGTGATCATTGCTTTTCATGGCTGGCACCCAGGTTGCCTTCTGTCACTAGAACTCTAGGGCAGATTTCTTTGTTTCAAAAGAATTTGTTTCAAAAATAAAAATGGGTCTTCAATAGAAATTTGCACTAATACAATATCCTTTGGCTTCACAGTCATGGAGGACCTACATCTATATTTCCAGAACCTAGCTTACTGTTCATAAAGGTATTTTTAAAAAGTGGTTATATAATAGATCACCCTATTTTTCTTTAGTCATTAAGAAAGAAAAAACCTCTTCTATAAAATACACTTAATTTGTCACCATCAGAGAGCCAGCCCACATGCTTGAACATGCTAAACAAATCTTATCTACTGAGCTATATCTCTAAACTTCACATATATACTTGAGTATTTAATTAATGTATCAGATGATCTTACAGGCTAATCAATGCATGCATTCAGATTATGCCTCTTGGTTAGATCTCTATTGCAATATTTTTTGATTTTTTGGCATTCTTGTCCTATCTTCTAAAATAAAAACTGTTACAAATTAGTAACAAATAAAATTAAAAATTATATCCCATGTGGAGGTCATATGATAACTTATAAAAGTCAAAGTTTGTGTACATATTTTGCATTGTGTGTTTTTAATATTGCTGAAGTTACAATGAAAAGAAGGGAGGAAAGGAAGAGAGAAGAAAAAAGGAAAATGAGGAGGAAATGGAGAAAGAAGGAGGAGGAGGAAAAGAAAGATCAAGTAGTTGGAGGAGGAGGAAGAAGAAGAAGCAAAAATAATTTTATATACATTTTATGTATGTATTTTGAAATGGAGGAGAATAGCATGTAATCTCCAGGTAAAGCAATGCATTTATTTGCATGTATCATTGTAGTGGCAAAATGGGGGGGGGAGAGAGAGAGAGAGAGAGAGAGAGAGAGAGAGAGAGAGACAGAGAGAGAGAGATGCATGAGCGTGATGGCAGAAGCCAGTCAGAGCCAGTCCTTCATGGATAATTTCTGCTTTCAAATATGAAGAAATAATCACAATGTAAAGAATAAAGGGAGCCTTTAAACATCATAAATTGTCCAGGAAATGATTCCCTCCTGCAGTCCTTACTGAACACAGCTCTATGGACACACTTTTATTCCTTCCTTCAGAACTTAAAGCAATAAATGTATTAAATCATAAAGTCTTTGTTATTTTGCTATAACTTAAGTCAGAGCATAGTAAGCTTACTATTCCAAATTTTCTATTAATTGAACTTCTTTTTACAAACTATGAACTTGGAAAAATGTTAAATTTAATGTTAGCATAACATGATCATTTAGAATAACTATTCCTTGGTTATGTACAACCCACAAGTAATAAAATACAGTTGAAGTGTATAATTTGATGTTTTTTTCTTTTCTTTCTTCCTTCCGTCCTCCCTTCCTCCCTTCCTTCCTCCCTTCCTTCCTCCCTCCCTCCCTCCCTCTCTTTCTTTCTTTCTTTCTTTCTTTCTTTCTTTCTTTCTTTCTTTCTTTCTTTCTTTCTTTCTTTTTTTTTTGGTTTTTCAAGACAGGATTTCTCTGTGTAGCTCTGGCTGTCCTGGAACTCACTCTGTAGTCCAGGCTGGCCTCGAACTCAGAAATCCACCTGCCTCTGCCTCCCAAGTACTGGGATTCAAGGCGTGCGCCACCACTGCCTGGCTTTCCTGTTTTGTTTTTTGTTTTTGTTTGTTTTTTTTTTGTTTTTAGTAATGGTTTTTGACAAAACATATAAACCCATGTCATTGTCTTGTCAAAGTATAAGTTTCTTTACCAATTAGAAGGCCTCTAAGCTACCCTCCTGTTAATTTCTCTGGATTAGCAACAGTTAATAATTTCTCTTTCTACAGTCCATTACATGTTATGATTCATAGAAATGAAATCCTTTTTATATCTTTCTTCCAACAAAGTGATCTTGGTTCCATCCACAAGTCACATATACAAGTGTTCCTTCTTTTCTTATACTACTAGGGTCAAATGAATGTACTATAATTTATCATTCAGTTTTGGGGGGACACAATTATGTTAACTTAGTGATTGTGAGTAAAATGGCGACATACACTCTTGCAGAGTACAGGTGCATAAGTTCCTGTCTCTAACAATCTTTCTGCTTAACACAGAGGAGTTCCTGATTCACCGGGGATTCATTTTGAGCTTCTAAGAAATCTCCATTAAGTTTACCACAACGGTTACACAATTAACGTATTAGGAGGGGAGAACAGCACCCTGCTAACCAAATCCTCACTAACTCCTTGGGTCTTAGTCTCTTTGGTACTAGGAACTATTTTGCATGGGAGAGGATAATTTCTGCTTTCTATGTGCATTCCTCTAGTGATATTTATTGATTTATTTAATTGTTCTTATCATTTTTCTATAAATTCTTTTAGTTTCTTATGCATTTTGGTGCTGAATTTGTGTGTGTGTGTGTGTATGTGTGTGTGTGTGAACAACAGTTTTAATACTTCTTTTTTTTTTTTTTTTTCTTTTTTTTTTTTTTTCCCCTCCCCTTCCCTTCTCCCACCCAGACCCTCCCTCCCTTTGGCTCCCATGATTGCCTGGGAGCACTTATGGAGGGATCCAGGGCCTTAGCTGAATATATAAGAGTGGAGGGCCCTGCTGGGCACAGATGGAAGATGAGATCCTTGACCTCATGAAGGCTGGACGCCCCAGGGGGTGGGATTTTTGAGGGTGGGGAGGTGGGAGTGGGGGGGTAGATAGAGGTTACATCCACAAAGAAGAAGGAGGAGGTGTGAGGGGATTGGGGGTTCCTGGGTGGGTGGGGGATGGGGTAAGGGGACAACATATGAAATGTAAATAAAACATCCAATAAAAAAAAAAAAAAAAGAATGAGGACATCATAAGTTTTGCAGGCAAATGGATGGAACTAAAAAATATCATCCTGAGTGAGGTAACCCAGAGCCAAAAGGACATGCATGGTATGTACTCAATAGTAAGTGGGTATTTGCCAAAAAAGTACAGAATACCTAGGGTACAATCCACAGAACTCAAGAAGGTTAACAAGCAGAAGGGCCCAAGTGAGGATGCTTCAATCTCACTTGGGAGGGAGAAGTTTTAATACTTCTAATGATTTTAAAGCTTCTGATTTTGGCCTATATGGGATGCATATGCACTTTTTCTTAACTCAAACTTAAGATATACCAGATATAGAATGTGCTAGTTACTTTTCTGATGGTTGTAACAGTTATCTAACAAAATAAACAATTTAGGAAGGAACATCATTAGAGCAAAAGTTTGAGGGGCACTGTTCATCATGGCATGGAAGGCATGTGGTCACATCCACAGTCAGAAAGCACTGGAACAAGCATGTAGAGTGGGCTACAATACCTGAAGGCCTACCCACAGTGACCTACTGCCTCTTGCAGAACTACACAGTCTAAAAGTGAAAGGATCTTTGTCAACAGTGCCTACAACTAAGGGCCTATTGGGAATGGGTCACAGTCAAGACACAGCACATTGTTCACCAGTGTTCTCTCATTGTCTGTATGTCGTCTCTTCCAATTTTAATTGTTTATATTCTTATTTTATCCTATTTTTTGAAGATTTCTTTATTTTCTTTACTTTATTTATATCATCTCTCCCTATTTTCCTTTTTGTCCAGAACCTTTTATTTTGATACATTTATACTTACCTAATTTTGCTTTGTTGCTTCAGCTTTTGGACAAAATATAAAACTTTATTACCCAAAAAAATGTGCTGTAGTTTTCTTCTAATAGACTTACAACTTCCAATTTTGGGTCATAAAGTACCTACCTTATGTTTTACTCAAAAAGACTAAGGTCTGTGTTACTTGTTTTTTATAACTTAATGACTATTGTATTCCAGACTCTTTTCCTTATATCCAAAATTCTAACTTTTAAACTTCCTAAAGTCTCATCTCATGTATGTACTGTCAAAGAATATGTCAAAGACTTTCAGGAAACATATGAAGACCTCAGAGTTTAAGAGTTTTGTGGTATTTTGTATTAGATTCTTATTTCAAAGCATAGCTATTCCTATTACTGGAGAAATCTTTGAATGTGGATTCAACATTATATTTTCATTTTAGAAGTATTTTTCTTTTAAATTTTGGCTAGCTTTGCATCCCACTACTATGCTTCCACATGACTATTTACATATTTTGTTTGACATTTATACTTGTTAATAATATAGATGTAAATTCATATGCCACTATTATTCAAAGTAAGGATTCTCTAAGGAAATGTTTTAAACTAATGACTGAAATGTAAAACACAAGCAAAAATAAATAGCTCACACACAGCAAATAAATAAACCCTTAATTTATTCAACCTTTTCTATCTACTTATAAGCTTAAAGAAAAAACAAAAACTAGATTACCCAAACCACGAAGGAACAGGTAAATTCAAGTATGCACTTGAATACCACTCCATATAGCAAGAAATCTAATTTCTTTAACCAAGTAAGGACATTGGAACAAAAACAAGATTTGCATAATAAAAATAGGTTATGGACAAATAATAACCAAATGCCATAACGTTTAAAGTTTTAAAAGTCAATACCAAAGGATGTATTTGAAAGTGCTAAAGAAATTTGAACATCAACTGAGTATTAGGTGTTTGATAATGTGTTTGTAGATGTAACAATGTAGTGAAGATGTAAGTGTAACTTATAACTTATAAGCTTGTAAGTTAACTTATAAGCTAACAGGATGTTCCAACTTTTTAAATAGCCAAGTGATAGAGCATTAGGATGATACTGTAAAATTTCACTTGATAAGACAGGCAAAGTGAAGAAGGGTGGAACACATACTGAGGATTTAAACCAGGTGCAGAAAAGTTGATTCACATGTTCTTTGAAAGCTTCAGCATCTCTCAAATGTATACTAACCATAGCTGGAAACAACTGCAAGAGAATGTTCTTATATACACTCAGGTCAAGATTGGCAAGACTGTGCTGTGTATGCCTTTGTCTCTGTCTTCTCTACCTCTCGAGATGTTAGTTTACTCAGGGAATAAAGAAAACATTCATGGACTTGTTCCCTTATTCAAGGTTATTTATTCCTGGCTTGATGAGCAGTATATTCTGTGTCTTCATGGTGTATATCTAAAGGTCTGTTAAGGCATGTGTGTTCAAGGCACTGCTAGAGACCCTAGTACTTATTTTCCTCATCTGGGCTCACAGACATACCTCCTTGTGTTGAATTTTAAAGAAGATAAAATACAATGAAATTCATATTTTCACTAACAAATTAGAGGATATTTGGACTAAAATATTGAGGACCATGGAAGGCTTTAGGTCAACAAAAATGTACTATTTAGATATCCTAAATCACTGATATTTGAGTGAGTTTTCTTGTTATTTTTGTTGGTACCAACATTGATATTAGCCCCAAATAACTTGGTTAATAAGCATTAAGTAGAAATGTCAACATTCATCATGAATAAGAGTGATAGGAAATGGTATATTTTAAAAATTGTATACTAATAGTATAGCTATTAGAGATTAATTGGGTGCTTATAATATGTTAGACACTGTGTTTTGTAAGAATTATGTTCTCTTGTGCTTGTGTAATAAACACAAGTTTCTTCCATTTAACTCATAAATCTGAAGGCTCTCAAATAATACAAATAATTTTCCCAGGTTCACATAGGTAAGAAGCAAGGGTGCCAAATTTTGAAACCAAATCCATATACCTCTGAAGCCCATGTTTGGAACCACTGTGTTGAAGTCTCTTTCAACAAAGTTTATCCTGAAGTGCACATCATCAAAATGTTAAATCCATATTCTATTCAGTATCAGCTGATACAGTGAATAATTGTATAGTGAAGTATAAGCAAGAGAGCAGTAAGACTAAAATGACTACTCCACGTGTCAGGGGAAGGTTGTCATTATAGAGATGAGAGAGAAAACAAGCAGACTGATGATTGCTAGGCCCATATCTCAGTGAAAATAGAAAACAGCAGAGAGACTTCTGCCAGTAAGAAATAGTTATGTTGCAAGGGGGAGAGGGTAGGCTTGCTGGAACAGCCTAGAAACTAGCATAGTGGCAGAGGAATGGGGGGTGGATGAGAAGAACTTCAAGGCTAGCATGGAAGGTTTTAAATGCATAAAAGATGTGTGTTACTAGGGACCAGAGGACCCTGCATGTTATTATGGGGTTTGATATATAACCACAGGTATATCCCAAGGGAAGCTGTCCTTCTGGCAGGCAGATCTCAATGTCACAGGTTCTTGGGGAATGACAACTGTAGGCTTTTATATATCCATCAGTGTTTCAGTTTGGGTTATTATTGCTATAATAGAACATCATGACCAAAAGCAAGTTGGGAAAGAAAGGGTTTATTTGGCATATGATTCTACATCTATAGTGTGTCACAGAAGGAAGTTAGGACAGGGACTCAAATATGGTGAGAACCTGGATACAGGACCTGATGCAGAGGCCATGAAGAAGTGCTAATTACGGGTTTGCTATATGTGGCTTTCTCCATCTGCTTTCCTTTAGAATCCTGGGCCACCAACCCAGCGATGACCCCACCAACAATGGTCTGGGCCTTCCCACATCAATCACTAGTTAGGAGAAGGCTTTCAGGATGCTTAATAGCCCAAAATGGATAAAGTCATGTTTACAACTGGGGTTCCCTCCTCTCAGAGGAACTCTAGCTTGTGTGAAGTTTGCATAATATTAGCCATCCCAGGCATAAATTCTTCAAAATTTATTCTGATCTGAGGGGATCTGGACTTTAAAAAAGGAAGTGAGAACAAATCAGGAAATAGAATGGGACATTTAGAAATCACGTTCTCTGTGTTTTATCCTACAGATTATTGCTAGTTTCAAGTATGTATTGTTTTAGTGTGGCGTTTGTAAAGAAATCACAGCTTCAGTGAACAATGCATATGCAAGGGATGACTGACAATGAGAGGGAGGGATTTCTAACCCATTTGAATAGTTGTACTTTTTTTTTATAAGTTTTGTATCACAAGTACTATAGTAATAGAGTGTAGCTGAACATTATTGAATACTTGATAGAATCAGAGACTGTGATAAATGCTTGCCATTTGTTACTCCTTTGGGATGCAGGCTAGTTGCATTAGCTACTGTTCTTGCTGAGATCAAATACCAGAGAAGAAGCAGTGAAGAAAGAGAATTCTTTTGGTTTGTAGCTTAAAGGTGTAGTCCCCCATGGGCGGGAAAGAATGATGGTGTGACAGCTAGGGTGATGGCAGCTTCACTGTGAAGCCTCTGGCCCACATCTCTAAGGGTAAGCAATCAGAGAAAGATGGACACAGGAGCTCATCTGTCTTTCTCCTTTTCCCAATTTTATATAGTCTGATTTTCTAGATGACTGTTAGTTCTGTAAACTGGACAGTGATGGTTAACCTCACCACCACTACTACTATCCACACTGAAGGGAAGAGAAACCTGAAACAGAGGGAGCTAAGCTTTCACAGTCAGTTCTGGCCCCAGAGTACTCTGACCCTACAGTACAGAGAAGAAGCTCTAAGTAGCACAGCTTCTCCATGCTAGGCAAATCACCAGCAGAGCACTTTGCTACAAATACGGAAGTTCTGGGGACCGTGGAATACTGTTGGAAAACAGCAAAGGCTCTTGGTTTATTTCTGCTATAAAAAACTATTCTTCCCTTCCACAAGTAAGTTGTTCCTTGGCATTATCTCTTAGACCAAATTTGTGGCCTCTGAATTTCTAAAATTATGCCTGGGCTTCTGGGAGCATCTCTGTAGGACTAAGCACAGTTTAACACTTCAAAAGTAATAAAAAAAATTATTTTGAAACACCAGGCCTCTGATTTTCAATTTGGGTTAATAAAAATCAAGACCTAAATTAACAGTGATATTATTTCCTCATTGAACTTGGGCTTAGGCCAAAACACCTTAGCGTCTGCTGTCCAGTTCAGATTGTTACAAAAAAAAAAATAGAAATGAGAGTAGGGGACAGAAATACACCACCTATGACTCATGGCAAGTCACACTCAGGAAACAGTTTATGCTATCATGAAGTTCAGACCTTTAGCTTTACAAACAAGAGAAGTGTTGTAAACAAGTCACTATGAAGACATTCTCTTCACTGGAGATAAATGATGTGAAGGAACCCTCAGGTTAAACATTCAAGGATCTAGATTAGAGGAAAACTTCTATTAGGAGTAGTTAAATACAAAAATAGGAAATTAATTGTTGTAATTTCCATCTTCATAAGCCTGAAAAGTGCAAAATATCATCCTCATAACACACTAAAGCCAATCACAAATGTTTTATGGAATGCTTCTGGATGTGAAAGTGAAACAACCCTGTCCTTATGAAATACTTTGGATCTATTTTTATTACTAATTGTTAAATGCATTTTAATTGAAATAGAATCACATCATTTCTTCCTCTTTTTCTTCCCTCCTGCCCCTCCCAGGTAACCCTTCTTTGTACCCCACCAGGTCCTCTTCTCAAGTCCATAGCCTCTTTCCTTTGATTACAATTCTAATGAAGGAGACAGGAAATTAAAAATCAGACAAAGCAATGAGATAAGTTCAAAATGTGATGGTAAAGAAGATGTTACAGGCTAGTCAGAAGAAAAATGGGGAGGCTCAGCTACCTACAGATTGTTAGGGGAACTATATCAGGCTGAGGTCTAGTGAGGCAGGAACAATGTCTTCTAGAAAGAATCCAATACAAAGAACTAGAAGTAACATGTTTACACAGGAAATATGCATGTGTCTCTGCCTCACTGCCAGACTAACAGAAAATAATCATCTTCCTCTGAGTTTATTACACTTGGCATCTCTCAGTCTGTTCTTCAAATTTTTTTACCATTATCTGCTTTAAAAGTTTTCAATTTCACCTTAATGCCTTTAATGCTTTTATACAGATGCCCATCTGGCCCAACTAAAAATCACTCACAAGACTCTAACCTTTTAACAACCACTAAGAGTATTCTCCATACATGTTTAATTACAGTATGTCTAGACTGATTAATCTAATTTCTGAAACAGACAAAGAGCTAGCATCTCCATGTGTGTAGACAGATGGCAAGGAATGTCTGGATCACTACCTCTGGAAAGGCTCTGTGGTGATTCCCTGACCACCATACCCATGAAACGGTGACGATAATGATTCTGTGGTTTCAGTGCCATCATGAAGAAAGAACATGCTGATAAGAATTGCCAGGGCACATAGTCAGGAAGCCAGGCTTCCGTTTTCACTCTGACAGTCATTTAACTATTATGAATGGGCCCTCTCTTCATGCCAGAAAGATTACGGATAGAAACCAAAATGGTGATTGAGCTCTTCCTTCAAAGTCATAATATTGTTCTCTGAGGTTGTAGAAGATAGGTTTGTATATTATTCATAAAGCTATGTATATATTCTTTTTAACACATACATGTTAATTTTAGCTAAATATTCATGTCATGTGTGAGTGTACATGTATGTACACATAAGGGGGTTCTCATATGCATTTATCCATGCAGTGACCAGTGGCCTGTGTCATATATCTCTCAATAGCTCTCCACCTTATTTTCTGAGACAGGATTTCTCATAGAAGCTGGCACTCACCAAGACATGTGGCCTGGCTTGCCAGCAAGCACTAGGGATTCTCCTATCTCTGCTTTCCCAGGACGAGGATTAGAGATATGCACCACCACATACAATTTTATACAAGTGTGCTAGGAATCTCTGCAAACATTGTACCAAATGAACCTCAGAGGAGATTTTCTTAGGGATTATTTAATGTCATCCACAAAACTTTAAGTTTTTTGGTATTGAAGAATGATTCTCACAAGGGAACACACTGGGTGCCAATCAAGTTTTAGACAAACTAGTGAAAATTGATTAAAGAATATTTCCTTGGTAATTTTCATCTTTACAAAAATTGCCTTTCTTAGTTAAACTTTTAAATATATTACCAAAAAATGGATATGCTATTTCTAGCAAGTCAGCTGTAATATCTATAGTAATAAATCACTATGCTAATGTTCGTGATTTGTATTTTCTCCTTCATCCTAGATGGAAGTTTATAAATTTTATTGACCTTTCAAATACATAGCTTTTAATTTAGTTAATTCGTTATTTTTAAAATTATTTTAATTTTATTTTAAATGTGTGAGTGTTTTGTCTGCATGCATTTCTATGCATCACATCTGTGGCTGGTACACAATGAGGCACTGAGTCTCATAGGACAGGAGTTATGAATAATCACAAGCTGTCATGTGAGTGCTGGGAATCAAACTTGGGTCCTGTTAAAGAGCGGCAAGTGCTCTTAACCACTTTGCCATCTTCCCAGCCCCTAATAAATTCATTATTTTATCTTATATTATTTTATTTTAGATTGACATGTATTCCACATATTATGACGCATAGTATGAGAGTTCAATATATACATACTAAGTGTACTGATAAAATCAGAATAAGTATTATTTCTCTTTTTAAATAATTACTGTTTACTTGTGTATATGTATGAGTGTAGGGAGAGAGTATAAACCTGTATGAATGAGTATTCATCAGATAAACACGACAAAGGTGCCAGTGCCACAGAGCCATAGGACTAGTAAGACTTTACCTTGGTCATGCTTAGGGGCGTGGCAAGGTCTTCTCCATGTAGAAGTGTGGATATTGACAATGTGTGCAGAAAATATTAGTCACAGTTTCCCCCTCTGGAGTGACTGCAGTCCGAGAATGCTCTCCTACAGGAATCCCTTCAGAGATTAACTAATCTCCTTCCTTCGTCATCTGTATATAATAAACCCACCTCTTCCTTCAACTGTACATAATAAACTCACTAAATTTTCAGGCTGCAGGTACATATCCATCAGAGCTCATTGCCCACTGGATCCCAGTTTTTCTGTAAGTGTGTCTATTGTTTTTTTTTATTACTCATCTTCTCAGGTCAGTCCCAAGTCCCATAGGGCATGGTATGTCATATGTGATGTGGTGCATGAACTTGTACACGTGAGAGTATGTACATGTGAGGAGAATAGAGAAGGATAATGGGTATTCTGCTTTAACTTTCTCTCTGCTTTATTCCTTGAGACAGGGTATTTAACTGGAGCTGGAGCTAGGCTGGAAGCCAGGGAGCATGGGCAGCACTTTGTCTTCACTCCTTACTGCACTGGAGCTATAGCCATGTCCATGACTAGGCATACATGGGTTTTATAGGTAGGTGCTTGGATTTGAACTCAGATACTTGTGCTTGCATATGAAGCACTTTTACCCAATGAGTCATTTCTAGAGCCTTTTCTTATCATATCTTTTAAAAAAAATCTCTTTACCTCCTGATCACAGTGTTTCTCCCTCCTCTCTTCCCAGTCCCACCTTTACAAACCCATTTCCCCATTGTCTGGTTAAGGGGAGCCCTCCTACAGGTAGCACCCCACCCTAAAGCACCTATTCCCAGCAGGAGTAAGCACAACCTTTCCTGCTGAGGTGGAAGCAAGCAATGCAGGTAGGGGGAAGGTAATGTTTTTGTGTACTAGATAAAGATTATCCTTGTGTTATTCAAATGCTTATTTCTCTACCTCACATCTGGGCACAGCACTGTAATGTCAAGAATCTCCTGTCTCAAGTTTTTGTAAGTAATACTTACCATTTATTCTCTGGCTTGTCCATAAAAGCTGTTCAGTCAATAGCTGGACAGAAGAGAGAATAGGACAGGATATACCTCAGCCAGGAGCCAGGAAAGGGATAAGAGTAAGGCAGGTTCAACCAGGAGGAAGAAGAGGAGACAACAAGACAGTTCAGTTGGAGTATGGAAGGCCCTAAATGAAAGTATCATGGGACTTTTGACTGTGAGGTAATCAGATTGCCTCCCAGTGATTAAAATAGATGATTAAAGTAAATCAATGACTGCCTAGGTGTTGTGGTAAAGCTTGATAGAAGAAAAAGAATAGGAAAGGACAGGGAAGGGAAGGGGAGGAGAGG
>NW_021604736.1:2845281-2919118 GCF_004785775.1 Grammomys surdaster | reverse complement strand
CATGTGGTGGGGGGGGGGAGGGTGGGGTGTGGGGTGGGAGAGGGGAGAGGGGCGGGGGAGAGGAGAGGAGAGGAGAGGAGAGGAGAATCTTTGTATAACTGAAATTATCACAAGCATATGATTGTGGAATCAGGCCCTATTCATATACACTAACAAATGAAGGCATGCAATTCAGTTGGGTGTAGGAAGTTGCTGGATATAGTCTTCAGCAGAGACTACCAGTGGGAAAGCTGGGTATGTGACCTATCCACACCCATGCAGATAATCTTAGGATTTTTTTTTAAATTGCTATCAATAGTTTCTTTTCTGTCCATGACCAAAGACAACATTGAATCTGTTCTTGAATTTCTGCCAGTGCTTAGGTTCTGTATTCCACTGTCCTTGGGGAGTTTTCTTCCTGATTTCTACACAGCATCACCACTCCTAGATGCTATTTGTACACTTGTTCCCTTTGAAGAGACATTACACTCAGATTCTAATGACTGTCAAGTTGGGCTAGTCTTGTGTACTATTTGTGTACTCAGGAGACTATATTTGTTTACTTAGGTGGGCTAGTCTTAATCCATCACAGGGATGGTATGATAGCACAGATTGTCTGGAGAAGTTGAGACTGATATGTTTGCAAACTGTGACTGTTCTTGAACACAGACGAGGGACATTCTCAATTCTTCCCAGCTTCTCCAAATCCAGTTCAAAAAGCTCAGGCTTGCTAGACTCTGATCTTCCTCCAGGAGACTTGACTGTGCTTCAGCTCTGTGCTTATTACTCTTCTGTTTCTTCACTCAATAGTGAAAGCATGCTTTAAAAAGTTAAATCATTTAATGGCATACTGTGCTTGAAACTCTTTCACGAACCTATCTTCTACCCAAAGCCAAACTCCTTATCATACCCTGCAAGGACCTGCTTGATCAGAGTCTATAGTCATCTCTGAAGACATGAATTATTAACTCATTGCTATCTATTAAGTTTCTAAACACTGTTTTTCATTATATAATTGAAATCTATCAAGCTCATTCTCACCTAGTGGTCTTGAAACTCGCTACCTGTCTTGTCTGCATAACTCTGAGACACAGAAGATTGTCTGCAACATCTTCCTGTCAAACTACTATTGTGTGTTCTGAGAGGCAATCTCTGAGCATCCATCCATTCTCAAACTTCTTCCTGGGAGTTATTTTTACCCTACTTGATCTTTATTAAATTGTTCTAGATGATTGTATTCATAACTTTTATCATACTCACAAAGTTCCTTATTTCCTCCCATAAGTATATCTATTCCCTTGAGATGGAAGGGGAAATATCCTCATCTCTCTTTCTTTCATCTCTGTAAAGAAGGCTGATGTTCAATTTCTTTCTCTGTGTCTTCACTCCCTTCCTCCTTGGATCCTGACACTTAGCTGTGCTCACTGAAGAGATGGCTAAGAGATATGGTAGTGGACTTTCCAGGACACGTTTGAACTTTTCGTGCCACACCTAACATTTTAGTTTGGAATTGGACATTTATTAGCATAGTACTTCATGCAAAGGTTCCTGTCCATATTACTTAGTAATTATATATACTCACAACTTCATCTAAAACATTAACCATTTGTGTAGGCTGGGCACCATAGGCAAACCAAATAGAATTGGGTGGAAAAAACCAATTTGTCCCTACTACTTTATGCCAGGTTAATATCAAACTCTCTCTCCTTCTGATAGAATGTATATACTATGAAAAAGATTCCTCTGTCTTGTCCATCACTGTATATACTTTGATCCAGGGATACCTGGAAAGATTACCTGCAGCAAAACGTATCAGTAAATTGATTGAATGGTTAAATATTAATATGTGCCAGGAAATAGTAGTTAAAATTGAATAGTAAGGTAAGTATATAAAGGCAGTTATTACTCTTTTTAAATTAAAGAACCAAGATCTAAATCAGTTAAAGAAGTTGTCTTGGGTTATACATGTACAGTATTTTTCAACTGGGATTAAAATCTAATCAATCTGACTATAGGATATTTAACTCACTCTTTTAGACCATTTAGTACTTATCTATTCCTACAGTCTACTGCCTGCCCTCTAGGGCTGGAACTGAGCTGAGAGCTTCTGCATCTTCTTATATTCTAACAGAGGAATAAAGCAAGTCACAGTAAACTCAAGGACAATGTGGCATTCACTTGCTGTAAAGTTTTAGGATGCTCTAACTTTATTTGGCAGGTGCACTTTCTAAAAGGTTCTGAATGATGGTGACTTCTCAGATTACTCGAAAAAGATGCTTTCAATTTCAGGAGCTATTCCTAAAGATAAGAGAACTCTGTAAGATTGTTTTTAGAAAGTGAACTTGTGGTAGGAACAGAAGGAAAAGAATCAGAGAAGCCATGAAGCTGAGTTTATCATAGTAGTTATTGAACAGATACTCTAGTGGAGAGTAATTGACTTTCTGTATGAGTTAAGAGATCTGAATTAGAAACATTGAGCCCAATAGATATTGCTCCTAAGAACAATATCTATTGGAACTTCATGACACGTTGCAATAATAGCTAGAAGAAGAGTAGGACTAGCTTCACAAAAAAGAGGCTAGCTGAAATCTTTGCATGTTCATCCCAAGCAATGGTGCTCAAAATTCATAGTGGACCTACGTACACTCTTTTCAAAGATATGACTTTAATTCCACAAAATGAAAAACTGGTTCTATATGGATCACTAAACACAGAAAGATAAGTAGTGATGGCAGGACCCAAGATGTCTCGCTGATGCCAAAAAGTCTTTACCATTTCTGAAATTGTTACATACTTGGCAAATAATATACCAGCCCTGTTAGACTGTGACCTGATTTTTCCCACATTCTAGACAATTTTTCCTCTATAAGCACTGTTAAAAGATGTGCTCTACACATGACTTTGGGATAGGTTGATGAATTGCTAAGCTGTCTATGATCAATATGGTAGAGATAGAAAAATGTGGAAGTAGCAAAAAATAAAAAGCAAATAATAAAACCCAGGATTTAGGATCATGTACAATTGAGATTATAGTTTGAAGGTGTCAGAGTATGGAACTCTGAGGTCAGTCTATATATACAGCTATCGCTATGTTACACCCTATCTTTCACTCCTTTCCTCAAATGCCAAACAAGAATTTTGTAATTGTGATTGTGTAAGGGGCCCCCCAAGGGGAGTCCCCACTCTCACTCGGAGTTGCGCGCACCCAAGGAAACACGGAGACCGGCTTGATGCAGGATAGCAAAAGGTAGTTTACTGACAAGGGCCCTTGGGTCGAAAACACATCCCATGCAAGGGAAGGATTTCGACACCCAGCTCTGACAGTTTAAAGTTTATATAGAGAGCATCGCAGGGGGAAGGGGGAGAGCGGGAAACTTTGGTGCGGTTACATTTGATTGGATATTTTAAACATCAGCAATAGGTGTAAGTTATCATTTTGGCGGACATAGCAAGCTTTTCCTGGTGGTCATGATGACTCGTATTTTTTTGTATTTTTGGCCATGAAACCTCAGACTTTCTGATAGGAGAATAAAAACACCAGATGGCCCATTTCTCATTTGGGCATGTTTAGACTTGTCAAGGTTTGTCTTGGTTTTGTTCTTACATTTGTGGTCACCTTGCCCTAGGAGGAACTGGTTATTTTTTGTTTTGGCTGTTTTCAGCAAATTGTTGGTGGTCTGGGGGGTTCTGCTGAGGTATTTTGATTTTTCATACTCACAATTGACTTTCTGAATGTGCTTGAGTCATGTGACTGTGACAAACAGGAAAAAAGTGTCTTCATCATAAAGAGTAATCTGATATGGGTAAATGAGTTGCTGGATTGTATTGGATTGTTGGCTCCAGGGTCTTCAGTTCTAAACATGGTGTGTGCTGGTGATGACTCTCAGCTCAGTGACGCACATTTAAACAAGAGCACATGCCTTCTTAGAATTAAGAGATCTTAATATTCTCTCAGTTTATGTGAAAAAAGTAGACAGTGGGAAGACTTTCATATAAATTTCAGCCTGACCTTGGTTATCAAAAGCAACTAATATTCAGTTTTATGTCTGGGTGTTTGAAATAGTATTTTCGCTGTTAAGTGAAAAATACATGTTCTGTGAAAACCACAGTGATATAACACAGTTAAAGAAACAGAATATTTTCATGTACTCCTTTGTTTTGTCTCTGTGTTAATTACAAAGATATTTATTTGTATCCATGTGTTCCAGGTACCACATTGATCTCTAGTCATACTTGAACAAGAAACTAAGAACTTGAATCAAACATGGGGATCTTTATTTCTTACTAGTGATCTTTTCAAATGTTAATATTAATATCCTGGCACTTAAAGGCTTTATCTTAACCCATGAATCATACCTACATCACATGATTGTATCAAGCTCTACTCAGGGACTTGTAATATAGGGCTGATGCCATGTAAACCTGAGGCTACAAGCCAACCCCATCTTGTATTCAAATGTAATTCAGAAAATTTGCTCAATTTATGCAATGCTTCAGTCTCTATATAATAAGGGTAGTGATGATTGCTTAATCTTGCTGTTGTTGGAACTTAATATATTAAAGCTTAGTATTCCCTTCATGTAGCATCTGGCACACAAAGAGTCTCTGTATATTATGGCTTAAAATTTTACTGGGTTGAAATAACCTAGTTGCCAAAATAAGTAAATACTTTGTGAGTCCTCATATATAGCATCTGGCATAGTCCAAAATAATAGAAACAGAAGCAGAACAGTGTTTACCAGAAGCTGTGAGGAAGGAGGTATGATCTATTGCTTCATTGGTAGACATTCAGTTTTGCAAAATGAGTGTTTCTAGATACGGATGGTTATAGTTGTTTCCCACTATGAATGTATTTAACACTACTGGACTTGTAGTCTCAATTTTTATGCATTTTACTACAATAAAAAAAATCTGGAAAAGCTTGGAGGGTTTTACTTTTGCTACACAATTATGTGTAGGTGGATCTCTCCTCTCAGCTCTCCATCTCACACTTGTCACTAAGGTCTGCTCGAAGGGCTTCTAAATAATTCACATAGCTAAGGGCAGGCTCAGACACAAGTGTGGGTATGATTTCAGCCTGCTCGATTAGAGTCCATTCCCATGCAGCAGTCTGGGCTCCTAAGCACCCATAAATAACCCAAAGCTAGGGGAAGATCCATCCACTGTAAGATGCCCTGCCAGCTCTGTGGGGTGCTTCCCTGCATTAGCAGGGCCGAATGAATCAAACTCTACCTCAGAAAAGTGTGGTCGGGCACAATAATTGCTTCACTTCAATGGTGGAAACCTTGACTGGACCAGTATTCCAAGAGCTTGAAAGAGAAATCCAGTAGGTCAGCATGGTCCTGCCTCCAATCTAGAGGACAGAAGATATGAAGCCCAGAGCACGCCTGACAACATGTTTGCATATCTTTTGTGCTAAGTTATAGTAAACATTCACACACTGATCATCTTAGAAAGTCACCTAGAACAAAACTAAAATAAAAACAAAACAATGATGTGGAAAGGATGGCTCAAGTAAAACCACCAGAGTATCATGGGATGCATGGGCAGGAACTCACTGACAGTGCAACAGTTTCAGCTCCTGATTCTTGGAACTATCTGAAGTTCTTCTATGTTACTATGAATTGTTCCTCCTTCAGACTGCATTTGAGCCAAGGACAGGCAACACCGAACTTCCCTCAAGCTGGTTCTCCAGAATCGTATTTCTCTGGGAATCCTCACTTCCTAAAATCTCAATGTTTAAATTTCCAGTTAATTCCCAAAGGACTTGCATGATCTGACAAGTGACCAATGAAAGATCACTTCCTCCTGTGTCTATCTGGAACTTTTTGCTGGGTCCTACAAAGATATCATCATAAAGTACTAGGAGACATACATTAATTACCTAGGGGTGCTGTAACAAATGCTATCAAGAGAAAAGCAGCCAAAACAACAGAAAGTGATTCTTTCATATATCTGAAGATCAAGAATGTATAATCAAGCTGTATGTGAAATGATTCCATCTGGGCTCTACGGGGGGAATCTGCTGCATGCTGCTCCTCCTGCTTCTCCACGCTATCCTCAGCCTTGGTTTGCAGCAGATCTTAAAGGTTACTCTGGCTCCTTCTAACATGCTTCTCCTGTAAGCATTTATTTTGTGCCTCTGCATTTTCAAGCTCCTGTCTCCTTTGAAGGACACGGTCAATACAGTTACTCTCAGCTGTTATGACCTTATGTTTTGGGTTTTTTTTGTTCCTGCTTTTTACTTTGTGGGCATATTAAAATTTATGGCATCTGGAAAAATCCTTTCTAAATAAACTGCTATTTGCATGTACTATGTTTTTCTGTTGGTTTGGTGTTTGTTTGTTTGTTTTTTGTTTTGGGGGATTTTTTTTTTTGAAAATCTTGTGCTATATCTGAGAATTACTTCAAACTCAAGATTTTCCTGTGTTACAAACTATGGCTGTAACTTGACATCCTCTCTGTACATAAAGACTTCCAATACTATAACGGGTATCATTAATTAATGGGATTTTTAAATATACATAGAAATATAAATGTATTCATTAGAAGATCTTTGTAACTCCTTCAATGTTTCTCGTGTGATTATGTTATGTCATAATATCATGCCATTGATAAAATGACCATTTAAATGTGAGATAATTAAAAATTGGCAGATTTAATGTTAGAACCTATATTCCATAAACTATCATTTGTTGAATTGGGATATGATATTAAAATATATCAACAATTTATTTGTAATGGCTATTTCAATATGAAATTTTTTTCTGTTATGTATTTCTGGGAAATCAATTTTTCTTCATACAATTCAATCAAATCAACTTATTACAACAGACTAATTTCAAAAGAAATAGAGAAACCTCAGCTGTTAGTCCTGGATAACTTTGAGATAGGTTATCCCTTGTTCATTGTCATGTACACCAGGCTAGCAGGCTTACGAGGTAGAGTAAGATTTCTGTCTCTGTCTCCCATTTCCTGGTAGAATGTGTTAGAATTACAAATGTTCACACTCCTGCATCCAGTTTGTAGATGGTTTCTTGGGATTTGAACTCAGTTTCTCCAAGCTTATTCAGCAAGCACTATATCTGCCGGGCCACCCCTCTCTAGCCCTGTTAACCTTGTTTCTTGATACAAAGCCTCCTACAGAATCTAGTACTCACCAATTGACTAAAATGCCTGCCCAGTGAGTTTTGGAGATCAACCTGTTTCTGTACCCTAAAAGTGGGAGTAGAGATGCATGCCACTGTGCCCATCTCTTACATAGATGCTGGTACTCCAAATTCATCTCTTTATGCTTCCACAGTTGGCAGTTTACTATGAAGATGTGTCCCCTTGCCCTCCATTTGTTCCCGCCCAAAACGTTCATTTTAACATAGAAAAATAAATATTGTAATTTATGTATGTCTATAGCTATAAATCCTATTAAGGAAAGTCATTTAGATATGTGAAATTTCTAAGCATAAAAAGATATTAAGAGCTATCAATGCCTGGTCTCCTTAGAGGTCTGCAAGAGTCTGACATATTCAGAGGCAGATGCTCACAGCTAACCATTGAACTGATCAAGGGGTCCCCAATGGAGGAGTGAGAGAGAAGACTGAAGGAGCTGAAAGGGTTTGTGGCCTCATAAGGGGAGCAACAATACCAACCAACCAGAATTCCCAGGGTCTAAACTACCAGCCTGAGAGCACATAGGGAGGGACCCATGGCTCTAGCTGTATATATAAGGGAGGATGGCCTTGTTGGGCATCGGTGGGAGAGGAGATTCTTGGTTCCATGATGGCTGGACGTCGAGTGTGGGGAAATTCGAGGGTGGGGAGGTGGGAGTTGGGGGTAGGTGGGGGAACATCCTCATAGAAGCAGGAGAAGGGGGGATGGGATAAGGGGTTCCTGGGTGGGGGGGAGGAGAAATGGGATAAGGGGATAACATCTGAAATGTAAATAAAATATTCAATAAAATATAAAAATTAAAAAAAACAAAGCCAGGGCTCGAACCCCACAGCTCTTCTGTTTTTAGATACTACTTACCTTGAACCACATTGGAGTCAATGCCCCCATAGCTAAATTTGTGTGTGTGTGGCTTAATATTTGGTAAACAAGTTTATTAGTAAGTACTCTACAGCATTAACTTTACTACTTCAAGTTCCTCCTGCACTACTTGGGGTAAGTGCTCTGATGTGTTGTTGTGGGGTACCCACTACTACCAACAAAAGCTCTGCAAAGGGAGGTTGTTTTCCATTAACAGTTACGTCCTGCTAACATTTGATGAAGTGTCAACAGTAATTACCTTCATGTGATGGAAATAACATACTTATGGATCACCTCAATCATGATGCCAAAAAGTTTTTATCTCAACTCAAACACAAGCTCATTTGATTTTCATTATGCCTTTAGTCTTTGGAGACCTCAGAAGTTCTTGCTTCAGATAGGGCCATTTGGGCAAACACTTCTCAAATAGTTAGCTGGTTTGCATTGTGCAGCATAACTCAGGCAAAGGTCCACAATAGCCTTCAAGCAATGAGTGCTAAGTGTCTGTATGAACATCTACAACCCTCAAACAAAAGAAAGGGACCTTTAGACCACTCTTCTACTAATGGAAGAACAGGATGTTAGCAAAAGAGGCAATGCTAGCGGCCTTGTCCAAAGTCTCTTCTGAATAAAGAACCTCTTTAAAACTCTTCTTACATATGACCCCAGTTCTCAAATATTGCTAACAAATGTCTAACACTTCTCAAGTATACTAGCTAGTTTAATGTCACCTTGACACAAGATGGGATTATTTGAGAGGAGGGAACGTCAATTAGAAATTGTCTCCTTAAGTTTTGGGATGTGGACATTTTTCTTAATCATCAATTGAGGTGGGAGAGCCAGCTTATTGTGGGTAGTGCCATTCGTTGGCTAAGTTCTGTCGAAAAAGAGGTTGGCCAATCCACAAGGACCAAGCCACAAGGGCCAAGCAACACTCCTCTATTTCCCCAACATCAACTTCTGTCTCCAGATTCCTGCTTAATTTTAGTTCCTACCTTGGATCCCCTCAACATATCATGACTCAGGATAAGTAAGACAAATAACATCCCCCCAAAAACTGTTTTAGGTCATGGTGTTTTATCACAGCAATAGAAAAGTAACTAGAACACCAAGGCATCTCACTGCATGTGCTGCAAACCCCTTACTTACTCTGAATACTAATCTATCAAAAAAATCCATTGTGGTTGTGTTTTCTTTCAGCATTTCTAACAAGTTTCCAGCTAGTGATGGTAGTCAAGTATCAGGCTTTGAGAATGTCTGACCAGAGGTCTAACCACAGTTCTTTAAAGCTTGCAGGATAACATGTTCTGAGTTGTTTGCAACTGACTCGCAACAGTGCCCATTCACATATTGAAACTGACTGAGTGCTGAACTGGGAACAAGGCTGTGTTAATAGGAGAGCAGTGGTGTGAATAATCCACTGCCCTGGATAATCCAAAAACCATTTCTGCTTCGCTTTGGAAGGTGTTCAAGGCAGATTTTAATTTTTCACAGCACCGGATTTGCCTCATAAGTAGGTTTTGCTAAGGCCAGTGTTAAAATCCAGTGAGTGTGGTCTCAGTAAACATGTGCTTTCCTCAGGAGGGGATGGGCTTTGGATGCTGACTGAGCGGAGGAGCCTGGCACTCACAACTCACAAAGCATTCACATGATCTCCCCAAAGGATAATGAAGAGCTGAGTGCCCAGAGGACACTAAAAACTGCAGTTCCTAAGAATGGGCGTCAAAGTTGAGGGAAACTGTACTTCTTTCTATACATTCCCAGACTAATTAAGCTCAGACGCTGTGATGGTTAGGTGGTTTCTCCTGTACCCTCTGTTGCCACTCACATAAAACACAAAGGTGTTAACTAAGAAAGTGTGAATGTGTCAGGTAAGTGTTTATAATTTTGTCTTCAGGCATTATGAATAAATAATGTTAAAAAGTGTGAATGTGTCAGATAAGTGTTTATAATTTTGTCTTCGGGCATTATGAAGAAATAATGTTAACCAAAGCTCACAAGTGTTGCTTTGACTAGTAGGCACATGAAGGTCTGTGGTTCAAGGCAGGTAGAGCTTGAAGATGGTCCATATGAGAAAAACTTAAAGCTTGAGAAATATCTATCCCTTGCTCAGTGCCTCATGGCTTAAGCCTGGTTGGTATGCGCCTTTGTACTCCCTCTTCCTCCTTTTCTAGCTCAGGATCTAATCCATCATACAGAAAGATAGCTAAAGGTACACCATCGTGTGAGGCTTTGGAAGTAAGTGTATTAAAGACACTATAAACAAAATATTTCAGACAGAAATATGCATGATACCAAAAGTGGAGAAAGGAGTGATATTATGTCAACTGCTGTGTCCTTGATGTGGGGGAAAATATGGTATAAAATATCTAACATTCATTACTTTATATTTAAATTTCCAAATAACTTTCATATGTTTCTTTCTTAGCCTTATTTTATATGTGAGAACGCTATGCCCCCAGCCACACTGCAGTGGCAGCCATGTGCTGCAAATTATAGTACCTAAAATTTTCGATGTAAAATTTTATTTTTATACTGTATTTTGTTCAGATTCGTTCCCTTCCCCAAACTCCTCCCGTTTCTACAACTCAACTTCATGTTCTTTTTGTCTTACTCTCAGTCTCTGTTTAGCTGAAAAAAAAAAATATCAAAAAAATAACCCCAGTAAGATGGTATCTAGTTTTTAAAATGCCTCCTGAAAAATAAGTACATACACCACACATTACTTATGTGCTTTTTTAGATTTTTCCATGCTTCAACACTTTTTGGCTACCTATTTTAGCTCTAGCTACCAAAAAGACCAGATTGAACATTTACAACCTCAGGTACCTCAAACTTACTCTTACGTGTGCTTTGTGCCCTGTTCATGTGCATTCTTGGGTCTCTCTCTGTACTTTCTTGTGATAAGAGCTGATGAAAACTATGAGAAAATTAGTACCTTCCCATGGTGATATTAGGAGGATTAGTAACTTAGGGATGTAGGAGAGGTACTGGCAGATAAACAATGCCACATCTTTTCCTTTGTGTGGACTCCCCTGGGCAAGCAGTCTGTAAATTTTTCTACCCATAACCCTCTATGATGGAGCTAACTGATCTCATATTTGACAGCAAAACAAAAAAAAAATAACTTTATAGCTTACATTGTCACTGTTTTAAGCTAGAATGGTCTCTCCTGGCCTCTTGTTCTAAGTACTTGGCTGCAGTTGATGGTACCATTTGTGGAAGTGTGGAATCACTGGGAAGTGGAACCTCCCTTGCAGATATAGACTACTAGGTTGGGGGCCGGGAAGAAAATGAGCTTCAAGTTTTAGCATTTCTTCTAGGCTCCTCCCCACGGTTACCTGGCAACAGCCAGGTATGCCTGACTCTGTATAAAAGGGGCTGTTCGCCCTCTCCTCTTCCTCTCTTCCTCTCTCCCCTCATTGTCCCATTGTCCTTTCTTTCCCCATTTCCCTTCCCCCCCTCTCTACAAGTTCATGGCCAGTTCACCCCCCTCCCTCTCTCTCCTCCCTCCTCAACTCCCCTCCCCGTGCTTTAAATAAACTGTCTTCCATATTATATCTGTTGTATGGCTGGTACCTCAGGGGGAAGAGATGCTTCAGCATGGGCCCGCAGAGGCACTCCCTTCCCCCATACACCATACCGTGCCTCTACCAAACATGTTCCTGGTTCTTTCTTTTTTTTATAAAACATAACACCAAGTCTAGTCTTTGCTTCGAGGTTCCATCAGCACATGAGGATCTCAGTACAAGCTTACCCTGTGGTAGACTTGCCCTCTGTGCCCACTTGCCATTTACTCTGTACCTTCAGAAACTGAGTTACTTCTCCCTTGTATTTTTGCCACAGCAAAGAGAAAAGTACTTCAGGTATGTGCTCATGCTAATTCTTTAGTTCACATTTCCTGCCCACCTTGGACTTTGTTTTGCCTCCTTTGAGCTGTGTATGTATAAATGATGCCTCATGAACACCTTTGCCCATACTCTGCTTTACAGGAAACTCAGGCTAAGGTAATTTGAATTCTTCCAGTCCTCCCATAGAGATGCTTTTAGCCCCAGGTAGAAGAAATGGGATAAAACTGGAGAGAAAGGGAACTGGGATGAAATGTGGAGCTGGCTATTGTCTCTTTAAAGCCGGATCCAGGAAAAGGCACTTCTCTGCTCTAATGCATTCAACACAAATATTGTCATGGCTTGTGTAAGCAAGGGGGGGACTCGGTGGCAAAATAGCAAAACAGGAATGGCTTGTTTTTCTTTGTTACAGAGGGATTCTTATTCTCTATCTGCCTCCAGGCCTGAAAAGAACTCACTGCCCTGGGAATCTTCTGGATTGAGGCCATGCCTTGTTAAAGGGCCTCCAAAGAAAAAAGGAGATGATTCTCAGAAGCTAACATCAGAAACCAAATGATCTGTCCAGGTGCAATTGAAATCAAACAACCAAAAAACAATAAGCCCCAAACAACAACAACAAGCAATGTCTGTTTCCCCAGAAGTAAAGCTGTCTGTGGAACCTGTGGCTCAGAGCCAGTGTTAGAAATGAGCAGGTGTGCCTCAAGAGACAGGTTCCACCACCTTCCCCAAGCAAACAAAATTAGCATGTGTTTCCTTTCACTTCTATTCTTGGAAAAATCTGTCCAGTAAACCTAGAAGGGGAAAAAAAAGAAAACTCACTAAAAGGTAATTCAGAAATCCTTAGAAAGTATTACTATATATGCTGAAATAAAGAGTTGAAATGTGAGAACATGTGCTCTCTTCCATATGCTGAATGTGTGTGTGTGTGTGTGTGTGTGTGTGTGTATCACCTGAGAACAGATGTATGTGCATGTTCAGTTCCACATGAAGACAGACAAAGAAAGGCTAGCAATGAGGGTGAGGAGACTGAATGCAGGTGATGTTGTGAGTTATGAAACAGGATAGAGAGCCAACTTTGTTTTTTTTAGTTGTAATTCTCTGATGAACTGTTTTGGGGGTGGCAGATAATTACATAAAATATATTTGATACTGAGTTATTAAAATTTAATGTGAAGTGTCACAGTTTCCATTCCGAATGCCTCTGCGGGTTGTATAAAAGGTCAATGGATTGTATAGACTTTGAGTCTGGTTGATTTTGGTATGTGTTGTTTTGATTTGCTTGAAGGTTTTGTTTTTTAAATAATGAAGTCTATAGAATTATTTTTTAAACGTGAAACAAGTGCCTAATGACTGATCTCCAATACAAGGGCCTTGGGTCAGTTTTCAGACGAGCAGACTACTAGATGACTGTCTTCTCCATCACTCACTCCGGTACTTAACACGTTCGGATGGATGGTGCATTTAACTCACCGGCATTCTCCATAATCAAAGTGACCCATATGCTGAACAATACTTCAGATCACAAAACAGTTGTAAATGTGATTTCAGCACGAATAGCATAATTTCTGCATATATGCATATATATTTAAATTCCAGATTTTTACGAATGAATGAATGGAATGAATGTGAGATTATGAATGGATGGGGAAATACTATAATACTATGAATCAGGACACATATATAAAATATGAACTATGTGACAAAATCTTTGCTGGGATAACTTTAAGGTATTAAATATGCATAATGTGTAATTCTCACTGTCATTAGCTCCACTATATAAATTAAAATCCCAATGTTCAGTGAATTTATAGGCTAGAAGAAGATTATTGTTTTGGTTGGTGCTGTAATATTTCTAATATTTATTAAATATTCACAATGGTGTTACATTTCCTTAGAAAGGTTATCTTGTTTAACTTTATAGAACTCAGCAAAATTGTGTTCCTTTTCTTTAAAAATTGATCCTTTTCTTTAAAGTGAGGGATAAATTAACTTGGATATTTCAGGATACTATCTAAGACAACATAACGGATATGGGAAGAGACCCAGGGAAGGTGGGAGGTTTGAATTTAGACATTCTTGTCTGCATGGTGGCATCATTATGCTATCTTATCTTGGTAGGTAATCATTTGATTTTTATAGTAATAGGTAAATAGGACAGCCACTCTATCCATGTAATATTGAAAATCAGACACACAATGGTTTGCCTAGTTCTGGGAGAAGTACCTCTTGAATATCTGCTCCACTTGATTTTGAGCTTAGAGCTCCTTCTACCAAAGCAATATACTCTATGGGACTCTGGTATTCTCTGTTTTACATTTATGTCTGATTAATAATAATATTGTATTAATTATTACTTTTTAAAGTTTTATATATGCGGACGTTTTGCCTGCATGTAACAGTGGGATACATTCCAATTTCTCCCAATTTTGCCTGTTCTCTAATTGTATGCAGTACCCACAGAGGCCAAAAGAGGGTGATAGATCCTGTAGAATTGGAGTTAGGACCTTGGTAACACACTATGTGGGTGCTGGGAATTGAACCTTTAGACAAGCAGAACAGACAGTGCTCTTAACTGCTTAGCCATCTCTCCAGCTCCTGCATTTGCTGTTTTTGACAGCAACTGGCTCTGTGAGCTTGGTCGACCCTCCACTCAGAATTTCCAAATTCTGTCATGGAAGCCTGTGGTAATTCTACATGGTAAAATCAGCAATTATTCTTTGCCTTAAAGGCCCTATTTGAACATGCCCATGTCCCTACTTTTGATTAATCTATGAGAAAAAAATAACAAGATTTACTGACCAGTTGTACTTCCTGAAGTATGTGGCTTTAGACTTAAGAGACTATGTGTTTCCTTCCTAAAGGCTAAGCCACATAGATACAGAACTCAGAAGCTTTTGCTTTACTTCTCCTCCTGCTTGAGGAGAAGGCAATGACCCAATGAGGCAAAAGGACCAAATAACTACTTTAACAGTTCAAGGGAATATGACAGTTCACGATTATTATTGTGGAAGTTCCTTTTTAGATCAAAATAGAACCTCACTCACTGTCTGACTGCCAGGTCTCAGAGCTGTGTATCCAATATGAACACATACCATCCACTAACCAGAGGACAACATTCCTTACTTCTGTACCAGTTTTACATTTTCAGTGTGTACCATTTTCAGCCAATACTGGGCTACATTTTCAGTACCAGCACTTTGGGCTGACTCTGTAACAATGGAATACGTACCAATTTCTCCCAATTCTCCCTGGCCATACCTTGGGGACAGAGGTAAACTAGAGTTAAACTTTAGAAGGAGTTGGATGTGTGCCACCATACTTTCCACCATGATGATGATGAACTAAACATCTAAACTGTAAGCCAGCCCCAATTTAATAATTTTCTTTATAAAAGTTGGCATGGTCTTGGTGTCTCTTCATAGCAATAGAAACTCGAACTAAGACATGTAACTTCATAATTCATCTAAGTCTTACCATGCTAATGGCATTAATTCATGGCCTGTGGCTTACTTAGCATATGAGGCCCCACATACTTCAGCCATTACTGAACTCATTGCCGTTTATCTCTTGGTATTGACTTGGTAACCAGATGGGGGAAGAAGCAGATCTTTAGGAAGACCTGCTTCTGTAGTTTTCTCTACAGCTTCATTCCAAGCATGAGGCAAATGGCTGGTCCCTGGGAAAGTATGGTACTTCTCTGGCCCAGAAAGACTGTGGGGTCTGAAGACTAACATTTTTTAAATTCATCTACCAGCACATCAATCCAGGCCAGGGTTACATTGTCTTCACTGGATCCTTCTTTGCTGTTGTGAATTGCCAGGTTGAGGGTTTACGTTTCCTCTAAAAACACACCCTCTCCCTGTCTTTAGTTGCTCTACCCTCCAGCTATAGGTAAAAGGTTCTTTTTAAATGTTGCCAGGTGGATCTTTGATTCTCATGCATTATATTAAATTGGTTATCAATTCTCTAAACTCTCTTCCAGTATCAGTATCGACCAGCATGCTATCCTTACAATTGGTATTCCTGGGCACTTTTTTTTAATTCCTTTGGCATTGCATACATGGATACAGTCCTCCTGCCCAGGTCCTGCCCTCAGGTGAGAATCTCAGCTTATCTCAATCACTGCAACCTCACAGGAGGACCACTGACAGTTTATCTGCATCATTAATGGCATCCTTGGACCACTAACAGTTTATCTGCATTGCTGACAGCTTCCTCACTACCATGTGACCATTGAATGGTCATCTCCAGCATCGAGTTCTTGCATCTGTTTCCTAGGACCACTTCAAGTTCCAAGTCTAACAGACAAATTTCCCAGTATCTAAAACTAGGACAGGAGGTCAGGGCTAAGCAGAGGCCCTTGGTGTCCTTCTGCCGAGGATAACGTGATTCTTCTCTTTTCTTCTTCTTTTTTTTTGGTTATTTTTTATTTACATTTCAAATGTTGTTCACCTTCCCAGTTTCCCCTCCACAAGCCCCCAGCCCCTCCTCTCTCTCCCTGACTCTATGAGGTAGCTTCTCCACCCACCCACTCCTGCCTCAGTCTCCTAGCATTTCCCTTATCCTATGTTTTCAAGCCTCCACAGGACCAAGGGGCTCCCCTTCCAGTGATGGCAGATGAGACAAACCTCTGCTACTTATCCAACTGAAGCCATGAGTTCCCCCTGTGTACTCTTTGGTTGGTGGTTTAGTCCCTGGAAGCTTTTCGGGGTCTGGTTGATTGATATTGTTGTTCCTCTTATGGGGTTGCAAACCCTTCAGCTCCTACAGTCCTTGCCTTAACATCGCCACTGAGGTCCCTGCACTCAGTCCAAGGTTTGGCTGTGTACATCCGCATCAGTATTTGTCCTGTTATGGTAGAGCCTCTCAGGGGACAGCTATACTGGGCTCCTGTCAGTAAGCACTCCTTGGCATCAGCAAGAGTGTCTGGGTTTGCTGTCAGCAGATGGGACAGATTCCTAGATGGGGCAGTCTCTGCACGGTCTTTCCTTCAGTCTCTGCTCCACTCTTTGTCTTTGCATTTCCTTTTGACAGGAGGAATTCTGGATTAATATTTTTGAGATGGTTGAGTGGCCCTGTCCAACTGGGGGCCATACCTGTTCACTGGATATAGTCTCCACAGGTCCTATCTCCCCTTTGTTGGGTATTTCGGTTAATGTCCTCCCTGTTGGGTCCTTGGAACCTCTTGGGTCCCTGGCATCTGGAACTTTCTAGTGGCTACCCTCACTTCCCCCTTCCCCACTGCTACACACCTACTGTCAAATTCCTGACCCTCTGTACTTCTCCTCATCTCCTCCTATATTTCAACCACCCCCTTTTTCCCTTCCCCTCCTCTCTCTGTCCCAGATCCTTCTTTGCATCTACTTCACAGATATTATTCTCTTCTCCCTACTGAGCAGGACAGTAACATCCACATGTTGGTGTGAGATGTGATCTTCTTTCTTCTTGGGTTTCATATGGTCTGTGAGTTGTATCGTGGGTATTCAGAGCTTGATTCTTATCAGTGCTTCTTTCCATAGATCTACTTAACTGCTCCCAACACAATTCTCTCTTATCCTAATGCATTCTCTCAACACCCAACACATGCCTGCTCTTAGAATGATAGTCTAAAAACAGTTACAGGCTATGGAGATGAGTGGGGAGGCTGTGGGTAAAATGCTTGGCACATAAATGGGAGGACCCGAGTTCAAAGCCCCAGAACCCACAGTCCAACACAGAGGCATTTAGCTATAATTAAAACTCCTATCATGAAATGATAGGAGGAAAGAAGAGAGTCCTTGAAGCTCACAGGCCAGCTAGTAGGTGTGTCCAGCAGAGAACAAGAAAGAGATCCTGATTCAGACAAGATGTAAGTTGAGGACCAAACCCAAAGGTTTTTTTCTGACATCCGTACATGCATGCTCATTCACACACACAGACACATATTCATTCTCACACACCCACTCACACATGTATGATGCACATGCATATACACATATCCATGAGCATGCATTCACACATACATATACACACATGTATATACATACACAGATGCTTATATACATATGCACATACATGTACATACATGCATATACATGTATTCATACATGCACAGGCAGATACACATATACATGTACATACACTTATACAAATAATGCAAAACCTTTCTTTCCAAATAGCAAGCAATTTTTTGATTTTTTTTCATTTCTTTTCCCAAATTCTACATTTACAAAATAAATCTTTGACTTGGCTATAGTAAAGCCTATGACCTCTAGTGTTAAGAGGGTCATGTGATAGAGTAAAAACCCAACTTGGATCTGTATCAGGGAAGTAGAGAAGAGAAAAGGTGGATCAGACACAGTAAGCTTTTCTACTGGAGTTCTCATCTCTGACAATAGATCAGATAGATTATTGATGTGAGAGAACAGCTTACAGAGGACAAAAATGCCCAGTGGGTTTTTGTTTTGTTTTTTGATAAAATTTGCCTCTAGAGATAATATGGCCTTATATGAAGATAAATTGAATAAATGTTCTATGAAGACAGAAGCTGCATTGATGTTGTTCAGTAATGTGTTTCCAACAATGATGACCAAAGTCATAGTCTCTTGTTAGTGAATTTCTTGAATGAGTGAATCCATATCTACTTTCATACAGACATGTTTTAAAGTCTCAGGCGCACACACACTGTGCTTTTCTTCAGTTGTTCCATCTGTAAAATGGATGCAGCAACTGCATCTTTTCTGAATTTTATTCTGAGGGTTAAAATTTGTCGTGCTGAACAAATTTTTCAAACACAATATAACCCAGTAAGAGATATCTCTGAAATAGAGAGGAAGGATGCAGCAATCGTTACCGAAATGAAAGGAGACTTGGAACAAATTTAAGTGGCACTTCCCTTGGGAAAGATATGCTTTCAGGTATTCGGAGAAATAAGATAATACAGGTAAGTAGCTAGACTAGAATCAGAGGTTGTCATGCCTGAAAAAAAAGACAAAACAAAAAACAACAAACAAACAAATGAAAAAAATCCATCAGAATATCAGAACCTTCGCATGATCATAAAGAAAAAACAACAGCTGCAAGCAAAAAAAAAAAAAAAAAAGCTGTTTGCAGGATGTCTTTTTTGGACCATTGCTCCCTACCTAGCCTCCTGCATGAAATCCGCTGTTCATGTGGGAGAGCTTTAGGAGAGTTAAGTAAACTAGAGATGTTGCCTACACAGAGGAAGTAAAGCCTTCCCTGGACTCCAAGCACAAGGGCAGGACTTTCAGAAGACATCTGCTGGAAGAGAAAGCATGTCTCTCTTCCACCTGCCTTTTAAATTCCTTCTCTTTCTTTCCATCTCTTGCAAACAGCACAGATGGGGAGGAGAAAAGCAGACGCCTCAAACTGGTACATTACGTGGGCACAAAAAGTTAGGGAAAAACATCTCTGCGTGGTGAGAAAAATTCCACTCCTTTCTTGGACAATTTCTGAAGTATGGGAAACCATGGCAACTAATACAAATGTAGCCAGTGCATTGTACTTTCTGAGTTTGAACAATAAAAACACAAACTTAATTTGTTTTTTAAAAAAGTTAAAAATAAAAAGAACTTGGACAGCAAACTTTAACAATGCTTCTTACTCCCTGTGATGGAAGCATACAGGAATAAACAACTTGAAATGTAAAAGTACTTACTTGTTATCCCATTGAAAAGATATATATATTATATGTTATATATAATATATATATTATACATACATATTACATATATTAATGCATATATGGTATCTATAAACTTAATATCTAGTATAGTAATATATTTCATGTACATATTTATAGATCTATAAAGCTCAGAATATTCCTAGCTCAAAGTATTGTTGAACAATAAAATTATATGATAATAAATGTATAGAAGTATATTTAGATGTATGAATATTAGCTTTCAACAACTCATCTGTCTCTCCATCGTAATAAAAATGTGTTTAAAATATGTCAACGAGATTAATTTAAATGATGGTGTGGAAAATTAAAAGAAATAATAATAAGGTTGTACTTTATGAAATCATGAAAAAAAATCACTTTGTGCCTTTATTAGGTGCAGTTGTAAAACAGCTCAGTGTGCAGAAAGGGATATTCAGTTAAAATTAAAACAAACAAACAAACAAACAAAACAGACAAAAGAGATTAATTCCCTATTGGTCCTTACTAGAAAAAGTTAGTACAGGAGCCAATTATTTCCATTACAGAAAAGGCGAAAGTTATAGCAGATCTGTATTGTGGCATGGTAACCTGTTAAATACATATACATGGAGATTAAGTTCAGAAACATTTGAAGACTGTTGGGAGCCGACTCTTAGCCGAAAGTGGCTATCATCTTTACAGCCATCTTGAGCCATATACCCTGACAAGAGACTTGTTTCAACAGCCTGCAATAGCTGAGCGCACTCTGATAAACATCTTGTTACACTGTTTAGTGCCCCCAGCTGCCAGGTGCTCCTGGTATCCATGGCTACAAGGCACGTGACGTAGTGGCTTCAGTTGAGATTGTCCACGAGGGCAAGTCACGTGGTAAAGGGTATAAATACCCAGGATTTCCCTTCTATAGGGGAGTAGAGGTAGAGATAGAAAGTAGGAGGTAGAGGTAGTAAGTAGTAGGAGAATAAAGAAGACTTGAAGAGACTCCACCGGACTCTGGCTTGTATCTATCTTTTGCGTCTCTCGCCCCTTTTTTCCCCTTCCTCCGTCCCCACTTTCTCTCTTGCTAGACCCTGACCTGCGGACCGGAGCAGCAGAACCGGCCGGCCTTTACAAAGTAACAGAACCTGACGGCCGTTACAAAAGAAACGGCAGTTACAGAAGACGAAACAAGTTGCTTGTGGAATCATCTCCTTAGAATTCAGAGGCGATATGATAAAGTCTTGTGACCTGCAGAATAAAGAAATGTAGATTGTGACAAAGCATGAACTTTCCCATCTTATGCAAGTCACATCATGAATGAGACTCATGCTTAGGCTGGATGGATTCAATGTGCCAAAACATTAAAAATCCCCTCCCTGCTCTACTTCTTTTCTCCACAGCTTGATTTTGCACTTGGAAGCTCAGTTTAAGCGTTAATCAAAATACCTGACTCCTAGGAAGCACTACATAGTGCATTGTTCTCCTGTAACGGGAAAGTGATCTGGTCTGGCTGCTCAGAGCAGACCTCATAACTTGGACTCTGACTTTTATGTATGAAAGAAGAACTTTGTTTCTTGCCCTACATTTGAAAACTGAAACTTAATGTTCGCTTGTGAAATAAAATAAAACAAAAACAGCAAGTAAACTGTACACTTGAGAAATTATCCTCATGTTATTTTGAGGTTTTCACATCCTGAAGCAGCCTGTTTCCTACCTTTAATAAGTTTGAGTTTGCTGTGCTCAGCATAATTGGACACAGCTGCCTGAATTTTCTGCCAGGGTGTGAGGAAAAATGGAGTTATTATTAGCGCTTGGTATTGCAACCTGCCTGGCCAATGTAAATCTTAAGATTCGAGTGTTTATTGGTTGTGAATTTTCCATTGTGAGGGCACCCAGGAAGTCTCTTCACTAATAGGAGTCTGGAGAAGGAGGCTGAAAAGCATCAGTATCCAATCACAAAATTAATTGCTAAACCCATCCACAATGTCAGAGTCAAGAATAGACACATTAGACCACAGGAAATTGGGCTGTGCTCAAAATGAATAGCTGTAGGGAGCAATTTCAAGGAGCCCTAATGGAAGCTGGTGATGCTCTAAGTTGGAGGATCTTGTAGAAACATACCTTCCTGGTGGAAGAGTTCTGAAATCAGTATTGGTTTGAGTTTCTTCAGCAGACTAGGTGAAGGACTGACTGCATCAAAGTGGTTACTTTAGGAGACACCTGGAAGTTGTGGGATAATTTTTTTTTTCCTTCGAAGACATGAACAAAAGTTTCCTCAACTCAGATGAGAAACATGGACCAGCATACAGATACTACCAAAGTCCAACATGTTGAGCCAATGAATTTTATTTGTGTTATGTGTGGGTCTGTAGCTTGGGCATGGGTCTTGGGCTGAGTTGTGGATCCTGTGTGTCTGTTGCCCCAGGTGACTAGGGACACAGCTCAGGGGACAGAAACGTGAGAATTTGACTGAGTTCACTCCACGCGGTACTAGGCGGAAGCCGGGCTATGGAAACCACAGAGCTCCACTCCAGGCATGGGAAGATTGCAGTCTGAAGTCCCACATGGGCCAGAGCTCTTGGGTTGGAGGTCTTCGGAGACCAGCTGGTCTCAGCCCTTGGGCTCCCAGGCACAGCTGAGAGGCCACAGAAGGACTGAGATGTGGGTGGGAGGAATATGGGCTGGACCAGCCTGCAGCCAAAAGGGGCAAGGGGGAGAAGTTCCAGTGGTGGCCTGTGGGGTAGATGAAACTCTTGGTCACAGCAACTCGTTTGGCTGGGTCACGGCTGCCTTGGCTAGCTTCGCTTGGGTTGGCAGGCCTCTGTTGTTGGAACATAGAAAAATCCTCTGGTGGGAGATTAGGCGGCAGCTCATTGATTAAAGGTCCCCTCTACGGTTCTCGATGTGAGGCCCCAAAGACAAGAAGAAGTCCATGGTTTTAAAAAGTTTATTATCATGGTGGGATGTGGATGAAGCTGTACCCTGTGTTCTCAGGGCAGGCCTGAGGTTAAATGCCTTTTGCAAGTAGGAGGAGGGTCTAGGAAGAAATTCTTAATTGGCTACACCCTCTGGCCTTTAGGTATCTCATTAAGATGGAGATCTCTCGTGGCTCTGCTTCCTGTATTCATTCCTTCTTCCTGTGGATGGGCTAATAGGGACATTTCCCTATGTGACTGAAAGGCACGGATCAATGGAAGTCTTTGGTCTCGTGTTAGGAGTCTGGAGTCTGGGATCGTGGTGAAATGCATGTCGTCCCTTGCAGGGATACATGTTGGGTCTCTGGCCATCTCTAGCCAATGCTCGATCAGAAACCATGCTATCCCTTTCCAGTCTTCCGCCCTACAGTTATGTATAGGAATATGGCTGAGAGGTTATTTTAAAAGACCAGAAAAGAATAAAAAAGAAATGCCTCACTAACACCTACTCCAGCATGAGTGGCAGCTCACAAAATATTGAAAACCTAGATCATACTCCATAACTCTGAGACAATTCAACAGTTGGAGGGCATCCTTTCAAAGTGGCCCACTGCAGCAGCTCTGACTCATTGTTTTATAAAAAATCATTGTTTTTATAGTTCAGGGGTTCTCTACCTTTATAACGCTGCAACCCTTTGGTAGAGTTCCTCATGATGTGGTGGCTCCAACCATAAAATTTCTTTAGTTGCTATTTCATAACTGTAATTTTGCTATTATGAATCATAATGTAAATATATGTACTTTCTGTTGATCTTAGGTGACCCATGTATACCACAATTCTAGGAAGTTTGGTGGATCTTTGCTTCTTCCTGGCTGCTGCTCTGGTCTCTGGTTCTTACAGGTAGTTGGGCTTGTTTGAGAGTTTTCCATGAAACTCGGCTCACCTAAGAGTAACTCTCAGCAGTCTTGACTGCTTATAGACTCTTGGGAATGGAGGGAACCTGGGTAATTGGGTCAGTTTTGGGAATTTCTGGAGGCCACATTGAGTTATTCTCTTCCTGCCTGGATGCAACTTTTCTTTAGGACAGAATCTTGCACATGTCTCTAGAACATCCTGTTGTTTTACTTTCCTATAAACATTCTAAACCATCCCATCAAATCACATCATTTTCTTTCCCTTCACATTCCATGACGTAAGAAGTTACTCTCCAAGATGGAGGATTTTTTTTTTTATTGGATGATTTATTTACATTTCCTATGTTGTCCCCTTACCCCATCCCCCACCACCCCCTCAGAACCCCCAATCCCCTCGCCCCTCCTCCTTCTTCTCTGTGGATGTAACCTCTATCTACCCCCCCCACTCCCACCTCCCCACCCTCAAAATTCCCACACCCTGGGGCATCCAGCCTTCATGAGGTCAAGGTTCTCTTCTTCCACCTATGCCCAGCAGGGCCCTCCACTTTTACATATTCAGCTGAAGCCCTGGATCCCCCCCTAAGTGCTCCCAGGCTGGTGGTTTAGACCCTGGGAGCTGTGGTTGGTTGGTATTGTTGCTCTCCTCATGGTGCCGCAAATCCTTTCAGCTCCTTCACTCTAACTCCTCTATTGAGAACCCCATGATCAGTTCAATGGCTAGTTGTGAGCATCTGCCTCTGAATATGTCTGACTCTTGAAGGCCTCTGAGGAGATATCCATATCAGGCTCTTATCAGCATGCACTTCCTGTCTTCCACATCAGCATCTACCTTTGGTGATTGCACATGGGATAGATACTGGAAGGAGGGGCCGTCTCAAGATGGAGGATTTTTAACTTTGGAGGAAACTGCTAGACAATAGAACAGTGATAAAGGGAGAGGAAGGCAACCAACAAATGGTACATCATGAAGCCAGCTGCCACAAACAGGCCTAAGCCTTGTAGAGAAATAGAAGATTTTACTAAAGACTTGTAATCATCTTACCCAGTGGTTACGGGAGCTGAGGTGTTCATTCACTGAGTCCAGAGGCTGTTTCTTTGTTTTATTTTATTTTTAAGTCCTTGGCATTTCTCAACTTCTAAGAATAGAAGCAGGTTCATCTTTTATTATTTTGGGAAAAAACCCTCAGGCAAAAGAAATGCAGGTATTGGCAAAGGAAGTTGGATAGAATTCAATAAAAAGCTACAAAAATGAATTTATAGCACAAACCGAGACTGTCTTAAAAGTCCTGTGAGTATAAGCACGCACAAGCTAGAATCTTAAGTCTCCTAGTTTAGTAGCAACTTCTAGGTTACTACTAGTAGTAACATCTATTGTGTGGATGGAGAATTCAAAGCAGTTAAGGGAGTGCTTTAAAAAAATAAGTATCTGTGAGCAAGTCAGGACAGAAATCAACACAAGCACATTAACTGTACCCTTAATCATATGGAGGTGGCAGACATTTTCTGCAAAGGGCCAGATAGTACATATTTTTGACAATTCAGCTCACCCAGTCTCTGTCACACAGTTCTCCTTATTTTGTATTTGTCTCAACAATTCTTCTAAAAACAAAGTCTTTCTTGGGTTCCATTGTGTATTATAATTTTGTGCGTGTGTGTGTGTGTGTGTCTGGATTTGTTACCTCAGTCAGCGTTGGAAACAGTAAATTCCAATTCCATTTTACAGATAAATGATTTGAAGCTTTTGCCCATTAATTTGTAGATTCTGTAAGAAGTGGGGTCTGATCTGCTTTGTTTAATTTGCTATTGCCAACATCTTGCTAAAAGAGTTCTTTGCATATGGACTTCATTTAGTAATTTTTCAATGAATAAATGGTTCAAATAGCAGTTCTGGCTGAAAGAACACATCACATTGCAATTATTCATATGCATAGGTAATGGGTCCTTTGTCAGCTTTTATGTGCCCGTCGTTTACAAATCCGTTAAGGTCTTAGTGATTCATAGAACCTGAGGAGAAATCAGATGTCCTTAGTGTATAACATGGCATATGAAGAACACCACTAAGGAAAATGTGGCCTGGCTCAGAGGCAAGATAAATAGAACCCAAGTAAGTTTTTTAGAAAGATTGTTAAGACAAGCAAATTCAAAATAAGGAGCAATGTGTGACAGAGACTGTGTGAGAGCTGAATTGCCAAAAATATTTACAGGTAGATATTGAGGTAGAAAGAGAATGACATAGTCTTTGTCAATACACCTAGAAACAAGAAGAATAAACACTTATAAAAGCTATGGTTGCCATTAGCATGCTGCAAAGTCATCAGCAGAGTGAGTGACACAGAGACCACTGTTTTTAGGCAAGAAGCCAAGAAGGATACATCTACTACTGAGCTTTGCAAAATAGAAACGAATTCTACAACCAGATTAACTACAGTCATTCTGGAAAGATGGTACTGTCTGGACAAAGTAAAACTCCACACCAGCTTAATGCACAGCTCACTCAGTAGTGAGGTGTGCAGTATGACATGTTTCATTGCTAAAACCCCAAACACTTCTGGGCTATTACTTTATACATTCAGAGAAAAAAGGCATTATATGGAGATACTTATTTGACTATGATTAAATCATATTTTTCTAGATCTAGTGTGGTTGGGTTGTTTGTTTGTGACAAGGTCTTACTATATCACTCAGGTGGATTGAAGACTCACAATTCTCCTGCCTCGTGCTATCAAGTCCTGGGTACAGGCAAGGATTACAGGATTACTGTCATTAATGCCCATTACTGGAGTCTAGCTCTAGTCTGACTCTTTACTGGACTTAAGTCAACAGTTTGCTATGCTGACAAACTGAATCAAAGATAGAAAAGTCTCCGTGGAGATGACTTTGCCCCACAGTGTCTGGCCCTTTATCTGGTGACAGTAATTGACACACATTTGAAAGCAAGTAATGTGGGGATAGATACACAGAAAGTGTTAGAGTGAGGAACAGGAAGAGGAAATGATGTAGTTATATAACACTCAAAAAATAAAATGAGTTAAACAAAAAGAATTAGAAAATAGATACTCAGGCAACTTTCCCTCCTAAAAGGAAAGAATTGAGTGAAAATAAGTTGTAAGGTAAGGAAAAAGTATCATGCATTAAGGACTAGATATATAGAACCACACAAACTGAAAATGGTAAAGAGAACCAAATCATTTAAGAATCTGCCGTACTTTGAACAAATTGACTTGATCTTATCAGCACAAGTGAAGTGATGTCAGATCCAGATAGATCTGAAAAGGTTCTTGAGCATTTTATGATAAAATTTAAGCTAGACAATGATAAAGGCTTATAATTTTTGTATAAGTGTATGTGGCAGGCATGGAAGAATGTGTAAGACAGATATGTTTGTCACATAATCTTTTCCAGAATATTTGGTCTATTACAGAAAAGTCATAGTATCTCATTTATCCTCTTCTACAAACAATGTGTATTTTGAAAGCGAAAATTCTCAGCACTGTTTGAAACAAGAATGAACCAGAAAAGTATAGCACGTGTGTGTATTAATCTTCAGGAAGAAACTGACTAGAATTGATGGGATCCTTTTTGAGACACAAAGCTTCCTGGAGATGGGGAGGGGCTTCACTAAGCCCCAGAGCATCACCTAGATGAGACGGAGGAAGCATGGTGGTGCTATAGGATAAACCTGTCATGTAAGCAACTGAAGATGATTCCTGGCTCTAAACACAGTAGGCAAAGGAATCACCTTGAAGTAAAGAAAGTAAGGTATGTTAACTAGTGTGGTCTGTCTGTGCAACCTGGAAGACCACCATACAGAATTTTCAATGTCTGTTTCCCCAAAACTCAAAAGAACATTTATATGTAAAAATGAAGTCAAATTTTATTTTTGAAGAAAGTTTTTCAAAATCAATGAGAACTATATAGAGTTCCTTTTAATGTTACCATAATTTACAGCATTTTACATTCCATAAATTGAGATAAAGGGTCAAGAAACTAATAGAGTATGTAAAAGAATATTAGCATACTAGGAAATGATGGAAAAGGGTAGATTATAATTCAAGTCCTCAAATAGATAACGCAAAAATAAAGTAACGACAACAAATTAGGAAATGATAGGAAACAGGGTGATAAAATGGCTCAGTGAATAAAAGAGTTTGCAAATAAGCTCAATGACCTGAGTTCAATCCCAAGGACCCACACAGCAAAAGAAGAGAACTTTGCCTCACACATTATTCTCCAACTTCCACAAGCACAGGAGCAATACAGAACACACACATGTGCACACACACACACACACACACACACACACACACGTAATACATAAATTTACAGAAAGGAAAGAAAAACTAAGTGAAAGATACTGGCTTGAATAAAATCTGCTTCTTGGACAGATACATTAAACTCAAGAAATTTTTACAGGTCAAACCAAACCACAATTAGAATATAAAGATGCTATTTAACTTTGTGATCACACCCTTAGGTTTGGGTATAACTAGCCACCTCTCTTATTTGTCCAATTAACTAGTCTCCCTAGTAAACATCACATTGGCAGGAGGCATGGTAGCTCCCTTCCTCTCTGGGGACCAAGAGCCATAAGGACTTATCCATTCCCAAGAGCATTTCTCTGAAGGATGTGCCTAGAGAACTTCCTGGAGTTAGAGTATAGTGGCTCTCCTTTCACAAGGCATTGCTGCTGAGGAGTTGTTTACAGTCTGGAAAGACTTTCTCCAGGGAGGATTAGCATTCAGAGAACTGTTCTAGCTGTTTTAATTCCTGGAGGGGCCTGATCCAGGCAAAACTGGCCATGGATGCCCCTGGTTTATTTGCTTCTCTTACCACAGCAGTCCTGAGTTCTTAGTGTGGCTCAATTAGGAACTACCTGCTCTGCTGGGAAGTGCTGTCAAGGGATGGGCTCTGGCCACCATCTCTGGGCTCAGAAACAGGTCCTTCTTCCTGAACATAAGACTCTGGTGGCATCCAGTTTCTGTGGACAAAAGAGTGCCTCTAATCTTTTGAAATACTTCTGGCATCTCCAAGGTGTTATGAAATATGGTGGGAGGGGTAACTGGCAGGCCAATGCCAAGGTGTCTCCCTGAGAAATTACATCACACAACTGACCTGGTATAAAGGGGGTTTATTTGGGAGAAAGAGAAGGGCCTGGAGAATGGGATAGAGGCAGACAGATGGGAGCAGAATCATGAGGGCAGAGAAGCAGAGGAAAAAGAAGATATGGAGGGGAAAGAGAGACTTTCCCCCCAGGAACATGCGGGAATAGATAGAGAAAGAGGGAACAAACTGTGGGGGGCAGAAAGGGGTAGTCCTTTTATAAGCTGCTCACACCTGGTGGCAGGTGATGATGGCAGGTGGTGACCTATGACTTTACTAGGTCCTTGAGGGGATCCTAGCAGAATCTCTTGAAAGTTAACACAAAGTAACTGACAGTTCTGAGGGCATAAGTTTCTACAAATCTACCCTGGTATGCTTCAAAGTATGATTCTCATCTGAGATGAGTCTTTCTGGTCTGCTTTTAAAAAGGCAAATCACACTGTGCATATTTGATGAGGCTTTATTGCAAATGCACAGCTACCAGTCACTGTGATAAATATCCAACGATTCCAACGATGTGTGTGGTGTGTGTGTGTGTGTGTGTGTGTGTGTGTGTGTGTGTGAAAGAGAACCTAACAAAGCCTATCATGGAACAAAGTTAAGTTGGAAAATGTATCAGACATACTTTGAATCAAATCAAAGCAAAAGAAAATTATGACATTTATAGTACTAAAATTAAATGTAAAATAAAGTCATTTATTAATACACTATTAAAATATAGTAAGAAGCAAACCATCAGAATTATCAAGAGAGATTAAAAGAAACACAAGGAAATATGAAAATGTAATAGAACCCTTGGGCCTTTGACTGAATGTTCATGGAGCGTAGCACACATAAACAATATGTAGACAAGTCACACACAATGCACAATTACACATATAATGGATTTGTGCATACTAAAAATCTATCTCATTTTTAAAGATTACAGAACATTTACCTAAATTGGTTATATTTTGTGACTATAAAATCAGTGTTAGTTCTCCAAGGTAGAATTACATTCCATTTCCTCTAATAACAATTCAATAAAGCCAACATTAAACAATAAAAGTATATTTCAAAAACCAACACAAGAAAAATCTTAAAAGAAAAATGAAAACTATAATTACAAGCTATTTGGAAAATAATGGTGTCGAAATTACTACAGCATAGGAAACAGTTTAAAGGAAAAAGAAAGAAATGTACACCGTTGAATTAGACCGATATTTTAAAAGAAATAAATATTGAAATACATTAGACTTTTAATCTCAAGATTAACAAAAACATTATAATAAATCAGAGGCATTCTAAAATAAAATTATTAATCAAAAATTAATCACACAAATATATTCAAATAAAGGCCATGCATTGATATTTTAGTTTACTTTTTCAGAGAGCCACAGAGGACATAGCCTGATAAAATCAAAAGACCTTAAGAGTAGAAGAACCAAGGTAAAAATTACAGTGGGCATTTGGTGTTAGCATCCTTATCTTGTTATTAGATATGAGATGAAGGCAACTGTGTAACACAAGAAGATACGTATGTACAGAGCATATACTATAAAACACAAAATATTTAAACAAAATAAGACAAGTCCTAGGAAAATAAACTTAACAGGGACCTACTAAAGTAGAGAAAACCAAACTAAAATCAATAACTGCATTGCAAATACCATAGAAGAAATGATGAAGGCAGCTTCTATAATTAAATCCAGTTATAAATATACTAGTTCATTAAAAGAGTAAAATGTGAATTAAAGGACAATTAGCCTGCTTGAATCTTCAGTTCCCATATCCACTACTTTGTAAAGTTGCATGGATATGATTGGTGTGTCTTCATCTCCTCAAATATAAGGCATTAATACCATTAACCTCATGGAAGTGTCATGAAAATCTCAAAAGATTGCATCCATAAAATATTTAGTAATATTTATTGAATGTATAACAGTAAAATTTAGTATTAAGCACTCAATAAATGCAACTTTTTCATTTTAGTATTAGCTTTTCAAAATAATTTATTTCAAAAGTGCAAGGAGGATTTATGTATACTAACAAATTTTATTGCATCAATGGATCAAAAGCATTCTGAAAAACTGTGATTATTCTAATATATTCTGAACAATTCTAATGCAATATAATATACTCCTCATAAAAGACTGAGTTCCAGGAAATGAGAAATGTACAAGTAGTATTTAACAAATTGAAAATTTAATCATAGAATAAAAAATAGATCATACTTCTTAATCATCTTTCAATTTCAACATGAAGTCATTAAGTGAACATTTCAACGTTCTTTATCTAAGAAATAGCCAAAAAGCAACAACAAATGCATTCCATTTTTTTGCTAAATAAAAAGAATGTTGTAGCTGCAAATCTTAAGACCTGTAAAATGACTGACAAAATCCATGGAGCAAAATCAGAAACCATGAAAGTGAGAAGTAAGTAAGGTGAAGTAAGTAAGGTGATCACAGCTCTTCACAGCACAAATCCTCCAGGTAAGGGTGGTCTGAGTTCCTTTACAACCCAAATCATTCATGGATGTCAATCCAACAGATTCATATTCTGGCATCAAGTGTCTGCAGAAGCAACTGTGATGTATCGAGTAGAGGAAACAGCATATACATAAAAAATTCAGATGAGCAAACTTCAAGTTCACAAATCAGTATGTGTCTTTGGCAGCACTTGATGTGGTATTCCCAACCATTATGTACATTAAACCATGTAGATGGAAGAAATAAAATCTAAAGCAAGATCCAGGTCAAAGGACAAATACTAAGATATCTGAATAATCTTTTATCAACAGAAACTGTAATAACTAGCTGGTCCTAGAAAAGGTATTTCAAAATGAGTGATTGAAGCACACACACACACACACACGACTCTGTATCTGTGCAAACTATTGCACAGAATGAGGCATGGGTATCTGATCAATAACATGTGCTACAGAAATGTGAAAAAGTCCATCCTGAATGCTAAAACTCAAGGATGGAATTGAGGCTCAGGAGGATGTGCTAAGACAAGTCACAGCAAGATGACAGAAAGATGTGAACTCCAAGCAAACATTCAGTGGGGACAACAACAACAACCCAAGCACCAAACAAAGGTAAAATCAGAATAAACAAGATCCTTATGTAAAACAACAACACTGAATTAGAAGGTAAGATAATGTATTTAAAGGAAGCAATATTATGTGGAAATAGACAAAAAGCAATTGAGAAAGTTCCAATATACAGCACCATATGATTTATCAGTTTCTAAGTTTAGAATCAAATTTATCACTGAAGATACCAAACATAAAATAACTTTAAATGATAGCATTAAAAGTTGATACTGGTTGAAACAATAGAAACTGGGTATGGTTACTGAGGATGCTTGTAATCTTAGCATACAGGGACTGAAACAGGAGAACTGCTATAAATTTGACAGTTTGTGTCTACCCAGTCCTATTTAGAAAGTCTGAGAACAGCATGAACTATTGCATGAAGTCCTGACTCTACCCAGAAACAACCACAATAAAAACCAATTGGCTTCGGAACTCAAAAACTGTTTTTGTTTTTTGAACCATGTTTTAAGAGAGTCTGTAGCCTCCTTCTCTAGGGCTAGAGAAACACAAGACCACCACTCACATCTGGAGTCCACAATGACATGGGTTCCAATGGGCAAGTCAGAGTGGAAACCCAGTAGAATTGTAGATGCTTGCAACACCTCACCAAACAATACAAAGAACTGACAAGATGTTAAGCAAAATGAAATGCAAACCAGAAAAGTTACTGTGCCCCTAGGCACAGAACTCACATTCAGAATCCAAGCAATATTGATTTAAAATGTGGTTGATGGAGCTGAAGCCCAGAGCAGTCACAGAGGAAGGGGTGACATCTTTGATCATAGATGCTTCACAAGCAGATTGCTAATAGCACTAATCCACAAGCATTCCGAAGTTATACTGCGAGACTACAGGACACTGTGGTCCGAATACAGGACAAAGGGAATCAAATGGGAGCCATCTTTCTTATTCTATATTAAACTGTGCATATGGGGTGGGGGAGGGGGTAATCAGAAAGCTGTAGGTATGGAAGGAACATGGGATAGACAGAAAGACTAGAGGGAAGGGAGGAGGGAGGTGGAAAAAAGTGGATGGAGGAAAGAAGGAAAAATGGTCCAAAGCACCAGACCCACAGTTTCAGAGGAAAGTTTTCTAGAATGTAAGAACCAAGAAAAGTGTCTAAATAATTTTATCTCAATTTTCTCATTTATCACAAAATTTTATTTACATTTATATAAATTTAATAATTTTATTTAGACTTTAGAATTTTGTAAATGTATACTATTAAACATGATCAAAATACCCAACATTTACAACTATAGGTAAATAAGAAATGATAAGTGTGGGAGGAAATAGTCTTCCTGAGGAGACAGAACCCAAGTTGCTTATCCAATGCTAAGTATTCAGCCCTGAAATCATACACATTCAAGTAACATTGTACAGACGGGGCAGATTATATTTATATGCTTGTCACTGATATCAGAATCTATTTCATTATAGTTTTTGACAACATGGAAATTATGTGTATGCCCTTTCTGTGTAATAATTATAAAAAAATTCACCCTTGTTGTAAAGAAAAAAGGAAAAGAAAAAGCAAACTTCCATAGGGGACAACTTCCATAAAATAGGGGACAAATGCCATTCTGTAACCCAACAGGATGTTTCTCTTGAACAGAACTTTCTTGTTCTGTCTATGAATACTGACTTCTCCTTTTGTTTCTGGATGGAGTACTCTGAACCTCCTTGGGTTTAGAATGCTTCCAGATTCTCCAACTTATCTTTGTATAAAACCTCTGCTAACTTGAAAATATATATATATTCTAATATATTCTAATAACATATCGATATTATATATTATATATACATATATTTATAATTGTATATGAAATATATATTTATATATTTCCAAATTAAAGAAAAAGAAGCCAGAAGCCATGATTTGAGACAGAATAAAGGGGAAAGACAAAGGAGAAGGATTCTAGGGAGGAAGAGAAAAAAGGAAATTGTTGTAACTATATTTTAATTTAAAAAATAAAAACAAATTCAAAACTGAAAGAAATGAAAGAAATTTTAATATTTTCACAAAATGGAACATTTCTCCATTATATCTTCATAAGCTATTGAATAGAAATAAGGACAAAATCTGAAGAAAGATGTACTAGGAAAATTGAATCTGTAGATAGGAAACTACTGATGAATAACTAAAACATAAAGGATGTTCTCAAGTATACAAGCATTGAAAAATGCACATAAGAATGAAATCTCATGTCACAGCTCTCAGTTTTCAAAATTTCAAAGACGATACATTTAGATTTAGTGTAGAGATGGGGAAATGTAAAACACAATGCAGTGCTTCTTGAAGATTTAACTGTCAAAATTGTTCAAAAATAATTGTCTTGGCGGTTCTATTGCTGTGAAGAGACACCATGTCCAGAGCCACTCTTATAAAGGACATCATTTAATTAGGCTTGGCTTACAGTTCAGAGGTTTAGTCTATTATCATCATGATGGGAAGCATGAGGGTTCGCAGGCAAACATGGTTCTGGAGAGATAGCTGAGAGTTCTACATCTGGGTCATCAGGAAGAGAGAGAGACACTGGATTTTTCTTGAAATTCTGCAATCTCAAAGCCCACCACCAGTGACACTCTTCCTCCAATAAGGCCACACCTACTCAAACAAGGTCATACCTTCTAATAATGCCTCTACCTGCTAACTAGCATTAAACGTATAAGCTTATGAGGGCTATTCTTATTCAAACCTCTACACCAATATAGCATTATTTACAGAAATTCAATTTTCATATTCTTTTTGAATGAGCCATTGTTCTCTAGAAATACTTAGATTCATAAATTACATAGTCAAAGCTATTCTACACATTACATTCTGTATTACTTATCCAGACAGTACTATTCAGTGTCCACCGCCCTTAAAATGGCTGACCATCATGAATTCCATTTACCAAGTAAATATACTTAAAATAAAGAGATGGGAGACAGGTAGAGACATGAAAAACAGATGACACAGGTGATTTTATATATATTAAGTCATATTATATATTATAAAATAAATTATATGTAATAGTTTGTGAAAAGATTGACAGATGAGAAAGAGATTACAGATAGATAAATGTAGAGTATAAATAAATAAGTGATGATAGAAATGGGTAGTTGGTAGACATAGATGATAGATAGGTGATAGGTTGATATATGGATAAATGATAAATATATAGATAATTGATAGATGATATAGTGACAGACTATAGATAAATAGATGACAAATGAAAAATAAATTGATAGATAATAGATAAGTAGCTAGATCTTAAGAATCGAGAATATGTATAAAAATATTAGAAGCAAGATTGGTTCTTAGCATGACTCAAATTACTTAGAAACTATATAATCTTTTACTTACAACATTTATCTCACATGAATATTTGTTTTTCCAGTCCTATATGAGAAGTCTCTGAAGTGGTGCCTATGTGGAAAGGTGAGGAAGGGATAGGATAGAAATCAAGAATAAGCAAGACCTAGTCTCTGCTTGTGAGAGTATGCTTCTATTCCCTGTTCCAGAGGCATCGTAAATACCAAGATCATGAGGTGGAAGATAAGTTAGCACATTAAAGCAGTATGCAAGAGAACTTAAGTGAATGGAAGCATTATACAAAACAGCACATATGGGTCTATTTTGTCTGAGATATATAATGACTACACAGAACAAAAGACAGATGAGCGTTCAGAGTAAAGACATCTGCAGGCTGAGTGGCACTCATTCACACTTCTAGTTTACAAAGTTTCATTTTTTTATCACTAAAACCTTTGGTTTTAATAATAAAATTAACAAGAGCTGCTAAAGAAAGCCATGTACCAGGGGAGTACGAAAGACCATCTCCCTTCAAACTGTAGCGCTCCACTTTCACGTGAAAACAGATGCAATAGTGCACTCATCATATGCCAAAACCACTGTAAAAACATAAAACAAACAAAAACCATTGTGCAAGATTGGTAGTTTCACAAAAAATATTATATATATATCAAAGAAGTGGGAACAAGTATGCTTCAGAACTCATAATTTTGTTTTAGTGATTCAATAATGTAGGACTAATATTGCAGGCTTGTATTTTTCAAAACCTACATTAATAAAGTGTACTTAAGTGCTCTAACCTCCCTTCTAGCCCACCTCCCACCAGAGGCAGAAGACAGGAAAGGTTAATAGGGCAAAAGAGGATGTAGATCTATTTAAAAATAGTTCTTTAGAGCAAATCTAATTTGTGTTGTCAGGATATCATCAGTTCAGTTCACATAAATCATCAGCAGTAACTCAATCCAGTCGCAAACACCATTCATGAATCAGCAATGGTAGTTTGAATCACAGGCGACTGCAAGACTCTGCCAATCACCCTGAATCTGCAGAAGTGGCAAGAAGTTGCTGAAATACCTACCACCAGACATTCTTTGGTTCATTTCTCTCTACAAACATTGACCAGCAGACAAGGTGAACCAATGCCACACAGCACTGTCCACTGTCTGTTGGGTTATATTTATACCCTTTCCAAACACCACATGTTCTCCCAAGCGTCTGCTCTAATAAAGCATCACATGCTCCTTTTCCAGGCTGCTTCCAGAAAAATACCATGTGTTTGTTCTCAGCAAAAAATCCTCTCTCATAACACAGTTTCCAGAAAAAAAATCACATGACACAAATGAGTCTCCAAAGAAGGCAGAAATTTCCACCTTATACAATTATTATATATTTTCTCTTAAATGACCATTTATATACTTCCTTAGTGAAATAATAATAATCATACTAATAGGACTAATTAAGTAATAGCCCTGAATCAGTTCAGGCTGAGATGATAAATAACCTCATATCATACTGTTTTTTGCCACCAAGAAGTAAAATTCCTTCCAGAAGGATTTTTAGTATCAGATTTGCAGAAGAATTCAGATGAAAAATCTTAGTTAGGTGTTGAAAGTCAGAATAGATCAAATCACCATCTTCACATAATTGAATCCCGAAACAAACAGGTCTGGGTGTTTCAAGAACATTGAGACTGGAATTGATTCAGAATCAGTGGTTGGCAAATGCACAAAGAAGTAACAAGAACCCTGCTGAGCCAAGTATGGGAAAGCAGGAAGAGAAGCTTGACATCTTGAGGAAGGAAGGAAGGAATACTAAAACAGGGCTCTGAGTGAGTGAATGAGTTCCTTGTGTGAGTTTTCCAGGGAAGATATGAATGGATATCTATTTACCCAGACAAACTAAAGGATTGCTACTGGAGCCAGGCTGGTGAACCAACACGTTTAAGCTGGACTACCTATAGAAGCATGAGTGAGGGTAACAAGCTCCTACATAATCAAAGAAGAATCTCTTATTTAACTGACTGCTAACCCCTTGTACACTCTTGTGGCGGCAAAGAGGTGCATCAACCTGATGAAATCCTCTTTCCTCTTGTGGAATATAAGTGGGCTGAGTCATGTGTGGGGTCTCTGTCAGCTAATCATCACAGGTCAGATTTCAAGATAGCCACATTCCTAGCATGCTAAGAGAAAGGAGTTCTATGAGAGGTTCAGGGAAATGAGATGATTGTCCAGAGAGAGAACTTTCAACATTCTGAGCTATGCACACCATAAAAAGCAAGAAAGTCAATTCTAGGCTTTCCACAGAAACCACTGTCCGCAAGCACTCCCAGCCATGCTTAATTGTGCAGTTATCCTCCCAAAAGCTAAGCTGGCTCCTCCATTGAGCAGGGCTGTCAACTGTCACAGCTGCCAAACCAGCAGATGGTGTGGGCTGGTTTCGCCTTCGGTTTCCAAATGTAAAAATATAGTCATTTAGAGGTTTTCTCTGCACATCCATCTCCTCATTAATCTTCTAAGAGCAACTGCAAATGGGTGATTTCCCTGTGAAGCTTAGTGGCATTCTGGCTACATTCATTCTCCCACTTCCAGACCACCTGTCATCTCAGCACCTTGCTGGAACCAGGGATGTGCAAAGTACTCCAAGACCCCTCTTGTATAGATCATTCCTCCTTAGCTTGGGGATTTATGGTTTTGCATCCTTGTGAGCAGGACCTGTTTGCAGTGGATTATTTGTTATCTGGAGTGACACAAGGCAGCATGGCACACAAGAGTTAATGAATATTTTAAAATTGATTTTAAATCAAATCAAATTTGCAGAAATATTCATGACTAACAAGAGCATGCTCAGAGGCAAATGAAAGCAAACTCAGAGACTGATTCTAAAACACAGTATGTCTAATGGTGAATTTTCACTACTTTTGTTTGCTATTACCGTTAAAACAATGATCAGTTACTGTAAATTTTCTCTAACTTTGGGGTAGAAATGTCTTAAAACAGAATCCATGGCAGCCCTGCTTCCATTCTTCAATGCATTTGAAAAGTTCTTACCAAAATAATCTCTTCAAAACACATATCCAGTCTCTCCAGCTTAAAGTTCTAACAACTTCCTCTTATCAGCTGAAGAGCATGCCAAGAATCTTCTGAGTAGCCCTTTTTCATTATCAGAACCCATATGTTTTCTGACTCCACTGGTTGAAGCTTGGACATCTGGGGCATAAGCACTTTAAAATATTCCTATTTGCATTTATACGATGCTGCTTTTCATGGGGTGTGTCAATAAGACCTTAGGACATAATCGATGGCTTTGTCACTTTGGAATTGTCTTACAAAAGGAGAAAATGGCATTACACAAAAGAAATATGGGGCAGGTTAAGAAGAGAGGAGCAAGGTAAGGATTTTCCTTTAAGTAAACTGCTACGTTGGCATGGAGATCAACATCTTTAAAGGTAACATAGGAAAGTAAGTTGCGTAGTTTCTGAATTACAAACCAAAGTCCCAAAATCACAGTAATAACATCCAATTTTCCAGTTTTCACCTTGTCTTTCAATCCTGTTGGAGTTTGGAGAACTCCAAAGCCTTCTGGAAAATTTCATTACATAGGCACTCTAAACTAAATGCGAGCCAAAGAGATGCATGCACCTGCATATGCTTGTAATTTCCGATTTCTGACTCCAGTTACTGCAATCAATTGTCCCAGTCAGAAATTTCTAAATAGTCTTTCATCACCATCATTCAAGAACATTAAAACCCTAAAGATTGACACTCAGGATACAAACTGTAAACTAAAAGACACACAACCCACAGCCTGCCTGGAGATGTGTGCGTGTGTGATTTTGCTCTGACCTACACACTGTTAGCCCTAACAGCTTTACAAATTTAAAATTCAGGAGATCTTGCATGTAATGTTTGATGCTCAGAGTTTATTGAAAAATCTAATTTGACAATGACGACCTCATGCTCCCATAAAATCATAAGTTAGATTGAAATAAGTACGGATACCACGTAGAGACAAGGCAAAGATAACCACTTGCTGGATTATCTTAACCCTGCCTTTCCTATCCTCTACTACCTAAGCTACTCCATACATTCAAAGCTATCTACCTGGTTAATATAGAAACTGCAGTTTATGACACATGCTAGAATAACCTTTAGGTACTCATTCTTCATTATCCTGTTGGCTTTGAATGCTTGCTCTGATGCTGAAAGTCCCCCACAGTGCATATATATCATGATACATCAGAAATTATGGGATTCAGTCAAGAGATCATTTTCTGAGGAGGCTCCCCCAATTTCCAGAAATAATATACTTCATTTCTAGGTTCATTTATTGAATGCATTTTTGTTCCCCTTGGGGAAAAATAAAGCTTTCTTCATCCAGTGTTAGAAATGTGTATGTATATGATTTCTTCAGGAAGCTTTCAAAGTTTCAATTCTTGTCTATGATCCAATTCAACATTATTTTTAATTAAGTTAAAGTAATTAATTTCACATTTTCTAATTAGGGATGCAAGGTTTGGTTTCATTTAGTTTAATTAGAATTATGAGCTGTAATTTACATCTCAAAATATATTCTTTTGAGGATACAGATTAATGAGTTTTTGTGTTGTTGTAACCAGTATCTCAGACAAGGTATCCAACATTTCATTGTCTCCAAAATTGACTTTACAAGCCACCCTGCACCATTAGAGTCCAATGCTGCACATTTTTTGACAGTGTATTATCTTTGCTAAATTTAATGTAAACAATATCATGTGGCAAGTGCATTTTATTTTCCTTCGTTGACACAGTGTGCTCTGTGCTCCATCTGCGTTGCTGATCAATATCTCCTTCATTTTATTGCTGACTGTATTTCACTGACCAAATATACCAAAACGCGTTTGCCATTCCCTTGACAAACATGAGTGTTCAGTTTTGGTCTGTAAGAAACCGAGTGTCTTCAAACATCGTGTCTAAATGTAGGTGTAAAAATAAGTCTCAATTTGTCTTGGGTGAATACGTATATGAATGGAATTGCTCAGTCTTACTAAAAATTGATTCTACGTTATTAAGGCACTGTAAAACTTTTCAAAGTGATTGTACAACTCTGCATTCCCATGAGCCATGAATGTATCAGCACTCAAGCTTCACATCCTCAGCAGTCCTTGACGTTGCTATAGTTTGAAAGGTTGGCTGATCTATTTCGGTACACAGACAACAACTATGCTGGTTTTTATTTGTGTTTACTATTGACTAATTATTACATCTCAGCCTAGTAACAGTAACTGAAGGAAACTGACAGAGCCTATCAGGCAATATAAAGATAACTGAAATTGACTATCATCAGGAAGGTAAAAAGATTGATTGACTACTAGGACACCGTCCTACAAGAGTCAGCACTACTGCCTAGATGACCAAAGGCTTGGTAGAAATGGCAGGACTTGTTATCCCCTACCTACCACAGAGCTTCTCAGCCACAAATTGGAGCACCATAGGTCTTCTCTACTGCTCTCAGAAAGTTCCAAGTGGATAGGAAACCCATCTTGTCTAGTGGGAGAGACGTGTGTACTCTCCACGGTGTGACACTCGAATGGCTAGACTGAGGGCATTTGTCTTCTCACAGGAGTATGCTACTGCTAAGCTCACTGCCCAAGAAGATGTTTTGTGGATAGCATGCAGTAAGTGTTGGTGTCATTAGCTAGTGACTTCTGTCCTGCTATCACATGATGATGAGCATTTCAGAAGAACCTGACGACTCCCATATAGGAAGCATCTTCCCTCAGTAGACAATGCAGGGCTTCTCAGACTCCACTGAACTTGTGTCTTCATCTGAACGCTCTGCCCTCTCCCTAGTCAGCCTCTATTGCTTCCCTGGATTGGCTAAAGTCATAGAAACCTACAGGAAACTTTCAGGGATCTGACATTGGGAGACTTACTTTTCAAGTGACCTTATCCAACAATGTCAATCATTTTCTCAAATACATTTTTTACCCTCATGTGTATTTTCTTTCATTGATATATTTGTCAAATATTTTATCTATTGCTAAAAGCAGGCCATTGAACAAAACTTGTCAGAATCACTATATTATGAATGCAAGACTTATTGCTTCTTTCCACATTTTATAACAAATATTTGTTAGGGAAAAAAAGCTACATGTTGTATATTTTTTATATTGAAATTTCTGGTCACATTGTTGAAAATCAATTGATCAGGTATGTGTTCATAGTTACAAAATATCTATTTTATTCACATAGCTGGTTGATTGATTACTACAGCTTTATAGTGTGCCCTGAAAATAGGTAATAGATGTTGTCTAACTTGTACCTTCACTTGTAAACTGTTTTGATTCTTTATAATTACCTCAATGTTTTTCCACAAAAGATTCTGTCTTGCATATAGACATCTGTTCAATTCCTATATGGTAATAAATTATGTTTTGTGAGACAGAATCCCACAGTACAGCCTTGAATACTCAGCACTCCCTATGTAGACCAGGCTGGCCTCAAACTTACAGAGATATTCATCTGCCTCTGCCTCTTAAGTGTTAGGATTAAAGATACAGGCCAATATGCCCAACTAGAAATGATGGCTTAGTAGTGAGTTTCAAATTAAGGAATGTGTTATGATTATCAAACTATCCAGACCTTCTCTTATTCCTCATAGTAAGATTTTAAAACTTTCAGTACAAGAATTTATCCATCATGGCAAATCTGCTGCTGACTGCCTCTGGCATCACCGAGACCAATAAAAACTATGTCACAGCTATGTGGAAGGACCCTCTTATCCTTAAAGGGAATGGCCCGGACCCTGTTCTCTTATGAGACTGAGGATTGATATGCCTGTTTGATACCACAGAAGGCAAAGCTAAATGGTTACCAAAAAGATTAATGAAATAAATAGATACCCCCCCACAAAGCCAGGCCTAACCATCAATAAGATGAATAACAATCTACAACCAGGGAAGAGAAATCTCCCTGAGAATTTCATTCTTTTTCCTTTCCAGGTAAAAATGAATCATCCTTGATGTCTGCTGTTAGAAATTCTAATCCAGATGCTGGCCTCCAAACTTATACTACTCAGACCTTCGACAAGCCATTGACAAGAACATCAAACAGGTAGAGATTGACATCACTAATCTGAAGAAATCCCTCGTTTTGCTATCTGAAGAGACCTCCAAAATTTGCAAAGGACTTTATTGGTCTTGATTTACTCTTTTACAGTAGAAAAGACTGTATAGCTCTTGACTGTGTACAGCCCTTAAAGAAGAATGTTGCATTTACATAGACAAGACAGGGATGGTTAAAGAGAGCATGAAAAAAGTCAGAGAAGGTCCTGAGAAAAGAGAGAGAGAAAGAGAAAGATGATAGCTGGTACAAGAATAGGTTTCAACCTTTCCATGGTTGTCAACCCTACTTCCTCCCATCTTGGGACCATTAATTGGGTTATTTTTGCTTATTTCTTTTGGTCCCTGGGCCTCAAATAGGCTGACTAACTTTGTGAAACAACAGATAAATAATTTGGTAGCAAAACCTATTGAGATGCATTATCATAAGTTAGCTATGGAGGACCACGAGACTCAAGATGAGGTTGTTACTCTATCCAGGGTGTTCCCAAAACCCATCTCCACCGAACCTAAAAGAGGGGACTTCCACCCCTAGACCAAGCAGAGAGGGGCCACCCAGAACCCCCTCTGACTGGCAATCTGTATTCTTGCTTAGGCTGTGAGGCTAAGCACTGCAAGGGGATATAAATAAAAGTTAAAAATATCTCTCTGGGTTCCCTTAGGGACAAGCCTGATTGCATAGGGGTTGATGTCAAAAGTATCCCCTCTCCAGGAAAAAGACATTGGGACGGGTATGGCCCTCATGCCTGACTGAACAACGACAGGGGGACTGGAGCCATTACAAAGTCTCCTTCAATTACTGGAGGTCAGGCCTCTATCCCCGCCTTCACAAGATTAGAATTGCCACAGCCCTTCTATACTTAGAGAAGGGAGGAGATGTCAAGGGCAGCCCTGCTTATACACTGAAGGCCTAAAATCAGCCATAGGCCAAAAGTCAGCAATAGGCCTGTCATACATATATACTAACACCAAGTCTTGGGTCTCTGTGGAAAAACATTGAAACAAATGGCTATAAGCTATTATAAAAACTCAGCTTTTGTAGAAATTTACCAGCCTGAGTAGTCATAGACCTTGTAAATAGATAGCCTTGGTAGATAATACCAACTTAGATAAGGACAAGTGAATCATAGGCAGAGTCATAGTGACCTGTCCCCTGAACCTTCACCCAGCCAATACCCTGTTCTGAAAGATATCTGTACTCCCCCTGAACACCCACGCTCTGTTGTCACCCCCTTCCCCATGTCCTGCCTTTTTGTGTTTATAACCCCTGTGTGAATAAGTAAAAATTATGATTCGATTTAAAAACATAAATTAAAAAAAAGAAAAAAAGAAAAAAAGAATTTGCCCAATATTTGTTAAATTTTAATATTTGGGTACTATTTTATATTTTTTTTCTAGAATATGGAAATATAATTTTGTATATTTGCATTTGAAATTTTAATGTGCAGAAATTCTATTTATGAATTTAATATTATGGATAAATAAAATAGACTTTGTATTTATGTTTAAATCTGTTTGAGTAAATTGTATTTTCTAAGAAATTTGTGCCAGGTAGTGATGGCTCTTGCCTTTAATCCCAGCAGTCTGGAGGCAAAGGCAGGTAGATCCTTGAGTTCAAGGATAACCTAGTCTACACTGTAAGTTCTGGGACAGCCAAGGTTATACAGAGAGACCCTCTCTCAAAAATCAAACTAAAAAATTTAATTGTAATAATATTCTGCAATCCATAGCATTAAGTTGTTCCTAATGTTCTCTTACTGTACCCATCACATTGACAGCAGTGATGAGGCAGAGACACTGTTCCATCGCTACCACCCCAGATGCCTGAAAAGTTTCCTTAATGTTTTAGTGATGACACCTTGGGTAAACCAAGGCTTTATGAGTTTGATGGCAGAAAAGAATGTCAGTACTAGCCAGCTGAAGCAGATTTGGGGCTTGATGCAGCTATTTTAATATAGGCTGAAGTACAAGGATTAAAAGACAGGTTCTTAGGAAGAAAATCACAGCTCAGAGCATGGGTATGGCCTTCTTAGGGAGGAGCTGCAGTTTACTGTTTCTTACAATAGTTCCATTGTATAGGACTTGGATGAGTTTAAAACTATCATTTTTATTTTAATTTAAATGTAATACTTTATTAATTTTTGAGGATATGTATATGTATAGTCACTCTCCGTTCCTTCCTCTAACTCCTCAAAGATCCATCTCCCACCACCCATCTCCCACCCTTTCTCAACTTCACAGTAATTTTTTCATAATCTACCAAATCTAAGTTGTGCTGTCCTCACACTCACAGGGTTTGGCCATCCACTGAGCATGGTCCACTGGCTTGCTCTGGTCCTCTCCAACCTGTCTCAAACAATCTTTCTGGCAATTGTTTTCTCCTATAGAGTAGGTTAGTTACCTCTGTAACATTGATGCTATTATTTCATCAATGGGGACATCTTGCCACACTGATCATTACTCTAGCTTAGAGGATTTATGGCTAAGTAAGACTCCTGACAATTATTTTCCTGAATCCTGCCTAGTACTTTATGATACTATGTACTAGCACTAATACTAGTCAGCAGAGAGGAAGTAAATGAAGCTACTAACAAATATGTTCCTTAGTATGCCTAAGGAACATATATGAGGTCACAGAGTATTCTTGAGAGATACTTGCCCAGATTACTATTGATAAAGTAAAAGTATAGTTCACAAGGGTGAAGGAAGGTAAGATATCTTTTCTGTAAAGAACATTAATGGTCTTGTTTGAGATTCCCAGAAAAATAATATCTGGAGAAAAGATTCAATTTTTTTGGATGCTGTATATACTCAGGACTTAAGCCTAAGGATCATTATTATTTTAGCATAAAATATCTATAGAGAAAAGGAATACTGTTTCTGTGTTGGCAACATTTACACAAATGTTGTTATTGTGTTTGCCTCCATACTTCTCAGCTAGTAAAAGTTTTCTCAGACTCCAGGGTAAGGGTTCGCTTTACCTCTCACATTCCCATCATTTTCTCTGTCTTTCTATCAACTTCAATGGCTGACATCAATTGATGTTGCTTCTTTTATATACTTAAACTGCAATAGCTTTCAGATTGATTTTATTAATCTTTACAAAAAAGAAAACGAATCTTTACTGTCAATGATTTTCGGTATTTCTATTTTCCATCCAATTCTACCTCCTATTAATTCTTCCATTTGGTTTACTATACTTTACTATTCTTTTTCTAGGAACTTAGAAATTTAATGCACTAATGTTCTACTTTTCTTTATTCCAGTTTTTTTTGAAAGTTTATGGCTACATCCTCCTAGTTCACAATCTTACCCCACCACACAGCCTTGCCTTTTTCAATGCAGATGCTGTATTCCTTTATTTCTAAAGTTTGACTACCTTCAGTTAGCCTCAATCTGTGCCCTCCCTTTGGGGGTGACAAATGTCTTCAATAAAGTCTCTACTCAGTCCCACTGAGATGTAAACTAGGTAAGATGATTGAAAAAAATTCCCTGAATCTGCATAGCACTTTCCAGTACTGAGACCTGGGAATTACTCTAAGAAGCTTGGAGCTTACTCAGTCTCTTTTTCACTTGAAACCCTAAATGAATACTGCACCTTAGCTACAAACAAGAAGCCCATAGTGTAGAGTCAGGAGCTCTTTATGCCCTGTAGTTTCCTCCTCTGTAATTGTCTCTGCAAATTCCAGCTACTCAGCCTCCCTAACCTTCAAACTATGTTTTCTCATTTCAGCTTTATGGGACCAGTATTCTGGGCTTGTGTTACCTCAGAATAGTAATTTGTGGTGTCAAATCCCAACAGAAAGCCAGGTTAATTGTAGCATTCCCTTCATCTATGTTATTATTTCAAGAATCAGTCTTGTGCTGATGGTGCTACAGATAGTAAGTGAAGGCAGCTATTTAATCTTCAAGTTATTCATAGTGGAAGTGAAGCCCACTACTACTGCCTCATCATTGACAAAAACAAGGCACATCTGTAAATCTATTCAAATCTCCATTACAGAATTTACTACATTGTGTTGTTGTTGTTGTTGTTTTCATTTTTGGAGACAGGGTTTCTCTGAATAGCCCTGGCTGTCCTGGAACTCACTCTGTTGACTATGCTGGCCTCGAACTCAAGAAATCTACTTGCCTCTCTTTCCCAAGTGCTGGGATTGAATGCATGTGCCACCACTGCCCGGCTTATTACATTGTTTAATAATAATTGTTTCACTATCTGTCTCTTCTGTTAGTCTTGAGCTTCTGAGGGCACCGAGTGGTACCCTAGGACTCCATCACAGACTTTGGTGCATCCTAGTCAGGGAATTATTATGAAAGTTTAACATTACATGTACGCATGGTTGCACAAATGTCCCCAAATCCTCCACAAGTAGATGTGATTAACATTCTCATAATTCTCATGAAATGAAATATTTTTATCCAGAAGACTCCATTAAAAAAAAGGGCAAGCATTACCCCATGAGGCATACAAGTTCTTTCACACAAAACTTTCTTTCCTATGGGGAGCAGAAGAAGTTTTGAGCAAATGTATAAAGAGACAATAAACTCTTGAGTGAATGTGTATTGTGGACGTGGGCATGTCCATGTCAGGCCTTAAATCCTTAGAAAATTGGCAAAGTCTTCTCTCCCCAGTCAAGGTCAGAAAGGAAAGCCTTTCTCTGATTCCAATAGAACTGTTTGTAATCATTGATCAGTGTGTAAAAGAACTAGCAACTACGGTTTCTTTCTCCCTGATATTATAACCTGAGAATTCTTGCCGATGGAGAGCTCCTACAGAGACTAAGTCCTTTCCCTCCCTCTCCCTCCCTTCTTCCTTGTCCAGGCTATTGTTGAAGTACATAAGTACTACCAGCCTCATAAGTACATAAAACTGAATAAATGTGCCATTATGCCAGATTATTTCTTTTTTGAATTTTTCAAACTTAAGTACTTTTTAAGTCTAATTTTACTTTTGATGCATGCTTGCTTTGCCTGCATGTATATTGTGCACTATATGCTCACAGTGCCATGGAGGTGAGAAGAGGGCATCAGACTCTCGGGAACCAAAGGTAGAGATGACTGTGAGCTTCCATGAGGGCTCTAGGAATAAAACCCATGTCCTCTAGAGGAGCAGCAGCAAATGTTCCTAATTGCAGAGACATATCTACAGCTCAAGCCTAAGCACTTTTTAAAACTACAGGAAAAAAGTAATGATTCACCTCCAAAATCAAGCCAGATTAAAAATGTCACTTTCTGCTATGTATATATCACATTACAACTATGCAGGTATAAAAATATAAGTCTTTTTAAAGAACTATTTAATCATTAAGAATTCCCAACCTTAATTAAAAGTTTATTATAAGCTCCACATTAATGACATACACTCATAAACTGTGTGTATATATCCTTTAAAAATAAACTACATTGAGCAGTGCTTTTAAATTTGTGTAACTAGTATTATGACTCCTAACTTGTTTTGTAATTTGAAAGGAACTGATCTTTGCTTATATCCATTCATTATCATATAAATCTATAATCTTATCTTATATGTCTGCTGATTTTATATAATCTCCTGATAAGAAAAATTTGAAAGGTGTTAAGTAATTATTGTATTTTTCTTTTCTTGGCAAAGGGGCAAAGTCTCTTTGCTTTATCCAAGCTCAGATATCAAAATGACACAATTCCATTGGCCAATGGTAACATGAGTTTATTCTCCCTTAGAAGAAAAGAACAGCATTTGATTTATACTTTGAAGTCAATTACTCATAGTCTAACCAACAAGCCATATAAGAAATCATGACTTTCCACTTGTTTCAGTTATAAAGTAGGAAGAGTGATGAGCCAATTCTGAAAAGATCAAAGCACTAAATTATTGCATCCTAGATGCTTTTGTACAATACCGAAATCTTTTCTAAAAGGTCTTTCCAACAGAGACAGACACGAATATCCACAAACAAACACACACACACACACACACATCTGTCTTTCATGGTGAATGTATTTTCTTGCTCAGTAATCAATATATTAGATTTATATTCTCCTAATTGATATGGCTGAATAAAACCAAATATAAATCTAATATATTGATTACTGAGCAAGAAAATACAATCATTGTCCTTGACACAAATGATAGTACATGGTAAAGTCACCAAGTAGAAACAAAAGAACTATTCAAAGTATCAACAAATCCAAGAGCTGGTTCTTTGAGAAAATCAACAAGAAAGATAGTTGGACAAATCAGAGAGCACAGAGACAGTGTCCAAATTGACAAAATCAGAAATGAAAAGGGAGATATAACAACAGAAACTGAGGAAATTCAAAAAATCATCAGATCCTACCACAAAAGCCTATATTCAACAAAACTGGAAAATCTGGATGAAATGGACAATTTTCTAGACAGGTATCTACCAGGTACCAAAGATTAATCATGATCAAATAAACCATCTAAGCAGTCCCATAACCCTAAGAAATAGAAGCAGTCAATAAAAGTCTTCCAACCAAAAAAAGCAGAGAATCAGATGGGTTGAATGCAGAATTCTATCAGACCTTCAAAGAAGAGCTAGTATCAATACTCTTCAAACTATTCCACAAAATATAAACAGAAAGAACAATATGCAATTCATTCTATGAAGCCACAGTTACACTGATACAAAAACCATACAAAGAGCCAACAATGGAGAACTTCAGACCAATTTCTCTTATGACTATCCATGCAAAAACACTCAATAAAATTCTCACAAACCAAATCAAAGAACACATCAAAATGACCATTTACCATGATTAAGTAAGTAGGCTTCATCCTAGGGATGCGGGGATGGTTCAATATATGGAAATCCATCAACATAAAGCACTACATAAACTCAAAGAAAAAAAACCACATGATCATTTCATTAGATGCTAAAAAAGCATTTGAAACATTCAACATTCCTTCATGTTAAAAGTCTTGGAAAGACTAGGAATTCAAGGCCCATACCTAAACATAGTAAAAGCAATATACAACAAACCAGTAGCCAACATCAAACTAAATGGAGAGAAACTTGAAGCAATCCCACTAAGATCAGGGACTAGACAAGGCTGCCCACTCTCTCCCAACCTATTCAATATAGTACTGGAAGTCCTAGCCAGAGCAAGTAGACAACAAAAAGAAGTCAAAGGGATACAAATAGGAAAGGAAGAAGTCAAAATATCACTATTTGCAGGTGATATGATAGTATACTTAAGTGACGCCAAAAATTCCACAACAGAACTCCTAAACCAGATAAACAACTTCAGCAAAATGGCTGGATATAAAATTAACTCAAACAAATCATTAGTCTTCCTATACTCAAAGGATAAAAGGGCTCTGAGAAATATCTTAGGGAAACAACACCCTTGGCAATAGTCACAAACAATATAAAATGTGACTCTAAGCAAACAATTGAAAGATCTGTATGACAAGAAATTCAAGTGTCTGAAGAAAGAAATCGAAGAAGACCTCGGAAGATGGAAAGATCTCCCATGCTCATGGATTGGAAGGATTAACATAGTAAAAATGCCCATCTTGCTGAAAGCAATCTACAAACTCAATGCAATTCACATCAAAATTCTAACTCAATTCTTCATAGAGTTAGAAAGAGCAATTCTCAAATTCATTTGGAATAACAAAAAACCCAGGATAGTGAAAACTATTCTTAACAATAAAAGAACTTCGGGGGTGGGGGGGAATCACAATCCCTGACCTTAAGCTGTACTACAGAGCAGTAGTGATAAAAGCTGCATGGTATTAGTACAGTGACAGGCAGGTAGATTAATGGAATAGAAGATATGACCCAAAAATAAACCCACACCCCTATGGTCATTTGATCTTTGACAAAGGAGCTAAAACCATCCAGTGGACAAAAGGCAGCATTTTCAACAAAGTATGCTAGTTCAACTGGTGGTGAAGATGTAGAAGAATATAAATTGATTCATTTTCAGTTTTTTAAATTAATTTTTATTGGATACTTTATTTACATTCAGATGTTATCCCCTTCCCCTCCCCACCCAGAAACCTATCTCATCCCCCCTCCTCCTGCTTCTATGAAGATGTGCCCCACCAACCCACACACTCCCACCTCCCCACCCTGAAACTCCCCACAGTGGGGCAATCAGCCTTCACTGGGCCAAGGACTTCCTCTCCCACCTATGCCCAACAAGGCCATCCTCCCCTACATATACAATTGGAGCCATGGGTCCCTCTCTATGTGCTCCCAGGCTGGTGGTTTAGACCCAGGAACCTCTGATAGGTTGGTATTGTTGCTCTCCCCATGGGGTCAAAAAACCCTTCAGCTCCTTCAGTCTTCTAACTCCTCCATTGGGAACTCCATGATCAGTTCAGTTGTTAGCTGTGAGCATCCACCTCTGTATATGTTGGGCTTTGGCAGACCTCTAAGGACACAGCTATATCAGGCTCCTGTCAGCATGCACTTCCTGACATCTACATCAGCGTCTACCTTTGGTAACTGAACATGGGATGGATATCCAGGTGGAGCAGTCTCCAGACAGCCCCTCCTTCAGTTTCTGTGGCATACTTTGTCTCCATATTTGCTCCCATGAGTATTTTGTTACTCCTAAGGACCAAAGCATCCACACTATGGTCTTCCTTCTTCATGAGCTTCGTGTGGTCTGTGAGTTGTATGCTGGGTAAGCTTTTGGTCTACTATCCACTTATCAGTGAGTGCACACCATGTGTGTTCTTTGGTGATTGGGTTACTTCACTCAGGATGATATTTTCAAGTTCCATCCATTTGCCTAAGAATTTCATGAATTCATTGTTTATAATAGCTGAGTAATACTCCATTGTGTAAATGTACCACATTTTCTGAATCCATTCCTCTATTGAAGGACATATGAGTTCTTTCCAGCTTCTGGCTATTATAAATACGGCTTCTATGAACATAGTGGAGCATGTGTCCTTGTTATATGTTAGAGCATCTTCTGGGTATATGCCCAGGAGTGGTATAGCTAGGTCCTCAGGTAATGCTATGTCCAATTTTCTGAGAAACCACCAGACTGATTTCCAGAATGGTTCTATTCTTATCTTCCTATACAAAGCTCAAGTACAAGTGAATCAAGAACCTCCACATAAAAGCAGATACACTGAAACTAATAGAAGACAAAATGGAGAAGAGCCTCAAAACATGGGCACAGGGGGAAATTTCCTTAACAGAACACCAATGGCTTATGCTCTAAGATCAAGAATCAACAAATGGGACTACATAAAATTGCAAAGTTTCTGTAAGGCAAAGGACACTGTCAATAGGACAAAATGGCAACAAACACATTGGGAAAATATCTTTACCATTCCTATATCTGAGAGAGGGCTAATATCTAATACATACAAAAAAATCAAGAAGTTAGACTCTAGAGAACCAAATAACCCTATTAAAAAATGGGGAACAGAGGTAAACAGAATTCTCAATTGGGGAAATTTTAATGGCTGAGAAGCACCTAAAGAAATGTTCAACTTCCTTAGTCATCAGGGAAATGCAAATCAAAACGACCCTGAGATTTCACCTCACAGCAGTCAGAATGGCTAAGATCAAAACCTCAGGTGACAGCAGATGCTGGTGAGGATGAGGAGAAAGATAACACTAAACCATTGCTGGTAGGATTGCAAGTTGGTATAACCACTCTGGAAATCAGTCTGCCAGTTCCTCAGAAAGTTGGACACAGTATTACTTGAGGACCCAGCTATACCACTCCTGGGCATATACCAAGAAGATGCTCCAACATATAATAAGGACACATGCTCCACGATGTTCATAGCAGCCTTATTTATAATACCCAGAGTCTGGAAACAACCCAGATGTCCCCTCAACAGAAGAATAGATACAGAAAATGTGGTACATTTACACAATGGAATACAACACAGCTATCAAAAACAATGACTTCATGAAATCCACAGGTAAATGGATGGATCTAGAAAATATAATCCTGATTTAGGTAACTCAGTCAGAAAGAACACACATGGTATGTACTCATAAATAAATGGATATTAGGCAAAGAGCATGGAATACTTATGATACACTTCAGGGACCACATGATGTCCAAGAATGAGGAAGAATAAAGAGTGGATGCTTCAGTCCTACTTGGAAGAAGGGACAAAATAATCAAGGAAAGTAGAGGGTGGGAGGGACTTAGGAGGAAGAGAAGGGGGGAGGATAAAAAGAGGGGAAGATTCAGGTATGGGAGGAGATGTACAGAGGGTCAGGAAATTGAACAGAGGTGTGTAACAATGGTAGATGGGGAACTAGAGGTAGCAACCAGAAAGTCCCAGATGCCAGGAAAGCTAGAACCTTCCAGGACCCCATAGGGATGACATCAGCTAAAATACCCCACAAAGGGAGGGAGAACCTGTCGAGTCCATATCTAAATATTAGTCATGTCCCCCACCCTTGTTGAGGCATGGGGCCACCCATTCATCTCCAAAATTTTAACCCAGAATTGTTCCTGTTTAAAGGAAATACAGGGAAAAACAGTGGAACAGAGACTGAAGAAAAGGTCATCCAGAGACTGTCCCACCTAGGGATCCATCCCACATGCAGACACCAAACTCAGACACTATTGCAGATGTCAAGAAGTGCTGCTGACAGGAGCCTGATATAGCTTCTCCTAAGAGGCCCTGCCAGATCCTGACCAATAGAGATGAGGATGCTCACAGCCAACCGTTGGACTAGCACAGGGACCCCAATGCAGGACTAAAGAGAAGGACTGAAGGAGCCATATCTGGCATCAATTGGAAGGGAGACACGGTCCTATGAAGGCTTGATGCCCCGCTGTAGAGGAATGCTGTGGCAGTGAGGCAAGAATGGGTAGGTTGGTGGGAGAGCACTCTCACAGAAGCAGGGTAAGGGGGAATGGAATAGGATGGTTGCAGAAAGGAAACCGGGAAAGGGAGTAATATTTGAAATGTAAATAAATAAAATATTCAACTAAAAGAAGATATATCTGCCCACTTCACACACTCCAAAAAAAAAAATAAATCCTCAGCTGAATTACTTTTCTTTCTTTGGCTGAATGTAAATCGAAACAAATCACTAAGCTTCTATTTCTTCCCTTTATATTTGACCATTTCCTCTCCTGTAGGTACATTCAAATTTCATCAATTATTTACTATACAGTGATTTAGAAAATTATCTTCCTTTATAACCCTGTCTTGCAATGTCTTTCTTAAATGTGCCAAGAGAAGGGCTGGAGCCAGGGCGGGTGGGACAGTAGTTGTGGAAACAGGTGATTTTCGGCAGGCTGCAGAGAGGCATACTGCCCAGCTGGCAGTGTCTGAATAGACAGGTGGGAAGTCTGCTGTCATCATCAGAGCCTGCTGGCTCTTGTCCAGAAGACCAGGAAGAATTTAATACCAGAATATGTGAGCCCAGGAGGTGAGCTATTGACACAGACAGCTGGGTGGAAGCCAGACAGAGTCCATGCCAAAGTCGGTAGGCTGAGAATGAACAGGGCTTAGTGGTCAAAGGGAAAGAGGAAGAACAGAACTCTGCTGGTGACACGCAGCTATAATTTGACACCTAGGAAATAAAGTGGGGGAGTAGCACACTCTACTGTGGTAAAAAAAAAAAAAACCCATAGGATTATAACTTGCTAATTTGAATTTAAGCACTGGCTTTACCAGCTTCAAATCAGGTTTCTTCATTTCCTTACGTATCTCTTTTCTTTTTTTTTTTTTTTTTTTTTTGATGACTCCTGGTCAAATAAAGGACAGTCATCATTTAAGTTTGCTGTGGAAAAAAATTCAGTGACAAACCATGGGTAAATACTGTGTAAGTGGCATGGTGTTACAATTATAAGCAGCTGTAGTTGTTAGGTGTAAAGTTCCCATTTAAAAGAAGGCTCTAGGAGAAATAGAACACTCAATAATAACAGCTACATAGATATTCCATTTCCAGTAAAAAGATCTACTAGATCAAAACTAATGAGGAACTGAACGTTATTAGCTAGTCCACGAGAGAGCACTCCATTAAGCAGGAGCAAAATGAGCCTTCTTGGGTGCACATGGAACAAGTTACAGGACAGATAGCATTATAGGGCATAGAATAAGCGAAGAGATGTCAATAAATTTGAAATTACATAGAATATATCCCTGACCACAATGGAATGAAATTAGACAACAGTAACAGAAAAAAATTTGGAGCCTTCACAACTGTAAAGGAATGAAACCATTCACTTCTAAATAATGGTGGATCAAAAAAGAAATCACAGGGGAAGTAAGGCATTAAATTGAGAAGAACGAAAATGGGAACATAACATACCAGAGCTTAAAGGATGCAATCAAGATAATGCCCAGGGAAAACACACTGCAGTGCAAGCCTACAATGAAAAGGAAGGCCCTCCGTTAATAAGTTTAAGAAAGTATAAAACAAACAAACAAAAAAGTCAGATGAAACACATAGCAAGCATAAAGAAATAAGTTCAAAGAGGAAAAGATTAAGTAGAAAATAAGGAGACAAGAAAAAAAATCAACAAAAACGTAGGTTTAGAAAAGATTAATAAAAATGGCAAGTGGCTAGACTTATGAAGAAGAAATAAAGACAAAGACAGAAGTCACAAATTATAAAAGTCAGAAATGAAAGAGGAGGTATCGACACTGTTACTGACTGTAGAAAAATAAGATAGTCAACACTTCAGTGTTCAATAGAATTGCTTTAATATAGTTCCAAATACACTACCAGTTTAGACTCCTGGAACTTACATTTTAATCCATCAAAATGATAGCATTTCTTTTTTAAAGTCTGAAGAAAAATCTGACTAAAACCATAATTAAAAAGGAATTCCTTATCCACAACAGGCAAAAGTATTCTGCTTGTGATGATATGATTTACAGCCAGTACATATTGCTTTCATAATGTAAGTATATTTTTATGAAATAGTGATTTCTGAGGATATTTATATTTTGTACAACTCTAATAAATGCATTATTAGTGTGTTTCTTAAAAGAGAATGCAGAATGGTGGTCCATAATAAGGACACTGGTTCCAAGGATGCTGTCCTTTGAGTAGAGAGCTCTTCATTGCCTGGAGATTCAGTGTTTACCCAGACAGCATAGAGCTGTGTTGGCTCGTGACACAGACCCATTCTGTGTAGATTTTCTAGCACTAATCTAGGAAGATTTAGACCAACCTTGTAAAAAAGTCCTTCAAGCCTGATAAAATGAACATTTTTAAGGACACAAAAATTCATAGAAACAAGTAACCAGAGACTTTAAATAAGAGAAGACACATTGGCACTTAACAGTTACACTGGCACTTACAGTTTTAGCTTAAAACATGTCTGTATAATACTTTTGACAGGCAAACTCTTAAAACATTACAGCAATGTATGATCACTAGTGTAGCTTCAACTTTAGTTAAGCTTGATTCCATACACTGGACTTGGAAAGATTTTTGCAAACCTATCTAATCAAAAATCACCCATTTCATTTAAGGAGACCACAAAAATATTAGGAATCATTCAGGTACTTGCTTAGTTATTAATAGATATTAAGAAAATATTAAGATTACTTCTAAATTACTAACAGACCAATGAAGTAACCATAATAAATAATAACATGTGTTGAGCTGAATGAAAACAAGAGGATAACATCCTCAAATTTATGCAATGTAGCCATCAGTGTTTAACAAGGAATGCATATCACCACATGCTTTAAAGAAAACAAAACAACGACCACAAAACACAAATAAAATCGATCAGCTGGGCTTCCACTTTGTGAACCTGAAGGGAAAATAGGTAAGCTGACTCTTTTTTAGCAGAAGGAATCATAGGATAAATAGAAAAAAAATATAAACTCTAACTCAAGAAAATCACTGATTAAAACAGATAAGGCATTAGGCTAGAATAAAGAAGTAATTTCAGACAGGAATCTAAATTTTAGGCTAGAACAAGGAAGTAGGCTTCAGACATGAAAATGACTTTGGGCTATGACAGGGCTGTAGGCTCAGATATTTTGGTCATCCTGAGAAGCCCTTAGAAACAGTGATCACAGGAGTGTTCACGTAATTGTGTATAATGCTTTGCATGTTCTTTGACTATTTCTGTTTATTATCTTTCTTGTTCCTTGACTATTTGCATCTATTGTATTGCTAGACCCTCAACCTAGAACTGATCTTAATACATGCATGTAATTAAAATGGTATAAAAGCAAAAAGGAGGGGGGGATGAGATAGGGAGTTCTGGGGAGGTGAAATGGGGAAAGGGGATGACATCTGAAATGTAAATAAATAAAATATCCAATACAAAAACCGATAAGGCAGCAAAGATCAATGAAATTGGTAAGACATTGGTTTTACTGAATAAAAGCAAGAAAGATGACAGAGTGTCAGTGACGAGGAGACAGAGTTTCAGATGTTGAAATGGTAACAGAGACTCTCAGACCATCATGTTAATGATACAATGTGTCTCAATGTATGTGGAGATGGGATATAGGAGACGATTGATTTCCAAGGGGACACAGGATTTTAGAAGTTGATTCAAATGTTCCATATTTGTATACTTTTAAATTCTTGTAGTGAAACAAAAGAATACAGTATCTTTGGAAAATACCTTGGCAGTTTTTTTTATAAAAAATAAAATATGATTACTAAAATCCTGCAATCTCACTATAGGGCATTTACCTAAGATGAATGACAATATAAGACTGAAAAGCCAGATGCAACTCTTCAGGTAAGCTTTATTGAAATGAGCATGGAATGCTACAAGAATAAAGAGATTCTTGGGGGGATACCATGGAATACTACCATGAAGTAAGAAGATATTTGTGACTGGGCAGTGAAATGCATAGCCTATATGATTCTGTTTAAAGGAGACAGAAAAATACTCATGTTAGTGACAGAAGGATCAGTTGTTATGGGATGTCCTAGGATATAGGAGAGGATTGACTTCTAAGGAATACAGGGAATTTTAGGTGTTGATACACCTGTTCCTTACCTGTGTTGTTGCAATAATTGTATTCCTACACTAAATTATCAAAATTCAATTATACATGTCTTATTGATTACTGTACTATAGAGTAGTATAGATTACTGTACGTAGAGTGAACACTATAAACACAATAAGGTAGGCTTCTAAAATCACCAGAGAAAATATAGTACTTTAATAAAATTACATATTTACAAGAAAAAAGAAATATTTTAAAAAGAATAGGATCAAAAATTTATAGAACTTACAAATAATGTCAAAATTGCTGCCCTAAAATTATAGTGCGCCAGGCAGTGGTGGTGCACGCCTTTAATCCCAGCACTTGGGAGGCAGAGGCAGGCGGATTTCTGAGTTCGAGAGGCCAGCCTGGTCTACAGAGTGAGTTCCAGGACAGCCAGGACTATACAGAGAAACCCTGTCTCAAAAAACAAAACAAAATATTATAGTGCTAAAAATTTAATTTAAAAAAGAGGAATATTAATTGTCATGACTGGAAAGCCTTTTCTCACAAAATTGGAGTGAACCAAGTCCAGGCAATATTAAAAATATTATGGTTCCATATGGATTTTAACATTTTAAAAATTATTTCTGTAGAAACTAGTATTGCCATTTTTATAAGCATTACATTGAGATTCCCAGAGGCCTGTTGGTAACAGGAACATCCAAATCTGCCTGCATTCCCCTGAGGCCTGTCAGTCCTCTGTCCCCCTAATGCCCTGAGTGCAGGGTCCCTCTAGGGTACTCCTAGGTGAGCTGCTTCCATTCCCCTGAGATCCTTTGTCAGGCCCACAGTTCTGCCTGCATTCCAGAAGACATACTAGCACAAGAAAACCAGGCCTGCCAACATCTGGGACAATTCCACTCAGGCCCCTTGTCCACCAAGTCCCCTTAAGTACACTCTGTAGCAGCAAACTGTGCCCTGTGACCTCCACCAACAAACAGACTCAACAAAAAAAGAGAATTTTAGACTGATTTTCCTTATAAACATTGATACAAAAATTCTCAATAAAATATTTGCAAACAGAATCAACACATCAAAAACATCAAACATGATCCAACATAGTCAAGTAGGCTTCAACCCAGAGATACAGGCTGGTTCAAAATATGAAAATCTATCAATGCGATCCACTGAATAAACAAACTGAAAGAAAATAAAGCCTTTAACAATATACAGCACCCCTTCATGATAAAAGTCTTGGAAAGACCAGGGAATACAAGGCACATACCTAGACACAATAAAGGCAATATACAGCAAACCCATAAACAACATCAAATAAAATGAAGAGAATCTTAAAGCAATTTTACTGAAATCAGGACCAAGATTAGACTGCCCATTCTCTCTTTACCTATTCAATACAGTTCTTGAACTAAAGGAGACTAAAGGGATACAAATTGCAAAGGAAGAAGTCAAAGTATTGCTATTTGTAGATGATATGATAGTATACATAAGCAACCCTCAAAATACTACCAGGAAGCTTCTGTGGCTGAAAATAACCTTCAGCAATGTGACTGGATACAAAATTAACTCCAAAAAAAAATCAGTGACTTTTCTTTATACTGATGATAAATGGGTTAAGAAAGAAATCAGAGAAGCAACATCATTCATAATAGCCACAAATATAAAATATGTTGGTGTAACTCTAAACAAGCAAGTGAAAGACCTGTATGACAAGAACTTCAAATCTTTGAAAAAGAAGTTGAAGAGGATATCAGATGGGAAGATACATCTTACTAAAAGAAATCTACAGATTCAATGAAATTCCCATTCAAATTTCAACCAAGTGTTTACAAATCTTAAAAGAACTATACTCAACTTCATATGGAAAAACAGAAAAACTCAGGATAGCTAAAATAGTCCTGTATAATGTAAGAACTGGAAGTATCTCCATCCCTGATAGCAAGCTATACTACAAAGCAATAGTAATAAAAACCTCATGGTATTGGCACAAAAACAGACAGGTTGATCAATCAAATCAACTAGAAGACCCAGAAATAAACCCACACACCTATGGACACTTGATTTTTTTAACAAAGAAGCCAAAACTATACAATGTAAAAAAAAAAAAAGAAAAGAAAAGAAAAAGAACCACCTTCAACAAATGTTGCTGGTCTAACTGGATGTCTCCATACAGAAGAATGCAAATAGATAATATCTATCATCCTACATAAAACTCAAGTCCAAATGGATCAAAGACTTCAACATAAAGCTAGACACACTAAATCCAATAGAAGAAAAAGTGTGGAATAATCTTGAACACATTGGTACAGGAGACAATTTCCTGAACAGAACAACAACTACAGTACTGAGATCAACAATTAATAAATGGGACCTAATGAAGCTGAAAAGCTGTAAGACAAGACACTGTCAGAAAAGACACAGCAACCTACAGAATGGAAAAAGATCTTCACCAACCCTACAATCTATAAGAATTGATTCTAAAATTATAAAGAACTCAAGAAATTAGATACTAACAAACCAAATAACCCAATTAAAAATAGGGTACAGACCTAAACAGAGAATTTGCAACATATGAGTCTCTAATATCTGAGAAGCATTTAAAGAAATGTTTAATATTAATCATCATAGAAATACAAATCAAATCTATGAGACTCCATCTTATGGCTAAGGTAAAAAACTCAAATGATAGCTCAGGTTAGTGAGGATGTGAAAAAAGGGGTACTATCCTCCACTGTTGGTGGGAGTCTAAACTTGTACAACCACTTTGGAAAGTAATTTGGCATTTTATCCGAAAACTGGGAATAATTCTAACTCAGGATCCAGCTATACCACTCCTTGGCATGTATCCAAATGATGTTTCACCAACCCACAAGGACACTTGCTCAACTATGTTCATAGCAGCTTTATTTTTAATAGCCAGAAAATGAAAACAACTTAGATGTCCCTCAACAGAAAATAAAGAAAATGTAATTCAGTTACAAAACAGAATAATACTCAGCTTTTAAAAACAAGGACATAATTTGCAGGCAAATTGGTAGAAATATAAAATATCTTGCTGAGTGAGGTAACCCAGACCCAAAAAGACACACATGGTGTGTACTCATTTGTAAATGGATATTAGCCCAAAAGTACAGAAAAACCAGGCTGCAATCCACAGACTCAAAGATGTTAAGTAACCAGAAAGATCTAAAAATGATGCGTGAATCTTGCTGAGAGAGGAAATAAATAGATGGATAATATGGATGGATGGAGGGAACTGAATGGGAGAGGAGGTCAGGAGGAGAACAGGAGGGATCAAGTGTGAGAACAGAGGAAGAGAGAACTGGGAAGCAGAACTAGGTTGGGGGAATTGACATCTCTGGGACAAAATAGAAAACTAGGACAAGGAAAACTGTCAGGAACCTATAAGGGTATACCTAGCTATGACTCCTAGCAATAAGTCACATCATGAAATAGCCACAACATGTAACCAGGCAGGACTTCCAATGGAGGGATGGTGATAACAGTCCATCCAAAAAGCCTTTGACTCAGAATTTGTCTTGCTTACAAGATGGATGGGGATAAAAATGAAACAGAAATTGAGGGGATGATCAACCAATGACTGGCCCAACTTCAGACCCATTCCATGAAAGGGAGCCCACCTCTGATACTATCAATTCTACTCTTCTATACTTACAGGCAGGAACATAGCATAACTGTCCTCTTAGAAGCTTCAGCAAGCAGCTGATGAAAACAGGTAGAGACCCACAGCCAAACATTTGGTGGAGCTCTCAGAATCTTTAAGAGGGAGAGGAAAGACTGAAGGACCCAGAGAGGTCAAGGGCATCACAAAAACAAACAAACAAACAAACAAACAACTACAGAATCAACTAACTTGGACCCATAGTGGCTCACAGAGACTGAACTACCTACTAAAGAGCATGCTTGGGACTTACCTAGGTTCCCTACATATATGTTACAGATGTGCAGCTAGGTTCTCATGTAAGACCTATAACAACTAGAGGAAGGGCTGTCTCTAACTCTGTTATCTGCCTTTGGATCTCTTCCCCCCTAACATATATACATATACACTCTAAATCTAATAATTTGAAAACATAGTAAAAAACTATATTAAAACTGCATAATAATGCATAAAAAGATACATGTAACTATGACACAGGATAAGTTTTAGAAACAAATCAATGCATCTATGGAGACCCAGAACACTGTGAAGAATAGCCTCAGGAAAAAATGATGCTGGAGAAATTGGGAGTCCACCTCCAGAGAAATGGAATAGTATTCTTTACAAACATAACCAATTCAACATGAATTAAAACCCTAACACAGAACTGGTAAGCTAGCTCAATGAACAAATGTGCTTCTTGCCAAGTCTGATGACCCAAGTTTCATCCCTGGAATTACGTAGATAAAAGAGGAAATAGATTTCTTAAAGTTATCCTGTTATTACCATATGCACACTGTGGCATGCCCACAACAACAAATATAGACACACATCACAAATTGATAAATATGAAAAAATTAAACAAACATTAAAAACCTAGTCTGAAGAACATAAACCACCAAACTACTGAAGGAAAGTGTCATGGAAATCTTCCGGTTATCCTGGGTAACAGCGTCTGAACATGGCACAAATGTCACATACAACTAAATATGTCATACAAATAAAGGTGTCATTATTATTGCATATGACTAAAGAGCTTCTGCACAAAATGGCAACATCAGTAGAGTGAAAAGGCAATCCTTGTAATGGTAAAAACAAATTGTTGTAAACCATGAATTTGGTAAAAGTTTAAGGTCTAAAATATGTGTGGAACCAAAAATAATATATTCAAAAGAACAGTCATCAGCCAATTAAAAGGTTAGTGGAAATTATTAATAGGCAACCCTCAAAAGGAAAAATGTAAGTATCTATAAGGTAAATGAAAAAGCTCTCAACATCACCAAGCATCAGGGAATGACAAAAATCACAATATTTCACACTGATTAGGATTGCTGCCACTAAAAAATAACAAACATTAAAGAAGCCTGACAAGATTGTGAAGAAAAAGAATCCTTTATACACTAGCTCATCAGCCTACTGATAATGAGAATGTAATATACATATACAAACACACAGTAGGTTGTTCAACTCCCAAAAGAATAAAATCCTGTAATTACAACATGAACAAATAAGAAGGACAATTATACTAAATTAAAGGGGGGAAATAGTCTTAAAGAGAAAGACAAATTCTATACAAAGGGCTCTTGAATGTCTAATGTAAAAAAATTCTAAGATAGAAGCAGAAAGAAAAGGGGTAGTTACGAGAACCAGGTTCTAGGGAAAATGAAAAATGATCAAAGTTGAAAGGTTTCAAGAATAAAATAAATCAGTTCTAGAGGCTCCATGTATAATACAGTGACCATATTGATAATGATACATTATCTACTATAATACTTGAAATTTACCAAGAAAATAGATCTTAGATGTTAATATCACATGGTAGGATGGAGAAAGGAAGAAGATGAAGAGAAGGAGGAAAAATGACTGTCTGAGGTGATAAACACAAATCTCCAGTTTATTACAGTAATTATTTCACAATGATTATGCATATTAATATATTAATTATTTACCTTAAATATATACATTTTCTCCAGTATATTCCAGTGAAGTCGAAGAAGTAAGCCTAGTAATTTTTGAAAGACATTGATTGAACCAGAGTTTTACAACATCCAAATATCCATCACCTAACAGATTTAAGACACAGGATGGCCAAGTGAACAAAGGTAAGTTTGAATTCTATTTTGGCATGATGGCAAGGCTGATTGTATAGTAGTTAGATATAACTACCTGACTGTCCACACTACCATTCTTATTTACCAGTGACACTAGTCAATCAGTATCTACACCAAGGTCACTGTAAGAACCATACAGTAATGGGATAAAATTGAAAGGGAAAAAGACTTCATTGTCACAGCAAACACGCGTTATTATCCAAAATATAACAAGTCAATAGTCAGCAACCACTTTTTGAGTGAAATTGAGTTGTGTCAATGAGATAAAATATATGTTTACAAACACATGTATTTGGGTCAGGGCGCCATAGCTTAACCACTCCCAGTGATATCCGAGCTGGTTTTTGAAGAACTCAAACACTCCAGGTAATAAGTAGGAATTGTAAAGATGCAAGAGCAAACAGACATCATGGAAGTCAATAAAGGAACATTGGGCCTCTACTGTACTGTATATTAATTGGATCTCCCCAAAACCTACAGATCAGTCCATCAAATAGTAGTGGAACATATTTTATTCTCAAGTGTACTTGAAACATTCTTTTAGGAGAGATGAGGGATCCACCTCATCTTAAACATCATTTCTCATGACTAAGAGAAGGATGCTCACTCTACCTTCAGTAGAAACACACACAAGTCAACACAATATCTGGTCTTCCTTGTTGTATAATTAATAGCAAGTTAAGAAACAGTCACAATCCTTGTTATTTCATTTGCCCAGATCTCCTAAAACTCTGTCTTATAATTATCCAATTTTCCCCCCTTGGAGACAAAGCATTAGGAACAAAAAATAATATTAAAACCAAGTTGAAAGAACTTAAACTGGATTCACCGAAATTCCTGCAGATCACAAGACCCAAAGTCATGAAGAGGAAGACACAAATGGGACATATTCACAATTTGTGAAATACTCTATCTTATCTGTGTTCTTTCTAGCTTTTCAAAAAAGAAGTCATTTTATCTATGCCACTCACCAAGGAAATTCTACTTATACACATCAAAGAAAGTGGCCTTTCAAAATTAATTAATTTATTAAAATAAAAGAGAACAGTAGCTTTGAAGCAATCTTTCCAGAATATTGTGTCGTTTATACTCATAGAAGCCAGTTCTAGTTATTTTCTGCCATGCTTATTTCTAGTGAAAAGATAGCGAATTTCATGCCTTTGAAGACTACAAAGTGCCTAATTTCCACTCAATGTGACAAAGACCACATCTGCTTCAGAATCATAAAATTTTAGGCAATGAAGATAAGGCAAATTAACTAGAATATCTAAAAAACAACCATCAAGACTAGAAAAATGAGCAAAGGGACAGTTTTTAAATATGTCTAGACATTCATTTTATTAAGCTGGAAAGTAATTATCAAATTCCCACATAATGAGAGAAATGGGAGACGAAGGAGAATTCAAAAGGCTTTAGCTTACCCATGAGGTCTACTTCATTCTTGGTGATGATGAAAACTTCTACGACCCCAACCCATGTTAAATCACATTTTTTTCATAAGGAGCACACCTCAAGGTCCACCTATCCCCAAGGCAAGATGAACATTCCTGGGATATTCAGATTCAAAATTCAAGAAGGTTCAGGATCTATCTTTCAAACATTCTAGCATAAGCTACAGGAGACCAACAAGTAGATGTTGGTCTGTAGTTTAAAGTGGCGAGTGTTGACATCAGAATGCAGATAATTTATTTACACAAGAGAAAGGATTGAAAGAGTGAAGCCTTGTGGACTAATCCTGAGATGTCTTTTACATATTGAGTGTAAAGGTAACTGGAGGAACGTGGGAGGAGGGAGGATGGTAACCATGGCATTCATGAAAATGTCACATTTAAGAGATTCTGGAGTTTTGCAGTAAGAAGCAACTGCACTAGACTGTTACTGCAGAGTAAATCCACATTAGTGTGACACGTGGACACTCCCAGAAACAAGGAATCCAATAGCTGGAGCAATTTGTTGGCTTAGTATGTGCAAGAAGCTCAATATTCTTTAACAACAGTACTTGAACATAAATCACTTTCTGCAATTTCAAAACTGAAATCATGTTTTGGTAATAGAGAAACCACCTCAAACACTCCTCAGGGCTATTAGTGGAGACCCTTTAAACACACTAAATCCATTTAAATCTCTGAGTAAAGCATGAGCCCATTACTGGGCAACTTCCATTTGTGCTTGAATAGGCAAGATGATTTACAATCATTTTTACTTTTAAGAAATTATTACCTGTTTTGCACGGGGTTTGGATTGTTTTTAATTGAATTATTGAGTAGTGCCATATACAAGAGTCAAAGGCTGGATTTGTTCTGCACAATATACTGGCTTACCACTTGTGGAGCAGGATAACATCACTTAGATTTTTCTCCCTGCAGCTAAGAGAGACCAATGAACTCCATCCTAGAAAGTATAGGCAGTGGCACAAGTCAGTAGATACATAAGGAAATGTGATACCCTCCTATATGTTTTCAAAACAGACACAAGTGTAAAGAGAAGCTACCATGAAAAAATGTTATTGGATATGGAATGTGTGGGACAAAAACAAATTTTGAGAGATATTGTTTTGTTATTATTACCACATACCAAATAAGATACAAAATGACAAAGTTACCAAATATATCTGACAAAGCCCTGGTTGAGTTTATGGCACATTATTTGCCTTTAATCTACAGAGGCATGAATATCCCTATGTCAGCTATACATCATGCATAAATGAAGATCATCTGAGCAGAAAGTTCCAAGTTAATAATTACCTGTGAGATGATTCTGAGGTTTGGAGCAAACTGGTCTCCATTTTTTTTAAATAAAAATATTAAATCATGCATTATTTTTCAGTTTATCTTAAATTCTCTGAATTTAAGACTCTCCCAAGATATCTGAAACATTCTGCAATGTCAGATGGTGCTTCCAACTTCAGGAAATTTATTCTTTATGCCCTAAGGAACTTAATATGTTTACATCTGTAGAAACACGAGCTGCATGTGGATGTCCAGCACCCACGTCATGGGTATTTCTGTACACCACCAGACACTGTCAAAGGAAACATTGCTAAGAACTGTATGATTGGATTTTAGTGTAGGACCCAACATTTCCAGTCTGTATGATTCATACCAGTCTGGCTTAGTTCATCTTCCAAAGACACTCCAGATCACATTCACCTCATTATCATTATAGTGCTGGATGAATGGGAAGCACATCTGCTCATGAAGTGGTTTATTATCTGTTTGGATGAAATTTGCGATGAATAGGAAAATAACGAGGCGACGAGCACATAGTTCTACCAGCTGTGAAGCTCAAGCTCAGCCATGCTATCTCTCAAAGAAGTTTTGGTATCCCCCTTGCACTGAATGGAGAACTATTAATTAATGAGTTGATTCATTTATAATAAAGGAAAAATGCAAAACAGGCATAAAGCAAACCCAAACAAATTCACAGAAACCTGCAACAGGACAAAGGCCTAATGAAGACCTTACACTGTTCATTCAATTTCCAGCCTGTCCTTCCAAAAGAAAATTTGAATGTCTGTAAATATTTTATCAACAATATAACATCAGATATTTCTAATGTAAAACAAGACTGTGTAAAACAAAATATGTTGATTATGAATCCATCAGCAGCTTACAGCTCTGCACAGGCAGTTTATAGTTGTAGACTTAGATTTTTCAAAACATACTTTAATAAGGGTTCTTAAACACTTCAACCTCCCTTCTAGCCTATCACCCACCAGAGGTAGTGGAAATGAAAAGTTAATAGCAAACTGGGGTTGTGGACCTGTTTAGAAATAGTTTTTGGGGGGCAATACCAATTTTCTTTGTCAGTAGTCCAGTCCTATAGCACAGAATACTAACATGAATCAGCAGCAGAAGCAGTTCAGTTCATTCGCCAATCATCAATCATGAATCAGCAATGGCAGTTTGATCCTAAAGAAATCACAAGGCTCCCCCAATAGGCCAGAGTTTGTGGAATCAACAAGAACCAATTGGGATATCATGAGAAGTTCTTTGCCAAGTTATTCTCTATGAAGTCATGCAAGGCAAACCAATGCTAGAGTGTTCTCAATGAAGACTAGCAAGGCAGAGCAAGACAAATCAATACTAGCCTCACCTCCCACTGTCTGTGGGGTGACATTTATAATCGTTCTAAACATCACATGTCTGCTTCAGGAAAACATCCTCTCACCTGTGTCTGCTTCAGCAAAACATCATATGACATGATTGACTTTCCAAAGAAAGCAGAAATTTCTAGTTCATATAGTCAATCTTTTTAGTTTCTCTTAAGACTTGTTGATCCATTTTAGAGCCAGCACCATTCCCACAGCTGTCCGAGGGAGCCTACATCTTTATCTGTGGTGAGATATGCCTATTTTCTACAGCCTAGCCACGGAGGTTAATGCCACTAAGAAAATACCTATGCATAGTTCATTTCTGCATTTATCTCCTATCCCCATTAAAGTGAAGAGGATTTTCAAAATTCCCATTATCCAACAAAAAGCAAAGGAATAGAAGAGTCAATGTCTAGAGCAACACTGGCAGAAGAGAATCTTCTATGTACAGAGAAAACGACAACTATAATAGGCAATAGTTTAAGAACACAAATAAATACTTCTTGTGTGTATGTAAAGGTGCATCACTTCATTTAAAATAGGGACCTGTGAATCTTCCTCCATGCAGCTCTTTTGGTTTTGTACGTATGTGCAAGTTGAATGAACCCTTGCCCATATAGAACTCACTATAGATAACTGATAATATGAATCATTTAGAGATATATAATCATTTTGCCAGCTAAAATATCCCACACATGCACATACAAAATCATCATCATCATCATCATCAACAACAACAACAAAACAAAACCCCAAAAAACAAAAACAAAAAAAGACATCAAAAACCAAAAAACATAATTCAGAACTTTTGGGGTGCCAGAAGCAGGCTCGGAGTATGCCTCAAGATATTTACCTATACATGCTTCTAAAGTTCCAGGGAGGAGACAGAGGCTTCTAAGAATTTGTGTGTATCAGAACAAGGTTCTGACTGTCCTTCTCATTGGCAAACATTATGAAGCACAGATATTTACTTCTGCTATTTTTAGATACCCATTGTATTTTGAATTTTTCATTAATGGAAAAAAATTACTATAAACCTGTTAGGCACATGTATTGTCCCCAGGTTTGGGATATAATACTAAAGTCCTAGACATATGTCCAGTAACTTCTTAAGGCCACAAAATATATGTGCACAATACTTCACTCATGTATTGGAAGTTATAATATAAGGAGATACAGGAAAACTGTGGGTTCAAACTCATCATTGGCTCTTCAAGGTCCTTATCCCATTCATTTGACATTACTCAAGCTAATAATTATAACCAGAATGGTCTGCTTAACTAGATTTACTGTATTTATACATTGAATAGTAATTATGATCACCAAGCCAGTGGAGACCGAGTTCCCCAATGTTCAGCTAATTTCTGGTTGCATTGAGCCTTTCATTATTCAATGGATACCAGAGTCCTCATTTCAACTCTCCATTGCTGTTCCTATCTTGTTTTGTTCACATTAAAGGAGGGAATTTTTAAAAAGCAACATGTTACAATAAAGGTAGCTGGGACTGGGTTTACAAGATGATTTTGAAATCAAGGCAGCATTCCTCCAGAAGTAGAGAGCTTCAGTTGTTTTATAATAAATGTAAGTGACATTATGGAAGAAAACCAGAAAGTCTTCAGAGCCTTCTTTGATGAAAAATCCCATATTCTATTGTGAGTAGCATTACCCTCCAGAAAGGCACTAACAGCATGTGCCACCACGGTGGCATCGGGGGACTCTCAGCAGAAAATGTATGTTGATTTGCATGAAATTTGACCTTGATAAAGTATAATAACTTGGCAAGATCATATTCAGTGAGCCCTAACAGAGACACATGAGCAATTCCAAGTTACTACAGAAATGTCTGGTGAAAAACGGCCATACTTAGGATTGTGTGGTGACTAATCCAAGTCCCCAAAAGAGCTGCCTAGAACCTTCCAGCAGTGGCCATTGTACATCCCAGTTCTTTAGCAGTGATTATTATTGTCCCATATATTTAGACTCTGGTGTGGTTGACGAGAAGCAGAGAATTAGCTAAGTAAATTATAGCTTGATGGGGAAATTATGCGAAAACCTTATAAATAAACTATAAGGTTACAATGATTTAGAATGAATAAAATTGTGTTTTATTCATCACTGGTTAAACCACATGCAAGCTGTTTCTGAATAAATCCAATCAAGTGCATCCTACTTGAAAAAAAAAAGTTAAAGATTTTTATAATATCAAGTAAATTAATTTAAAATGGATTTGATATGAGGGGAAAAATGTAAAAACTCTTATCTTGCACCAACTGCCATTTTATAATCTATATTTTATCAGTTCATTATTACCTAATAAACACTATATTGAAGAAGGGTTTAAATTTCTCCACAATCATACTTTTGAGGTCATTTAATTTAACAAAGACTGATTTAGATTCTAACATGTATCCCAATACCAGAAGGAGATTGACAAGGAAACAGTCTCTACCCAGTGTAATAAGAATGTTGAGGGAAAAAAAGGACAAGTGTGTTCTTCAATCCCTATTTTGATAGAGTGACAGACTGACTTAACAATACAGGTAAAACATGAAGAATAGAAAAGGGAACACGAAAAGAACAACAATTCAGAGATCCTCCACATCCAGGGACACTGAAACATCCTGGCCAGGCTAGAGCGAACAGTCCAAGTGGGCAGTGGTCGAAGAAGAGGCTGGAGAAGAAAGCACATGACAGACTCGGAAACGGCTGATGTGCTTAGACATCATTCTGCAGTCACCGGAGAATGCTGCTAGAAAACACAAGAGTCCCAGCTAAATTTAAATGAATTTTAAATGTTCAGTGAATGACACTTTGTCATAGATTTTTAATATTCTGTTGGACATATTTAGACTGAAAAACTAAAATAGTTATTGACTCATTCTAAATTTATGTGGGTACTCTTGAGTTTTATTGGATGAGTCTGGCAGTCATTGGCTGGAAAGGAAAGCAATCTAACCAGAAGAGTAACATGGTATAACCTGAATATTAGGAAGCTACCGATGTTTGTGATAGAGGTCACTAACGCATCCTTTTAGGCACTTATGATGTCAGGTTCTGGCAGCCTACTTGTATAGCAGACTAAGATTTAGATAAGAAAAAATCTTCACAATTTGAAGTAAAATTAAATGCATCCTTTCTGGTTTTGCCATATTAACTTTTGTTTTGATCCTAAAGACAATAATTAGCCCTTGAGATTTTGGTGTTCATGTTCAGCTAATAGAAAAATGGTATATATAATGACTAAATGAATTAATGTCTGTAACACTGAGAGGATGGGCCTGGCATGGGGTAAGTACCTTCAAAGCCTGCAAAGCATCAATTCATGCTACAGAAATTGTTGACTCTTTTTAATTATATAGAATTAAACTGCAGATACACAGGTGAGAAAGAGTGATATGGAAGTCTTCTACAACAATCAATATTGCCCCAAACTCCCCTCTTACCCCCTCCCCAAAACCAGAGTAACAGCATAAAAAGAAAGAAAGTCATCAAAGAGAACTCTTTTAAAATATGGTAAGGATGCTGAAATGTAGCTCTCCACAATTGATGGCTTCTGGCAGGGTTCAGGAGGGAAAGGACTCAGAACAATTTAAGTGACTTGTCACTGAGAGCTTTTATATCAATTCTTATTTTAAATTTTACTTATTTATTTGAGGAAAGGGGGCAGCCACGTGGGTGTGGGGACAGACAGGGAAGTACTGGAAAGTGACTGGGATCAGGGTGCATGATGTGAAATTCCAAAATAATGAATTAATCTATTACGTTGAAAAAAAGAAACCACTATTCTAAAGAATTGCGTCCTCAAATCTAGAGGAGGAAGAAGTGAAGAGATGAAGCCTCTGCTGTCTTTCATTGAGAATGCACCATCTCCCCAAGCATCTGTGCTGACAACCAAGGATGAACCTTTTCTTTTTCTATGGCAGACCTTTTTACATAAAGTGATGATTTATGTGCTTGCCAAAACCACAATGCCCTGATAAAGCATGTACACAGACATACCACGGTTTAGTTTCCCCTGTTGATTTGCCAGACTTTACAAGTCAGGCAGCTCCTAACGATTTTGATAAAGAAAGGTGATTCATACCTGAATGACTGCAGAGAGCATTTAAAATACAAAATCCATTTAGTACTGATTAGCGTTAGGACATTATTTATGTAATCTGTCACAATGGCAGATATTAGAAAGAACATTTTTCTCTTTCTGTTGGTAGAGTTTATCAATCACCCTTGCTTCTGACAAGCCCTTAGTAGGAGAACATTTATCAGAGTGGATTAGAAGACTCTAAAAATAAAAAAGCTGAAACTGGTGTTTATACAGAGAATACAGGCTGATTGCAGAGACCTGAGAAAAGACTGCTTAGTCTCCAGGTGACTTCAAGCAACCAAGAAGTCAAGCTCTCAGAGAAGCATTGGCAGGGCTCTGAAGTAGGGAAGAAGACTCCTGCAGGGTTCTCAAACTGTATGTGTGGAGACAACAGAGTTATACAATGCAGTGATTAATACCTGGTTTCCAATGCACGACCTGAAATGTATTGATAATGTGGTGTTTTTGAAACTTGCAAATGTCACGGAATTCAGGCTGCACAGTGGAATCAAGCAAGTAATAAAAGCCTTCTATGAGGAATGATAATACTTGGCACTGCACATTATTGTGTGATTCATCTTGAAAATGGGAAGTGAACAGCAGCTTTTAGTTAGAGCAGCAATCTACACGCCCTCCTCTCCAGTCACAATCGTCCTGGCAGGTCCCTTCACGTCTCTAACACTTCTATTCCACTTTCAAGAAAATGGTTTCCAAATGTGGCCTTCTGGGGCCTGTAGAAAAAGGTTATCAAATGCTGCAAGCAAATTCTAATTCCATTAGAAACTATAAAACAAACAAAGGATTGCTAAATATCTTCCCAAATTAACAAGTCTCTTGTTAACATTTTATTAACATATGTTAACTGTATAAAATGAGGGTTATTGTAATATTTAAATGCATGCCTATAAAATACTTTGATTACATTTAACCCCTCACCATTCTATTTCCTTGTCCTCTAAACTTTTCTGGCAGTGGTGGAAGTGAAAGATACAGATGTGAACGGTTTAAATAACTTTATTATCCAAGCAATGGGTGAGAATGAGTGCTTCGGACTAGTAATTCTCATATTTGTCCCCTATTAGGAAGTTTAATAAACTCAAATGTGGGCTGTGAAGATTTCTCAGTGCTTGCCCTGCAAGTAACCAGAATCAGTCGAGTAGCTGGGCAGGGACTGGTGACTGACTGAAGTCCCAGCACTTGGGAAGCAGAGACAAGGGATCCTTGAGACAAGCTGTCTGACAGGCTATCTGGGATCTGCAAGTGCCATGTTCAGTGAGAGACTCTGGCTCAGTAGAATAAAGTAGAAAGCAATCAAAGTCAGAGCAGTGACAGTTAAGTTCAGATCATATACGTGAGCACACGTGTACACCCACAGACGTAGACACACACACACATGCACAGATACACACACACATACACACAAACATATATACACAGAGACCCACATGCACACATACACTGCTCTGGTCACATTGTAAATTAAATGACAATTTCTGATGATAAACAAAAACATTAATATCTTTCAGCTCTTCAGATGGTAACTATAAGGAGCCACTTCTTTAGCAAAGTGTTCTAGATCCCTGTGTCTCTTACTTCCTGGGTCTCTTTTTAAAACGCTATTTATTTTTCAGTACTATGCCATATACTATACATATCTTAACCAGGTCATGAGGACTGCCCTTAGGGTAGTAACGAAAGTCCTGGAGGGTCAGAAATGTGTTGAGAGATTTTGGTGCCACTTGTAGGAATTTGGCATTTGTCACTGGTCTTGGACAAGGTAGTAGGCTCAGATAAGATTAGAAACAGTGACCATGGGGCTTTGCTTACTACTTTGCTGAATTACTATCTTATGTGATCTCCTTGTTTACTACTTTGCTTGATTATGTTGTTTTTGATCTAACAACTCATCCTGGTTTTTGGATATACCTAGAATGATATAAAAGCAGCCTGGAGAGAAATATCACTGCTTCAGCCTCAGTATGGGCTGGAGTCGTGTTAAAATTTTGTGTGACTTTTTCTTTTTCAAACCCTACTCCCTCACTTGAGACCCCGTTGAGTGACTGAGCTGGCTTGGTTAGAAATGAACTCCACACAGAAGCAGAAATGCCCTCCATGTTCATCAGAATGTTCATGTGCACTGCTTTTGGCCTATCTCAACAGCAACTTTTCAATAACATGTCCCTCGAAAATGCATTCAGGCCTTCAAGTTTTTCACATTATCACCTCTTGGAAAATATTAAAAATTAAAAACTGAGAACTGTGAGAGTGATTTGGAGTTATCATTTGGTGCCCAGCTTCTGCCCATGTCTATCTACAAGCAGGATGATATTAGCAAAAATTCCATACTCTACTCATGAGGAAAAATATTATGCACTCTAGAGATTTAAGCCCAGGGAGTCAGCTTGAAATACTGTGAATCTCCCATAGCCCAAGTGTCAGACAAAACTTAGTTCTCTGGATGTATACACTACAATAAAAGTGAAACTGGATATCAAAAGGTAGAATGTGTGACCATAGCATGAACACCTTTAGGAATTCTACTGGATGTTTCTTGTATCCATTGAAATCTATGTGATTTTCATGACTCTCTCAGTTCATAATTTCCTAAGCAGAGCTCCCATCTCTTGTCTCCATGCTACTCCATTTCATTGTCCAAATGACTATGCAAGTAATATGGCTAAACCTTGAACTTTGGCTTTTACTATCATGTCATATCTGAAAACCATCAATAAATACTCCCCAGTGCTGATTAAATGACCATCTTGATAAAGTCAGTGCAGGAATATGTGTGGACTCCACAGGCATGTTCTAGAGAATGAGCTTTAGGGCCTCCAGTGCAGAGACCACCACTTAATGTTGGATTGAGGCTTCTGAGAGTTCAAGACTGTGACACCCAGAAGCAAACGGTATGCTGAGCAACTGAATCTTGGCTTCTAATATCCTCCAGGGAAAGGTACCTTTGGCTGCTTATACAAAAAGATGACTATTCGAATAGCACAGAAAAAGTGAACTGAAGCAATTGGAATGTATAAAAGTAAGAGACCACTCCAAAGAGAGAGAGAGAGAGAGAGAGAGAGAGAGAGAGAGAGAGAGAGAGAGAGAGA
>NW_021604736.1:2801439-2845271 GCF_004785775.1 Grammomys surdaster | reverse complement strand
AGAGAGAGAGAGAGAGAGAGAGAGAGAGAGAGAGAGAGAGAGAGAGAAGTCAAGGGAACACAAGAGACCACCTGGGAAAAGTTCCTAGCAATTAAAGATGGTACAATTGAGTAACAAAATAAATAATGGTCATAGAGAAGATGACAAGGTATACACCAAATATAGAAGCACAACAGAGTCCATTCTGTTACAAATAAAAACATGGTAAAGAAACTTCAAATTATATACATATTCCAGAAAGTGAATCTTTGCTCTTTTTGCTCTTGGTAAGTGTAGGTTGGACTTAATAATATGATTTCACACAACAGAGTACACTAAGAGTTCTAAGAGGAGTAAGAGAATCTTGTGCATATTATTTGGACCACACAATCAAGATTGGCATCACCAATAAGAAGTTGATAAGGAGTGGGTAAGATGACTCCGCTGGCAAAGGGACTTATCATCAACCCTGATAACTCTGTATCAATCCCTGGGACTCCCATGGTATAAGGATAGAATTGACTGCTCACAAGTTGTCCTTTGACCTCCACAGGCACACCATAGCACAAGAATGTGTCACACACACAGACACACAGACTCATACACACTAAATACAGTAAAAAAATAAAAAAGAGTAGTCAAATGAATTCTATTCATACACTGCAAATTTGAAGTCTGAGGTGATATAATGAGAAAGGCAGACTGCCTCTGTGACCTTCCTGAGGTCTCCTCTTCCAGTATAATGAGAAACATCAGAAAAAGATTGAAGAAGATTCCATAGCTCATTTTGACAGTCATTCTTAAAACTTAATAACAACGGTTAAGAAACTGTCACAGACCAGAGAAGACAGTGATATGACAATCAAATATACACAGGCTCTTGGAAGTGAGCCTGGAAGAATAAGGTAGACAGTATCGGGAAAATGTGGAAATGTGGATAAAGTGTGGGATCTAACGTCTCAGAGATGTTTTCATAGCTAACATCAATAAGATGCTAACATCAGGGGAAATTGAAAGAGTTGCACATGAAAACTCAGTGCTATCTTTGCAGCTTCTCTCTATAAAACTCCCTTTGATTTTCACGTGTATGTGTGATATGGTTGGTATGTGTATGTTTATGGATGTTTCAGTGTAGTCGCATACTGGGGTGGTACCCATGCAAATGTTTGTGTGCAATGGAGGTCTGAAATTGATGTCAGCGATCATCTCCAACTGCCCTTCTATCTTATTCACTGAAACAGACCGTCTCAGTCAAATCCAGAGTTCACAGACCTGGCTAGTCGGCCGTGGTATTCGCTGTCTCCATCTTCTGAGACTGGAATTATAACCAGCTCCTTTACCCACCCAGCATTTATTTGGGTTTTGAGGATATAACCTCCAGTCTACATTTCGTATGCCAGATTCTTTAATTACTGGTCCATCTTCTCAGGCCACTAAAACTATTTTTTTGGGGGGAGGGGTTTCGAGACAGGGTTTCTCTGTGTAGCCCTGGCTGTCCTGGAACTCACTCTGTAGACCAGGCTGGCCTCAAACTCAGAAATCCGTCTGCCTTTGCCTCCCAAGTGCTGGGATTAAAGGCATGCGCCACCACCGCCAGGCTACTAAACTAATTTTAAACTAATTTTTTATTTAAAAAATCCAATCTATGTAATAATATACTCTGTTCCTTTTAATTGCTGTCTTCCATGCTTTGTGCTTGATTTTGAAGCCTACAATAAATGTAAAAAACAAAAACAGGAAAATGAGAGAGAGAGAGAGAGAGAGAGAGAGAGAGAGAGAGAGAGAGAGAGAGAGAGAGAGAGAGAGAGAGAAAAGAGTTTCCCATGGATACAGGGATACAGTTTGGCATGTATTTGTGTAGAGGTTGAGAACGTAGATAAGATGATATCATCTAAAATTGATGCTTTTCATGTGGTAAAGAATACAAGATACAGAAAGACAAGACACAAAGATGGTATAAGAGAAAGAAACGACTATACCCAGAGAGTGAAAGAAACATCAGCCAACTGTGAAGATACATAAATATCTGCAATAACTTGAGGGGTCACATCTGTTATTTCATACATCCCCACAAGAATGTCTGGACAGATTTGAGTTTTTCCATCCCATTGCTGAGGAGACTTGGACACAGCAAGGTTAAGTGCTTTGCCTGGGACTCCTTATGTCCTTGAGCAACTACCGCAGCAAATGATAGTGAAGGTGAATCCGACCTACGTCTTTATCACCTTTATGGATGCCAATGACATAAAAATCTCCCTTGTCTAACACCTATGAGTTTATTAATTAGTAAGTGTAGAAGAGGACAGATTGTGTTGATCAAATAACGATGGGCAGGATATATAAATCATCCAGCCAGGAGAGATCATTAACACAGTGCAGAAATTCATGAACAACTTGTAAAAAAAAAAATGAGAACATAGTTACCTAATAAGACAGTCTGAAAACCCAGATTTATGCCCAGCTCTTCAGCCAAAAATTATAAGCTTTTTCTAGTGATAAATTCAACCTCGAGCATTAGTAAACCATACTGAGTGTCCCTTATGCAGCCAAGTGCCTGGGAGCAGAAAGGCTGCAGATTGGAGATAATTTGTGCATTTTGGAAGACTTGCATAGACTCTACTGGTGAACACTCTCATATGAAATAGTCTAAAATCTGAAAAAGGAAAAGGGGAAAGTACTACTGATGGCCTACCTGCCTTCATTTTTGGGTGGTGACTATGTGTACCTAGTTACTGAAGCCACCATCCTTTGCTGATATCAAAGTACATCTTCTCAAGCCTTCTAATGTGTTAGAGGACCGGCAAGTTCTCTCTAACTTCTATAGCAGACTGGACAACTGAGGCATCCACTGTCATGGTCTGAGCAGCTACCAAGTACTCAGCCTCTCCAGTAAATAGCTGGCTATTTTTGGACTACCCAGCCCAGATAATATAACCAAATCCCTTTAATCCACTTTCAACATATGTGTTCATTATTTTCTATCCTCTAGAAAACTGCAATTATTACAGATAGGTTTCCAGGTGGTAGGCTGTGAGAGACAAATTGATTATGAGAACTCTGAATTTTTCAGTGGATTAATCAACTAGTAAATATATAGTTGGGTGGGCTATGAGAATGTGGAGCCTAGTTGGGGAAAGTGAGTCTCTGTGGTCTTATCATGGCCACTCAGTCCTCTGAGCTCACTGATTCCTGGCCCAAGATGAGCAGCTCTGGTCAATTGTACTAACACCTCGATGGTCTGATTGTCACAGACACACAGTGTCATCAAGGGACAATGCATTGAAATGTATGAGAATTCAAGCCAAAACTAGCTTTCCTTCCTTTTAAGTTGTTGGTGTTAGATGTTTCCCCAGACCACTGAAAAACAGATTAACACCAAAGTCTAAATAAAGCACCACAGAACTGTTACACTGTTAAGTCTTAATATCGCTGTCTTCCAACAGAGGTTCTTTTCTTTTCCTATTTCTTTTACTTTTAATTTTATTATTAGCTATTTCAACGTAATGTTTAATGTGTCCCTGATAAATTATGCTTTCCACATTTATCGTTCAAATCTGTGAGTATTTTAAAGACATTTTTTAAAACTCTGATTTCACAAAGGAAAGGACCTTTCTGGGGTTCATCTATGGGACGTGTGTGAATGCAAATGCTAAACTGAAGTAGTGAGTTTACTCAGTGAAGAGCAAAGGTGTTTAGCTCTTATTTGAGGCAAGAAGAGACAAATGGGTATATTCGTGTGAAACAGAAATAATTGGTATGGAGGAAAATATATTGCAACAAAACAGGTCATTATAGTTGTTGATGTGTGTCTATTGTAAGAGAACCTCAGGGTAAACTTCGTTTATGTTTTGTTTTATTTTGTTTTGTTTCTTGTTTTAAGCACCTAAAAATGAAACAGCTGAGCCAGCTGGTGTTCTTAGTAGAAATGTGTATGTGTACACGCGCATGTGGGCACATGTACCTACGCATTTCAATCCACATTTTTGACAAGAAAAACAGTTTTAACATTGATGACAAGACACTGCAATATGTTGCAAGCAGAAAGAAAATCCACAGTTTACCTGATGCTTTCTTCCTGTTGCTCAGCACATCTAAACTATGTGTTCCTTCATTTATATTCCATGCTTTCCTTGTCATACGCCTAGTAGAATGTGGAAACTGCTTGGTGGAAAAGGTTGGTCTGTGTACTCAGGGCTGCATATAACTAGGCAGCTTGTCTATTTCTAATAGATGTTGTAAGAGGCAGTCCAGATCTACTGTCCTTTCTTGCTAGTTTTCCTATGTTTTTTTCTCTGAGGTCTGCTTCCTGAATTATAATAGTAAATATCTAAAGAGTTGTGTTAGGTTTTTCTATGCCAATTTTTCACTATGTTTATGTTTACTGGTTAAGCTTCAGATTGGTCCTTACACAGATTTTGCACAAAGAAGAACAAGCAGAATTTCTCCACCAAAATTATTGCAATTGGAAACTGTCAACTTACTTCACACACACACACACACACACACACACACACACACACACGAATAGCCATTTAATTTAATAGTTAGAATTGGTCTGCTGTGCTAAGAAGGATCAGACACAATAAAAAGCATGGCTATTCTGTGTCATAGACATTAAAATTACTCTGACTTACCTTTGCAGGTAACTATGCATGCCTACAAAACACATCGTGTATGCCAAGTATACACCAACACAGAAGTTGGGGGACGATAGCACTTTGTCCAAATATACATTCTCTGTTCTAATACTCCTTCTCAGCTCTTGGCTACAGTATGTTGTCCCCAAAATTGGGAATGTCAAATTTCAGTTGAAGACAGTGAAAAACATTCACATAATCTTTGGGAGGAAAAAAAACAGAATCAGTGTCCTTTTCACGTCACTGATAGTCTTTGATAGGATATGCTTTGCAGGCACTGAGCAAGACAACCATTCTAGTTACTCCTAGGGCCCTCTATAAGAGCAGGTGTGGACTGTAGCGATAGAGTGGGTGGTCCTTATCTGAGCAAGCTTGAGCAGCTCCTGCTTCACCAGGTCATTTTAGAATCCACTGCTTCTCTCTCAGAGAAGTTCTGCTTCTCTCTCCATGAATCTGTTGCTTTTTCCCTCCTCTAGTTTCCACATTGATGCCAATTATGCGTGGATTTCTCTCTTGCATATTCATCTCTAAATGCTTCGCCCATACACCCGGAAGTGAGCATGAGTTGGGCATTTTCACAACCATGCATAGGCTCCTGCTGCTTCCTGTCTCACAGGGACTACTGAGTACAATCCTGGTATTTAAAGACACACATTTTCAATAAAGCACGGTTACTCAACCCATGCCAACTACTATGTTGTTTCTTTGCCAAACAAATAAAAAGTAGTATTTCCCAAAATTTAGAGCAAATAAACATACTTCATCCAGTTTACTGAATGGCAGTATGATATAGCCTTAACCGACACCTTTGGCGAACCAACCTCCAAATATATGATCTGTTGCATACATTCTATATGCTCTTAAATTTTCGTCCTTTATCCTTGGTACGTGCTTAGCATCTCTTTGTGGTTCCTATCATTTATCTGCCTCATGGTTTTATAATGCCAAATTCTAGAGAAGAATCTGGTTGCCTTACTTCATTTTTAATTTTGGAAAATAGATCATTCTTTGCTGAACAGCATCTAGATTTCTTGTCCATACAAGGAGGGTTTCTTCCAGCCTAGTTTCCTGGAGGAGACAGCAGTCATGGCTGTGCCATTTGCTGTAAAATCCTACATGGAAGGCATGTATGAGACAGCCAAACTATTTGACAGTTTTGGAGTACTGAGTATACCATCAACATAACATTCATTAATCCACCCTTAAAGCAGGTGAATGGACAGTTATTTCACAAAGAAGTCGTTCAAGGCATGTTGTGTAGGTGTACACTGTATTTCTCCTAAGTATTATCAAAAGCAATCCAGGGAAACAGCAAAGTGAGCCTCATCTTAAATGAAAATTCATTTATGACACTACTATTTAATTAGCAAGCCAACAAGTGAAGCCAGGGGCGACACATGATGTACCAGACACAGAGCTTGCCCACAAGCCTTGCCTTTATTTTTATTTTTAGAATTTTCAAAGGATAATCAAACATGTATTAGAGATCTCCTTGGATGCAAAACGCAACCTGATGGCTGTGCAAACAGAGATATGGAGCACAGTGTTCTGAGAAACCGGAACGGTGGAGATAGGCCTGCTGGCTGAAAAGAATTTGTGAAAGCAGGAATAATTGAGCTAGATTTTTGAAACAGGAAAAATCATCTTTGAAAATGTAAGGAGATGGTCTTAGGCTAAGGCACCATTGAGACAGTTAATGTCACTGCTCTGAATGAGTAAAAGAGAACTTCAGGAGACACATCTGAGCTGAGAGGATATGAAATTTTGAAATCCAGAAAATGGACAACGTTTGTGCTTTATTCTGTAAGCCAAGGGAAGCCTAGGGCACAGACCTGGCAGCAGCAGCCCATGCTCTGTCATGACACATCTGGAAGTAGTGAGAAACGACTGAAAAAAAACCCAGAGGTTGCAAACGAGTTAACAGCCCTTGCATTTTAATTCTGAGGAATTATATCCAAAGGTAGTTAATAAAATATTTCTTTGAAAATAAAAATATCACTTAAATGCCTCCTAATATGGGTTATTTTAATAAGTGACCACTCATCTATGAAGATTTATTAAAGTGGGAAACTCAGAGTAACAATAAGCACCTTGATATTTTCAGTTAAAAAAAGGAATTTGTGAAAATACTACATTATCTTAGTTTTTATTTAGAAAACAATAAATAAAATTTCTAATACAGAATGGGAGAATTTGAAGATATGATGTTAAGGTAAGTGACATCAAAATTCTGATTCAACCATTTATTAGCTACATAGCACAATGAAAGTGAAAATAGCTTATATATAAGAAATTGCATGAGAAATTTTATATAAAACACTTAAACTGCTGGCTCATAATAGCTATCCTATAAATACTAGCTAATACTGTTGCATTGATAATGGTTATAGAATATTAATGGATGAAAATAAGTAAAATATATTGCAAAGGCATAACAGCAATCAGGAAATAGTCTAAAAATTTTTACATTAAGCACTTTTGTTTGATTTGAATTTATTTCCAAGTATATATTAGTTTTATAATTAAAAATTTAAATATTTCCTTTGAGCAAAAGAAGCTGTAGAATATGAAATGGAACTTCATCAAGAGAGAGTAATGATAGACAAGAGAAATGCCTCTAGAGTTGACTTGATAGTACTTGTCCTCTGACAACAAGAGCCAAGAAAAGAAAGACATTAAAGATGTCTTGGAGCCCTGTTGAATAAGGATCAACTTTAACTTCTGGGAGATAGGGTGAAGAGAGATCTAGAAATCAAAAGGATGAACATTTTGTATTTTAAAGATTTGATGGTAATATAGTAGTTATATAGTCATTCCCATTGCCTGAATGACATTCTCTTAGTATGACAAGCATTTTAAATAACAAGAAATCTGAAAATGGATGGAGTTCTTATACTTAGTTAATGTGATAATGTTATGTTTTATTATATGTCAATATTTTAAGAAACTTTAATCTGATTTCCCAAACCCGGTTTTTTAAAAATATGTCTGTGTTCATTGAATCAATGCAATATTAACATCCCATGCTTAAATGAACACTCTGTCAATTAGCCAGATGTTTCCAAATGTTCAGCTATTTGTCTGAATGTTCAGTTATGTGTGCATCTGGTTCCAGAAACATCAATGGACTGATGGAGTTTTTGCTATTTTTCTTCCACATGTTGAGGAGCTGATGAACATGTCTACCTTCGCTTTAACATCTTTACTCCTTTGGTGCATAGAATCAAACAAATGAGCACCAGCGTTGAGCAGTACAGAATGAAGGGTTGGGTTAAGCAACTGCAGATGCTCTTAATCATAATCATATCTGGCACAAAACATGCGTTTTTCCTAGTAAAAGAAAATAAGGAGTCCAATTATCATTCATATTGTGTCTTTACCAAATGTTTTACTTTATTTGTTCCTCCATTCGAGATTTAAAACTTTAATTTGTTCATTGACTCAATACACATGCAATAGTAAGTTTCAGTAGCACTTTGGGGCTTTGGCTAACTGAATCTGAAATTGATTCCCAATGGCAGCGCACCATGCTTAAGTTAGTATGGCTCTAAGGGCTTGTGTATATAAGCTATTTATTGAAAAGGAGCCAATGTTCAGTGATCATAAGATAGTAAACTGTTTCTTTTTATCCCCTTTAGAATGTTTATATTATATATTATATTAGACTATATAAGACAATTATCTTTCAAGTGGATAATATGCTTTGAGAGTATTTCCATACATTATTGGTCCTTCCTTATTTCCCCCTCTATCATTCCTTTGTTCCCTCATACAATTGAACTTCTACTTTTATGCCATCCATACTATATGATTTTATATATTTATAAGTCTGCAAACCACACAAAAGGCAGGATACATGTGTATTTCTGCAATAGACTCAATTCATCGAATATGTTGATCTTTGTACCATTTTCCTGCAATTAGCATTCTTGAATTCCTGCAATCTTTATTCTTGAAGATCTCCATTCTGACAAGGGTGAGGTAGACTCTAAGTATAGTGCATATTTGCATTTTTATGATAGCTAGTTACTAAATTTATCATAATTTTATTGCTCATTTGTATTTCATCTTTTCAGAATCAACTTTTCAGGTTTTTTGATACTTGAGATTTTTTGGTAGTGTGTATATCCTAGATACTAACCCTCTGTCAGAAGTCTAGCTAGGATAGATTTTCTCACATATATTGGCCGTCTCTGCACTTGATTGTTTCTTTTGTTGTACAGAAGCTTTTTAATTTCACAAAATCACGTTTGTCAATTGCTAGTGCTATTTCCAAAGCAACTGGAGTCTTATTCAGAAAAATGATTGCTTACGGCAGTATTTTGAAGTCTTTCCCATATTTTTCCTCTATTAATTTTAGAGTCTTCTTACATTGAGGTCTTTGTGTCACCTGAATTTTATTTTTAATAGAGAGTAAGAAATAATGATTTAATTTCATTCTACATGTTCATTCTAATATTCAGTTTCCTTAGCACCAGATGATGATGATACTCTTTTTTTTCCTACTATCTGTATTTTTGGGACCTTTGTAAAAAATCAGGTACTTCTAACTATGTAGTTTTATCGCTGGTTCTCTATTCAGTTCCACCAGTCTCGTGCCAACTCTATACTACTTTTGTTTCTATAACTCTTTGGCTTAAGTTTAAATCAAGTATGGAGATAAATGCTTGTGTTCTCTTTGTACAGAATTGCTTTGGAGTATTTTGTTCATCTAAATAAATTTTAATATTACTTTTTCTATTTCTGTGAAGTATGGTGTTGAGATGTAGTTGAGGATTAAATTAAATTTGTGGATATATTTTGCCAGGACAGCCAATTTCACATTAATTCTTCTCATAGGAGCATGGAAAGTTTTGCTAGCATCCAAATGTTTTCCGAGTTTCTCACTTAGCTTTTTTGTTGTAGAAATCTTTCTTTTTCTCATGCTAATTCATGAAAACATTTTGAGACAACTGTAAATGAGATTGATCTTCTGATTTCTTTCATAGCATATTGCTATATAGGAAAGTTACTGATTTTTATGTTGATTTTGTACTATCACATTGCTTAAAGTATTTATCAGCTCTGAGAAATGTCTGGTAAAGGCTTTATGGTCTCTAATATACATAACCAAACATCCAAATGTTTGATTTCTTTCCTTTGTATTTGGATCCATTTTGTGTCCCTCTCATGTCTTATTCCTCAAGGTAACATTTCAAGCATTACAATTAATAAACAATAGAGAGCCACACATAGTAGCACAAATTTCTACTCCAAATACTTAATGAATCTTTGTGAGTTTGAAACTAACCTGGTCTACATAATGTAAGAATAGACAAAATGGAACACCTTGTCTTGTTCATGACTTTAGTGGAAATGCCTCTAATTTTCACCATTCAGTTATGTTGGATCTAGATTTATAGAGTTCATCATTTGAAATATGTTCCTACTATTCTAGTTTCTTTATTACTTTTATTATGAAGTGAAGTTGGACTTTTCTTTTTTTTTTTCTGTTTTTTTTTTGAGACAGGGTTTCTCTGTGTGTAGCCCTGGCTGTCCTGGAACTCACTCTGTAGACCAGGCTAGCCTCGAACTCTCAAAAGCAGAGATCCGCCTGCTTCTGCCTCCCAAGTGCTGGGATTAACGGTGTGCATCACCACTGCCCGGCAAAGCTGGACTTTTCAAAAACAATTTTTATCTATTGAAATAATTATGTGCTTTCTGTCCTGAGCCCATTTATGTAATAAATTTCATTTTTCAACTACTGTGTGTTCCTTGAACAAAGCTGACTTGATTATGGCAGTTACTTATTCAACACTATCTTGTACTACGTTGAGATTATCTGGAAACTTTAATGTATGTATTCTATATGGAGAAAAAGTGCTACTGAGAACATATTTCTAAAGGTTTTATCTATTCCCAAGTCATGGTTGTTCCTACTTCCTATCTGCCCTGACTTGTAGAAACCCTCTGCTGATAAATCTAGCTGAGACTCCTAATTCTGTGAGATGTGGATCTTACAGTGGCCACCTTCTGGAGCCCAGCAGAACTCCCACTAGAGGGATAAGGACACCAACTCATCATACAATCTTCGACCCAAAATTTGTTGCATCTACAAGAAGTACAGGGGCAAAGATGGAGCAGGGACTGAGGAAATAGTGAATCGATGACCAGCTTAATTTAAGACCCATCTCATGGGCAAGAACCAATCCTGATACTATTAATGATACTGTTATGCTTGCAGATAAGGAGTCTAGCATAACTGTCATCTGAGAGGCTCCCCCAACAACTGACAGAAGCGTATAGAGAGACTCACAACCAAACATTAGATGGAGCTTGGGAGACTTGCGGAAGAGTTTGGCAATGGACTTAGGGACCTGGAGAGGTTAGGAACTCCACAAGATCAACAGACTCAACTAACTTGGACCCTTGCAGGTTCCTATCTACTGAGCTGCCCAACAAAGAGCATATATGGTTGACATAGGCCCCACACATATGTAGCAGATGTGTAGTTTGGTCTTCATGCGAGTCCCCTAACAACTAGGGAGTTCAGACTGTACCTGACTCTGTAGCCTGCCTGTATATCCTATTCCCATAAATGGGGGGCCTTGTCTGTCCTCAGCTGGAGGGGATGTACCTAGTCCTGCTGTGACTTACATGTGTTGGTACACTGGTGCACTTTCTCTTCTCAGAAGAGAAGGGAGGGGACATGGGGGAGCTGTGTGAGGGTGGAGTAGGAGAAGGGGGTCTGGGATCAGGATGTAAAGTGAATAAGAAAGAAAGAAAGAAAGAAAGAAAGAAAGAAAGAAAGAAAGAAAGAAAGAAAGAAAGAAAGAAAGAAAATGCCCTCTGCTCTCTGACTCCACTGCTCTGATGCTCTCCCTAAGCATATGTGGTCAAGTGACAAAGTACTGAAATTTCTGAAACTTGCCAAGTAAAACTTCCTTCTTCTTTTACATTGTTTTCTCATATGTATTGTCTATAACTATGGAAACTAATTAAAAAGGTAGAAGCTTAGGAATTATACAAAAGTATAAACCTCTCTCTCTCTCTCTCTCTCTCTCTCTCTCTCTCTCTCTCTCTCTGTGTGTGTGTGTGTGTGTGTGTGTGTGTGTGTGTGTGTGTGTTTGAGTTATACAAATTTATATTGGATAAGTAGGGGCATGTCTAGAATTTGGAAGGTATGATGGATAGAAAGATTTCAAAGAGATGAACCACTAATGAAGCCAGAAGGGAATATTCCCATGCACCTTTCTGTTCTGGCTATGATATATAATTTAAAAATTAGGAATGGAAGGAATGTACAAAATGCCAGTTTGAGGATGCTCTGACTCTTGATTCACTTCCACATTGCTCCATTCCTAACAAACTAAAGAGGCAAAAGTTCACACAGAACACTTGATACCACCATGCTTTCACATACTGCAAATGGTGGCTTCTCAGAGTTCAGTTTCTGAGTTTCTACAATGAGAAATTAATTTTGAACAGTGCAACTTTTCTCTCCATTCAGACAAATCCTGCTATAAGTTTCTTTCATAATTCATCGTGCATCAGACAACTACAGAAAGTATTGCATTAACTGACCTAAGCAATGGAGAGCCAGCCCCTTCTCTATAGTTCTGACTTGTGGAAAGGCTGGGTGTAGCAATAGGTTTGATTCTTAGGGAATGTAAGGCCGACTGTCAAAGCAAGAGCATCTGTAATAAATTTAAGCTAAATACACTCCTAAAGTGCTCAGTCTTCAGTCTTCTTGTCTGACTACAGAAAAAAAATCAAGAGCAGCTACACATACTATAGGTCAAACTCTCTTTTTATTTAACATGGCTAGGGAGGCAAATTAGCAGCATAAAAATACTTTAGAGAGAAAAAAAGATGATTATCTTGTGTAGAGAGACTGTGACTTTGAGAGGCACTGAGCAGATCACACCATTCAAGCAGTCACTGCTTTATTTCCAAGGTCCATGAATACAGAGACTAGAAGGTGATTATTTCCAGGTATCTACAGCTGCAGGTTAATCAACATGTTTCATCCTCTAGAAGCCACTAGCTTGCTGAACACACAATTACCATTTCAATGGGAACAATCCCCTCTGAACATGTGGGTCAGCCCTCTCTAAAACAGCCTTAGAAAGCAGAATATATTGTCTATGAATGTTTCCTTAATTAAGGTTGACACAACCTCAAAAAATATCTCAAGGGCAAGATAAACATAAATTGATAAAGCCATCACAGAAGGCATATACAGCCACTGACAAGTGAACATAGATGTACGAATAAAAATATTGTTGAATTTTAGCATGCATAAAACACTATGAAAGATGCTTTACATAAAGCCCATCATTGAATTCTTAATGAATCACCGTACTGCAAGTACTATTAATATATTTTTTTATTTTTATTTTTTAAGTTTAAGAAATTTCCATAAAGTCACAAAAACTGTTGTCTCACATTGTCTCAACCCAGCGACCGTGGGACTACATTTCTGAAACTTCATTTATCTGTCTGGTTACAGATAGAGTTAATTACAAAAGATATTAGATACAACTTTACGGGCAACGAATATTGACTATTTTACTTCCAGCACCTTTAGGTTGAAAAGATGCAAAAAATTTTTCTCTTTTTCCTTCCTTTAATCTGAGTGCAAGCATTGCTGCTGACTTAAGTCCAATAGCAGCTCCAGATCTACATCCAGATACTTAGCTGAAATTTTATTAAACCTATTTCAAGAAAATTCCAGCAGTGTTTCAAAGACATGCATGCATGCTGATCTTATTTCCACTCTAACAGTTGTGTATCCCGAGATTCTCAGAGGTTGCAACCACCTCACATTGCAAAACTCATCGCCCTACCCCACAATGACTCTTCCATGAGTCATCTATCTTCCTCTCATAATTATTTAGATTTATTGTTCTCTGTATCTTCTTACTATTGGATAAAGAATACCCACTCTAGTATACACAGTGATTCTATATTCCAAATACTTACACACAGAATACAGAACTTTGTATTAGGTCTTGAAAAAGAAGTATAAAATATTTTGGCACTTTCATCTGTTGGTAAATTGCTTCACTGTTTTTCAACAAACCCACAAATACGAGCAAAATATTGATAATAATGGCAAAACATAAAATACATACAGATTAGGTACCATTGGTAAGTCACATGTAAAATGATATTAAAAGAACATAATTAGAATTGTGTGCCAACAGAAACATTAGTATATATGATTCTATATTTACAATTCAAGCTTCTTTGAATCTAGAGCCTTCCTAAAGATTGTATGTCTACATGTCCAATGTCTAACTCTTGCTGATGCACAGAATGATCTCCTAGGCATTACTGGAGTCTGTGCCATTGCAAAGCTTTATGAGTGCAGATAAAGAATGATTCACTGAAGGACTACATTCCCTCCCATTCACAAGCTTATGATTGCCCAAGCTGATCTTTCAGGTGGCAAATGTTTTTCATTCCTCCGTTCTTCTTGGTTGGCCTTGGATCATAAGTTATTACTTCTGAATTTCGGACATATGCTCTGGTAGACAATTATGATTCTAGCATAAATTTTGTTATTCTGGTAATCTTTCTCCATAAAAGATTCAAAGCCATAAACATTACTTTGAAAAACAGAGGCCTTCCAGTCTGTGCTGGAGCACTGAGCAGACATTGAGCTTCAGCTCTGCACCCAATCCCACAAAACCCAGAGAAGGCTGGACTACCAGGAGTTCTAACATGCTCAGGAACATAGGATAATAGGATAACAGGACATCAGGAGATTGGTCACACCAGGATTTCAAGATCCCAGGGGCAGCCTGACCCCCAAGTGCTCTTACATGCATGATCTCAGGATCATAGGTTCACAGGATCACAGAGACAGCTGGACTTCTGTGGAGTTCTGACACAACCAAGATAAGAGGAAAGAGAGGCTCTGGTCAGTGACAGTGCAGGTAGCACTTGAGATAACCAGATGGCAAAAGGCAAGCACAAGAACATAAGCAACAGCAACCAAGGTTACCTGGCATCATCAGAACCTAGTTCTCCCACCATAGCAAGTCCTGAATAACCCATCACACTGGAAAAGTAGAACTCAAATTTAAAACCTCTTTTCATGATGGTGATATCTGACTTTAACAAGGACATAAATAAATCTCTCAAAGAAATACAGGCAAACAGGTAGAAATCCTTTAAGAAGAAATACAGAAATCCCTTAAAGAATTACAAGAAAATACAAACTGTTGAAAGAATTGAATAAAACCATCCATGACATAAAAATAGAAGTAGAAACAATAAAGAAATCACAAAGGGAGTCTACCCTGGAGATAGAAAACTGAGGAAAAATATCAGGAGTCATAGATGCAAGCATCACCAACAGAATACAAGAGATAGAAGAGAGAATCTCAGGTGCAGAAGATACCATAGAAAACATTGACGCAACTGTCAAAGAAAATGCAAAATTCAAAAAGCTCCTAACCCAAAACATCCAGGAAATCCAGGACACAATGAGAAGACCAAGCCTAAGAGTAATAGGAATAGAAAAGAGCAAAGATTCACAACTTAAAGGGCCAGTAAATATCTTCAACAAAATTACAGAAGAAACTTCCTTAACCTAAAGAAAAAGATGCTCATGAACATACAAGAAGCCTACAGAATTCCAAATAGACTAGACCAGAAAAGAAGTACCTCCTGTCATTTAATAACCAATACACTAAATGCACAAAACAAAGAAAGAACATTAAAAGCAGTAAGGAAAACAGGACAGGTAATTTATAAAGGCAGACCTATGAGATTTACTCCAGACTTCTCATCAGAGACTATAAAAGCCAGAAAATCCTGAACAAATGTCATACAGACCCTAAGAGAACACAAATTTGAGCCCAGGCTACTATACCCAGCAAAACTCTTAATTATTAAAGGTTGAGAAACCAAGATATAACATGACAAAACTAAATTTACACAATACCTTTCCACAAATCCAGCTCTATAAAGGATAATAGAGGGAAAACTCCAATACAAGGAGGGAAATTATCCCTAGAAAAAGCAAGAAAGTAGTCATCATTCAACAACTCCAAAAGAAGATAGCTGAAAAAACATAATTCCACCTCTAATAACAAAAATTACAGGAAGCAAAAAGCACCTTTCCTTAATATCTCATAGTGTCAATGGACTCAATTCTCCAATAAAAAGACAGACTAAAGGATTAGATACTTATTTCTCTCTTCCAACGACATGGATCCCGAGGATTGATCTCAGGTCATTGGACTTGGCAGGAAGCACATTTACCTGAAACATCTGAACAACCCTGTCATATTACTGGCTTTCAAACGGAAGGCCAGGTTGTTTTGACCTAATTTATGTGATAGTTTCCTTATTTAAAAATTTTGCTTTTGTTGAATTTTGCTGTTATAAATAATTCTGTGTCAATCTTGTGGCTTCCAGCTGTTTCTTGTGTCTTGGAGTGTGTTTTCTTAGATTGTACAAGTATAAATTTGAAGTACATGTTAAAATAAAAATTAGGGAAGATTTGAAAAAAAAATAAACAGGACCTAGTATTTTGCTGCATACAGGAAAGGAACCTCAGTGACAAAGACAGACACTACCTCAGTGTAAAAGGCTGGAAAACAATTTTCCATGCAAATGGTCCCAGTAAAAAAGCTGAAATAGTCATTCTCATAGTGAATAAAATTGACGTTCAACTTAAAGCCATCAACAAAGATAAGAAAGGACACTTCATACTTGTCAAAGGAAAAACCAACCAAGATGAACTCTCAGTTCTGAATATCTATGATCCAAACATAAGGTCACTCATATTCATAAAAGAAACCTTACTAAACCTAAAAGCACACATTGCACCCCAAACAATAATGGTGGGAGACTTCAAGACCCCGCACTCAGCAGTAGAAAGGATATGGAAACAGAAATTAAACAGATACACATTGAAAGTAACAGAAGTTATGAACCAAATGGATTTAACAGATAACTATAGAACATTTCATCCTAAAACAAAAGAATATACCTTCTTCTCAGCATCTCATGGCACCTTCTTTAAAACTGACCATATAATTGGTCACAAAACAGGCCTCAACAGATACAAGAATATTGAAATAATCCCATGCTTCCTATCAGATCACCATTGATTAATACTGGTCTTAAATAACGATAAAATCAATGGAAATCACACATGCATGTGGAAACTGAACAACACTCTACTCAATGATAACTTGGTCATGGATGAAATAAAGAAAGAAATTAAAGACTTTTTAGAATTTAATGAAAATGAAGGCATATAATAGCAAAATGTGTGGGACACAATGAAAGCAGTGCTAAGAGGAAAAGTCAAACCTACATAGTGCCTACAAAAAGAAGCTGGAGAGAGAATACACTAGCAGCTTGACAGCACACCTGAAAGTTCTATAACAAAAAGAATAAAACACACCAAAGAGGAGTAGACAGCAGAAAATAATCAAACTCAGGGCTGAAATCAACCAAGTCAAAACAAAAAGAACTATACAAAGAATCAACAAAACCAGGAGCTGGTTCTTTGAGAAAATTAACAAGATAGATAAATTCTTAGCCAAACTAATCCAAAGGCAGAGAGACAGTATCAAAATTAAAATCAGAACTGAAAAGGGAGACATAACAGAAACCAAGAAAATTCAAAATATCATCAGATCCCACTACAAAGCCTATACTCAACAAAATTGAAAAATCTGGATGAAATAGACAATTTTCTATATAGATACCAGGTACCAAAGTTAAATCAGGACCAAATAAACCATCTAAACAGTCCCTGAACCCCTAAAAAAAGTAGAAGCAGTCATTAAATGTCTCTCCACCAAAAAAAGCCAGGACTATATGGTTTTGGTGCAGAGTTCTATCAGACCTTCAAAGAAGATCTAATACCAATTCTCTTTAAACTATTTCCCAAAATAGAAGCAGAAGGAACACTACCCAATTTGTTCTATGAAGCCACAATTATGCTCATACCTAAACCACACAAAGATCCAACAAAGAAAGAGAACTTCAGACTAATCTCCCTTATGAGTATCAATGCAAAAATACTCAATAAAATTCTCGCAAACCGAATCCAAGAACACATGAAAACAATCATCCATCATGATCAAGTAGGCTTTATCCCAGGAATGGAGGGATCGTTGGATATATGGAAATCCATCAATGTAATCTACCATATAAACAGAATCAAAGGAAAAAAAACACATGATAATCTCACTAGATACTGAGAAAGCAATTGACAAAATTCAACGCCCCTTCATGGTAAAAGTTTTGGAAAGATCAGGAATCCAAGGCACATACCTAAACATAGAAAAAGCAATATACAGCAAACCAGTAGCCAACATCAAACTAAACAGAAAGAAAATTGAAGCAATCCTACTAAAATCAGGGACTAGACAATGCTGTCCACTCTCTCCCTACCTATTATGTATAGTACTCAAAGTCCTAGTCAGAACAATTAGGAAAAAACGAGGTCAAAGGGATATAAATTGGAAAGGAAGAAGTCAAAATATCACTATTTGGAGATGATATGATAGTATACTTAAGTAACCTCAAAACTTCCACCAGAGAACTCCTAAATCTGATAAACAACTTCACCAACGTGGCTAGATATAAAATTAACTCAAACAAATCCATAGCCTTCCTCTACTCAAAAGATAAACAGGCTAAGAAAGAAATTAGGGAAATGAGACCCTTCACAATAGTCACAAATAGAATAAATTACCTTGGTGTGAATCTAACCAAGCAAGTGAAAGATCTGTATGACTAGAACTTCACGTCTGTGAAGAAAGAAACTGAAGAAGATCTCAGAAGATGGAAAGATCTCCCATGCTCATGGATTGGCAGGGTTAATATAGTAAAAGTGGGCATCTTGCTGAAAGCAATCCACAGATTCACTTCAGTCCTCATCAAAATTACAACCCAATTCTTCACAGAGTTAGAAAGAGCAAGTGTCAAATTCATTTGGAATAACAAAAATTAATCATAATATCAAAAACTATTCTCAAAAAATAAAAGAACTTCTGGGGGAATTACCATCCCTGACCTCAAGCTGCATAATGGAGCAGTAGTGATAAATACTGCATGGTGTTGGAACAGAGACAGGCAGGAAGATCAATGGAATAGAATTGAAGACCCAGAAATGAATCCACACACCTATGGTCACTTGATCTTTGACAAAGGAGCTAAAACTGTCCAGTGGGAAAGGGACAGCATTTTCAACAAATGCTGCTGGTTCAACTGGAGGTCAGCATGTAGAAGAATGCAAATTGAGCCATTCTTATCTCCTTGTATAAAGCTCAAGTCCACGTGGATCAAGGACCTCCACATAAAACCAGATACACTGAAACTAATAGAAGAGAAAGTGGGGAAGACCCTCGAGTACCTAGGCACAGGGGAAAAGTTCCCTGAAGAGAACACCAGTGGCTTACACGCTAAGATCTAGAATTAACAAATGGGACCTCATAAAATTACAAAGGTTCTGTAAGACAAAGAACACTTTCAAAAGGACAAAACATCAACCAACAGATTGGGAAAAGATCTTTACCAATCCTTAATTCCTTAGAGGGCTAATATCCAATATATAGGAAGAACTCAAGAAATTAGACTCCAGACAACCAAATCACTCTATTAAAAATGGAGTACAAAGCTAAACAAAGAATTCTCAACTGAGGAAATTCGAATGGCTGAGAAGCACCTAAAGAAATGTTCAACATCTTTAGTCATCAGGGAAATGCAAATCAAAACAACCCTGAGATTCCACTTCACACCAGTCAGAATGGCTTAGATCAAAAACTCAGGTGATAGTAGATGCTGGTGAAGATGTGAAGAAAGAGGAACACTCCTCCATTGTTGGTGGGATTGCAAACTAGTATAACCACTCTAGAAATCAGTCTGGTAGTTCCTCAGAAAATTGGACATAGCATTACATGATGACTCAGCTATACCACTCCTGGGTATATACCCAAAAGATCCTCCAACATATAACAGGGGCATATGCTCCACTAGGTTCATAGCAGCCTTATTTATAATAGCCAGAAGCTGGAAACAACCCAGATGTCCTTCAGCAGAGGAATGGATACAGAAAATGTGGCACATTTACACAATGGAGTACCACTCAGCTATTAAAAAACAATGAATTCATGAAATTCTTAGGCAAATGTATGGAACTGGAAAATATCATCCTGAGTAAGGTAACCCAATCAGAAAAGAACACACATGATATGCACTCACTGATAAGTGGATGTTAGCCCAAAAGCTCACATACCTAAGATACAACTCACAGACCACATGAAGCTCAAGAAGAAGTAAGACCAAAGTGTGGATGCTTCAGTGCTTCTTAGAAGGAGTAACAAGTACATAGACAATGTGTGGAGCAGAAACTGGAGGAGGGACTGTCTGGAGACTACCACACCTTGGGACCCTTTCCATGTGCAGTCACCAATGCAGACACTGTTGTGGATGCCAGGAAGTGCTGACAGGAGACTAATATATCTGTCTCCTGAGTGGCTTTGCCAGAACATGACATAAACAGAGGCAGATGCTTACAGATAACCATTGAACTGATCACAGGGTCCCCAATGGAGAAGTTAGAAAGAAGACTGAAGGAGTTGAAGGGAATGGCAGCCCCCATGGGGAGAGCAACAATACCAACCAACCAGAGCTCCCAAGATATAAACCACCAGCCTGAACACACATGGGAACACACATGGCGGGACCCATGACACCAGCTGTATAGGTAGGTGAGGATGGCATTGTCAGGCATCAGTGGGAGAGGAGGTCTTTGGTCCCTGGAAGGCTGGATGCCCCAGTTTCAGGCAATTTGAGAGTAGGGAGGTGGGAATGGGTGGACGGGTGGGGCATACCCTCATAGAAGTAGGAGGAGGGGGGAGGGCTAAGAGGGTTTGGAGGGGGATAGGGAAGGGATATATCATCTGAAAGGTAAATAAATAAAATATCCAATAAAAAATAGATAATGGAACTGGCAATTGCAGTCAAGCATTTGAGACTTTTTGTCAACAATTTATTACAGGGATTCCTTATAATCCTCAAGGACAAGGTATTGTGGAAGGGGCCCATGGAAGTTTAAAACAATATCTTCATAAAATAAAAACCAGGGAGGTATAGACTCATATACCACAAATTTATTTAAATCATGCTCTCTTAATTTTAATTTTTTAAATAATTTCAATGCCAAGGAACTTCTGCTGAGTGTCTATGGCACCTTTCAACTAGGCATACTTATGCCTAGGTGAAAGGGAAGGATCCACTTACTGGCATATGACATGATCCTAAACAGGTATCTAATATGGGGAAGAGGGCATGTTTGTACTTTTTCTGCAGGATGCTGAGGGAGCATGGTGGCTGCCAGAGTGATTGGTGAGACATGCTGATGCTGAGACAAAGAATGATGCTGAACTGTGAGCTTCCTGAATGCCCTGACAATGGTGACTGGGAAGTTGTATTGGACATATGTTCCTGACCCACCTTTGCTTTTCTATATCCCAGGTGGGACAAGCTGCCTTGCCTCAAACTTTTAAACTTTATGGGACAGAGAATCAGGAAGTTATAATGACTCTTGTATTTTTCTTAAAGGTGACCAGTTATTCAGATTCAATCATGTACTGGTCTAGAAATCAATCCAATATTGGTAATAACAGTGTTCATTTGAAATGCTGCTTCTGGTCATTTTCAGAGACATATTTGGAAATTAGCTGCAGTTCTCTGTGATGTTATGTTAGCAAGAGATAAAGTTGGGACAGGTTCTGGATTTCAAACAAGTGTTAATGCATGTGATGAGGCTCTTTTAATTGTCAAGTTAAAAATTACTTTTTTCTCTTCTACAATATTTATTGTAAGTTACATTTATTGCACACTCTCTAATTGTGTTAGTGTGTTGAAACCTGGCATGTATGTTACAGGGATCTATTAACCAGCTTTTGTCTTACTGCCCTGAGTATTATAGAACCTTGGTTTTCTGAAGAAAGCTTGCAAGTACTGGAAGAAGTGACTTAGTATTTAAGCAGAAGCAAGAGGGCAGTGGGCTTGATTATTGATGGTATAACAGCTTTAATTAAATTAATTGCTAGCACCACTGATTCTGCAATTGCTTTGATACAAGAAGTTAAGACAGTTAGTTTTTTTAACCATTTAGCAAAAAATGTTACTAACTCTCAGTTAGGTTATCTTATTTGAAAAACAATCTATTACATGTTTGGCTAATGTGATATGCTCTATTTATAACTCCAACATTCAATGTAGAAGAGAAAATCTCTAGCTTGAGAGCCTCCTAAATGAGAGTAGTCAGACAATGAGCTCTATAATAATAAACACATTGGAAGATGATCTGTGCAAACAACATCATGCATTCTCTGCTTTTCAAAACTCTCTCTTAATCTTCTAATAAATTCTACTTTGGTTAACCATTCTGTTTACATTAGCTGCACCAGTGAAAATAATGCAGACTATTATACTAGACTATGTGTTAACAATTATGCAAATATTCTCTAGGCCAGATAATAAAATTCTCATAAAGATTTAGGAGGAAACTATTATAAAATAAACTGTGGAGACAATGAAATCATTTCACTGTGATATTCTAGAAGTATTTTTCCACATGTAAATATCTGATGTAAGATTTTAAAAAATAACTTAGAAGAGTCTGTATCGACAAATATGTGGGAGAAGGGATATATCAGTGATGAAATAAAAAAGAATAGACATTGTTGAAACGTTATGTATGACTATAGAGCTAATGATGTAGAAGTCTTTGATATACAAAATTTGCTGCATCCAGCTTAGTGAACTATGAGGTTCTTGCATGTAAGCCCCTGTCCTGTGTCTATATTCTCAAATGCAAGATAAAATTTTGACCATTACAAAGTGAATGGCATTTGCATTAGTTCCTCTTCTATTCTGTGACAGGTACCATGACCAAAATCAACTTATAGAAGAAAGAGTTTGTTTAGGAGACCAATACATTATTCATTGATATAATTTGCATTTTCTTTGTTCAACCTTGCATTTCAGGTTGAATTCCTGAAATATTGAATCTAAATGGGTTTTGTCTATATATACATCATCATTTTGATGTAGTAATGTTTGCTGATTTAGCACCTCCTTTAAAGAAACACTAATGTCTTGTGTAGTTCTTCTATGCACCCAACTCCCGTCCATTCGCTATCTATCCATCCATGAATAACACCATCCCTTTGTTGTGTTCACCCATACATATGTTCTCTGTTAAGGAAACGTCATATTGCTAGAACTACCAAGCATTCTACTACATATTTGGTAAGTTCTGGGAAAACATGGGCTTAATGTCAACTATGCATGACTACTTCATTATTTCTGAAAATCAAAATTTGATCACAAAATAACAAAATATCACTTGATGACTGCCACACCAAAACTCAGGTAGATCTCAATGACACTTGAAGTAAGGATCTTTCTGAGTCATATATAGGGATGGCTCTTGAGCCACTTCAGTTACTTCATTTTCTAACACACTCATCCTCAATTCAATTAAAGCACATTTCTCTTTAACATGGAACTGGCTTTCCCTTCATCTTGTACCTTACTTTTCTCTAATTTTATCTCTGAACCACAGGAAGACCTTATTGTAAAGTGATACTTTTTCATCCATAAAATGATCCTACGGTACAGACAGACAGCACCTAAAATGTTCATAGACTTCTTAGCACTGAAGGGGAAAAAAGAATTGATTTGCAGGGAAGACAAAAATATTCTACACAAAATAACAGCAGGCAACTGAGCCCACTGGGACATTGAGACACTGAGACAAGTTAGAGAAAAGAATTCCTATAATTCAGCAAAATTATCTTCCTGCTTCTGTTAGACCTATTGAAGAGAACAAGCACTCCCTGCAGTATCCAAGGAGATAGTGGCTATAAACACAGAGATGGGGCAGATTGAAATTGGACTCTGTGGACAGTCATTTAATGACACTTGCCGTTATTTTCAGTAAATTGGCAAATGTGTGAGTTCAATCAATCCTTAACAGGGAACTAAATCACATAAGAAGATATCTGTTCCTTGATTTGTATTACTAACTCATGAGAAACCTTTTTAATAGAACATCACTTTCAAGTCTTTGCTTTAGTGACAAAGCTTCTTTTGCTTTTTCCCTCCTTATTTAAGACTATGAACTTGGTTGATCTTCATTCTCCTGAGGCCTTAATACACCCTTTCAGGAAAAACTGGGCACTGAGTCCTTGGGAGTCTACCAACCAGTTAGCTAGGTAGCCCTGTGAACTACAGGGTACCGGATCATAGTAACCAGATCATCTGTAGTTTCTGTGGCTCCTAACTGAACAAGAACTAATTATCTGATTAGTACATGCTTCCATTTTCTTTTCTTTTTTTAATTAACCAATGAAATATATACATTTCATTGTAAGAAGTAAACAAATTTTCTCATAAGAAATCCTGGATAATATTTTTCCAATTACTTGTAAAGAAAATTTTAATATAAATATTTATGAGCTAGAAAAATCAATTATTCAAATAATGGGTATGAAAGTAAGTCATTTACAAAATATGTTTTATAAATTTATCCCATGGGTTAATTATAGGAACTGGTGAGAGGATTGAGATGAAGCTCAGTCGATAGAGTTCCTTCCTATCATGCACAAAGCCCTGGGTTCACTCCCCAGCACCATATAAATCTAGCCAAGATAGCTTGGGTACATAATCCCAGCAATGGAGAGGCAGAGGCAGGAAGTGCACCGAGTTCAAAATCACCCTTAGATACAGATAGAAAGTTTGAGGCCAACCTAGGCTACATGAGACCCTGCCTCAAAACCAAACAACCAGAGAGGAAATCCTATAGTATGCTTGTAAAGCACTGGTTAAATAAAAACCGTATTGTGGCTTTTTAATACTAAAGCATATGTTCATCTCCTTAATACACAAAAGCTTTCCAGACTAGCACTCATGCCCAGCTATGAACAAGACAAAATGATATAATCAAGTCCAACTGTAAATTCCCTCATTGTTTTTTCCTACTATTAACATAACTGGTTTTCAGTCTTTGGCCTGAGATGGAGAAAATTACTCCTTTATCAGTAGCTAGTCTTTGTGTTTATGAGGAATGACTACTATCTTGTAGACATTCCTTTCTCATAGATCTGTCTTGACTCTTAGCAGTCAGTTTACTGTGTATTTCACTCCACTTGATAGAGCACAAGAAGGTGAGTATCTCCAGATGATTTGTCAATATCAGCTGATGTTTTCTTGTCACAGATAAACAGCCTGTTCCATGAATCAATAGTGTGTCAGCAATGCTGTCACAATCCCCACTAATGTGTGTGTGGTGTGTTGACAGCTGATACATTACTGTGGCTGTCTGCAAATGTTAAGCAGCTTAGCTATTCTCGGATCACTACTCTGTGCCTTTTTACAAAGTAGGGCATTTGTTTAGCAGGCAGCCAGGAGCATGACCATGGCTGTTCTATTCTCACAATGGCAGATGTCTCCACTGTATCCCCTTCCAGCTGTATGTTTCTGTTAAACCAATTAGCAGAAATCCATCTATGCTGCACAGCTTTGATTATACAGATGGGCCCAAACAACACACTGATCTTTCTCTTTGCATCACAGTTATAGAATCTCCTGATCAAGATTTCATGGACTCTGTACTCTATACTCCAGCAACTAGGAAGATGCAAAGAAAGCCAAGGTGTTCCCAACTTAGAATCCTGAGTCAAAGACCTTCTTTTCTTTTCTTTCTTTTCTTTTCTTTTCTCTTCTCTTCTTTTCTTTTCTTTTCTTTTCTTTTCTTTTCTTCTTTCTGTTATTTTCTTTTTCTTTTACTTTCTTTCCTTCCTTCCTTCCTTCCTTTCTTTCTCTTTCTTTCTTTCTTTCTTTCTTTCTTTCTTTCTTTCTTTTTTCTTTCCTTCTTCTAAATTCAATTGTACGTAGTGCTCATGATTTCAATTGTATATAGTACTCCTGATTTCACACTATCAGCATTCCTAATCTAAGTGGAGGTGACTGTGCCCAGTAAGCCTGTCCATAGACCTTTGTGGACATCTTCAACCATCTATGTGGCAAAAGCACAGAGTGATAATTTAGAATATGGGTTTATAATTTAGACTAATCTTGCTTTTTCTAGATCCTTCATTCACTATCTATATCTGATCTTACTCCCTTATTTTGACAGAGGTCACACTAATAAAACTTAGGTAATACAAGCACTAAATAAAGAATTATATATAAAACTTCAGCTCAAACCCTGGTACAAGTAGATCCTCACAATCTTCTGAATACTACTTATTTATTACAAAATAAGCACCTTAAAGAGATTATATGGTAAGACTTCCATGACTGGTGTGTCTCATTATAAGGCAGAACTGACCTCCGCATCTTGGTGTGCAGAAAAGCAGTCATTCATTTACGTGACTTGACCTGACTATGTAAATGCCATCTCTATTTCAAATGCATATAAGCTAGAAAAAAAATAAATTTTACTATTAAAGAGAAGTTGCAAATAAAATAATATCACCCACCAGAATTAACAAGACTCAAAGACTATACTACTCAATGGACTGCTGTATAGTTTGAGTACCTGTTTGGAGTAAAAGTTGTGAAGGTTCACAATGGATTTGCAATTTTTAATATTGAAAGTATTTTTATGTACTCACTCATCTACCAAAACAAATTAGAATATTCATTCTGCTTTAAGTTAGCAATAAGGGAAAGAGGAAAACATTTTCCAATTTTGTGTGTGATTGTTGATCTACATAGCAATTCCTACCAGGGTAATAACAATCTAGCCAACCAATAAAACAATAAAATCTAGTTTTGCAAGTATCTGGACTTTCAATATTAAGCTTCTATGAAAAGTATCTGCATAGTCTAGAAAGGCAAATTTAAAGTACAGTCATTGTCTTAATCTCTTAAGAACATTGTAGGTAGGATCAAGAAGGATTTCTTCCAGTTAGGCATGGTAGTGCAGCCCTTTAATCCCTGCACTCAGAAGACAGAGGCAATCAGAACTCCTTGAGTTGAAGTCTAGCCTGGATTCCATAGGGAGTTCCAGGACAGTGAGATCCTGTCTCAAAGGAGAAAAAAAACTTTCTTTCTTGAAAGTTAATTTTCCATCCTCAAGAGAAAGAATAAATCCATAGGCAACTTGCCCAGATTGTGTACCCAGCACTACCTGTGTTCATCCAAGAGAGGACTCTGCTTTTGGCCCCTTCCCTTACGGAAACCTGACAAGAAAAATGTGTACAAGAAACTAAAACAAAAAAATAGGCACTATAAAACTACATACTAAATATTTGTCCTGTCTATGCCTAACATCTCTGTTTAAGCCAAAGAAAGAGGCTTCCAACACACTTGTCTTGCATTTTTTTAAAGAAAGCCTATCAGAATGGCTAAGATTAAAAAAAAAAAAAACCCAAGTCACAGCACATTCTGATGAGGAAGTGGAACACTCCTCCGTTGCTGGTGGGAGTAAAAACTTGTATAAGTACTTTGGAATTTAATCTCAGAGTTTCTCAGAAAATCGGGAATAGTTCTATCTCAAGACCAAGCTATACCACTCCTGAACACACACATAAAATATGCTAAATAATACCATGAGGACACTTGCTCAACTTTGTTCATAACAGCTTTAATTGTAATAGCCAGAAACTAGAAATAACCCAAGTGTCCCTCAACTGAAGAATGAATAAAGAAAATGTGGTTCGTTTACATAACGAAATACTAATCAGCTGTTAAAACAAGGACATCATGAAATGTGCTAGTACATGAATGAGACTAGAAAATATCATCCTGGGTGAGGTAACTTCGACAGAGTAAGACACACTTGTTATGTACTTACTTATAAGTGGATATTAGCATCCTGGGTGAGGTAACTTTGACAGAGTAAGACACGGTTGTTATGTACTTACTTATAAATGGATATTAGCCTTGAAATACAGGATAACTATACTAAAATCCACAGACCCAAGGATCCTAAGAAAGGAGGTCCCAAGGGAGAATGCTTGATTCTTACTCAGAAATGGAATTAAATAGACATTGGAAGTAGATGGAGAGAGGGAACAAGATGGGAGAGGGAGTTAGGAAGAGGTGGGAATTAGATATGGGAATGGAGAGGAGGTGACAGCTCTTGAAGAGAGAAAATAAATCAGCAGGGTGTGGGGGACATCTCTTGGACAAGTAAAGAGCTGAGATGGGGTAGGGTCCAGGGAGGGTCTGGAGAGACCCAGGCTGAGACTCCTAGCAGAAGGGGATATGGAGCTTTAAGTAGCCACCTCCTGTAGCCAGGCAGGGCTTCCCAGTGAAGGAAAAAGAACACAAACCCACCCACAAAAGCTGCAACTCAAAATTTACCCTGTCTACAAGAAATGCAGGGATAAAGATGGAACACAGATTGAGGAGATGGCCCACCAATGACTAGCTCAACTTGAGACTCACTTTATGGGAAAGAGAGCCCAGCCCTGACACTGTTAATGATACTCAGACAGGAGCCTAGCACAACTGTCATCTGACAGGCTTCATCCAGCAACTAATGCAAACTGATGCAGAGGGCCATACCCAAACCTTAGTCAGAACTCCCGAAGACTTGTAAAAGAGTACGGGAAAGGATTGAGGGATCCGGAGGGGTCAAGGATACCACAAGAAGATCTACAGGGCCAACTAACCTGGGCCCATGGGAGCTCACAAAGATTGAAACACCAATCAAAAGGCATGCATGCATGGACTGGACCTAGGCCCCCTACACATATAGACCAGATGTACAGTTTGCTTCCAGTTCCTTGTTCCCTGGTATTTAGGCATCAATGCCTAATGGTTTGCCATGTGGTTCCTGAAGATCAATCTGCAAAATGAAGCAACTCATACAGCTCCTGGTCCCCACAGTATTCTACCTACTGATTCTTGCTGTCTTAATTAAATAACTGGGTCTCCTAACAATTGAGTGGAGCTATCTGTGACTCTGACTCTATTGCTTGATCTCTTTCCCTCAGCTGGGCTGCCTTATCTGGCCTCAATGGGAAAGGATGCACTTAGTACTGATGAGGCTTGATGTGCCAGGATGGGTTGGTACACGGTGGGATCTCCTCTGAGGAGAAGGGAAGACAGGAAGATGAGAAGAGGATGTGAGGATGGGACAGGGAGGAGAGAAGGGAGGGAGGGAAGGAGGGAGAAGGAAGGAAGATTGCAATTAAGATGTAAAGTTAATAAATAAATTAATTAATAAAAAAGAAGGCCCTTCCTTAACTTCTCAATCCTGTGCTGAGGGTGTCTGCTGGTGGTATTAGAGACAGGGGGAGCTTTAGAGGAAGGGTTGGAGTTGAGATATAGAACTGTTCAGGTAAAGAAAAGACAAATCCAGGAACTCATCAAACCCTTTCGGATAGCACAAAAGCAATGTGTTTTTAGCTTAACAAAGCATCCTTTCCCTAGAGTGTGTCATCTTGCTTCTGTTTGCTTCCAATTCCTTGTTCCTTGGTTGTTAGGAATCAATGCAATTTGAAATGTAGTCCCTGAAGATCAATCTGCAAAATGAAGCAACTCATACAGCTCCTGGGTCCCACAGCATTCTACCTACTGAATCTTGCTGTCTTAATTTAATAACTGAAAGCTAGAGGCTTGGTAAAAGCCTCTTTCTTACAAATTTTCTTTGTAAAATTTCAAATTGTAGTTTAAGTTAAAATGTTTATTTAAGGAATCACTTCAAAGGCCAAGGCTTGTTGTTAATAATCTGAATTGTTCCCACAATTTTGAAAATAGAAAATGTAACCTTTTGAAAGAATAGGAAAGCATCTTTGACTTATTACATTTACTATAATTTGCTTTCTAGATAAAAATACCGAGATTGTTACTATGGATAAAATCAAATTGCTTGTAAAAATATTGATTATAACAGAATGGTTACCACTTTGGCTGATGTTAGTCAAGAAAAAAAATGAGTATAAAATGATTAGCTGGGATACATTTGTTTTCATTTTATTACTTATTTCCATTCTGCTCCAATATTTGTAAAGCATGCAGATAAAGATAATAATAATAGCTGAATGCAGCCCTCTTGATATTGTTCAGACTGTCAGTTATCTGGATACCAGAGCTTTATACATTCTCGTTTTGGGGTTAATGAAGGTAAAACCTGGCTACAAGAACATATTCTATCTAATCATTTTAAAGCTTGATAAAATCTTTAACCACTGGAATATGGCATTCTGACTTCCAAAGCTTTATAAATATTAAGACAGGGCCTATGTATAGTTATCAAATGCCTGGCATAATCCTCAGCCCCACTAACATGAATCTAAACCTAATGTGTTTTTCTAGCAGTAGAATTATCAGATGATTAGATACCTGGGGAGAATGGAAGCTGTTTTGTCTTCATATCTGGGCTTCTGAGCTGGAAGGATCACTCAGCAAGGGTTTGGTGTCTCCTTAGTAAGAATTTTCTATATATTTTCCCCTTCTCGTGTTATCACAACTTTGATATTTCCAGTCTGACTCCAGACCCCTTGAGATTAAGAACTGGCCTGTGGTTACCCAACTCAACTCATAACTGGGCAAGGGCTGACTGCAAAGATAAAGACTTCTAAGCCTAAATCCCCTGACAACAACTCCTGACACAGTTAGATGCATGTTATCAGTAAGGCAGTCGATTCAAAGAAAAATCATGGGCTTTGATGCTAGAGTTAAAGGTCTGAGTTAAGTCTGACTGATGATGCTTGGTTCTCTTTAAGGAGAAAGGAGTATAACTGTTGTTCAGGGTTCAGAAGGCAATGTGTACTCATTTATTATGAGCTGTTTGCTCCCCTAAAGCATCTACATTTGAGGTAGAAATATGCATGAATTACAGGAGGTGTGTGCTAATCTTGCAGGTGATCTTCCCATTGGGAAAAGGTGCTAAAGGGGCCCAAGAAAGTTGAAAGTTACATTCAATGGACTGCTTAAAATCACAAGCAGTGAGAGCATCTCTCTCACATGTCCCAAAATTCATGGCTAACACTAACTTATTCACCCCTATGAGTGAGATTACTTACCCTGATGTTTGCAAATCCACAAAGATACTTTCAAAAATTTCATTACCAAGAAAGAACACAGTTGTTGGTGAAGGCTCTCAGCTCAGTGTCAGTATTAGCAGCATCAGACCTCCATAGCAAGGGCAAGATTTCTGCATGGTAAATGTGGCAATTATACCTAGCCAAATCCACGTATGATCTCTGCCTGTAGGTTTAGGGCATCAAGTCTTAAGCTTCTCTTGATGCAGATGCACTCAAAACAATGGAAGTTTCTTATTCCAAAGGGAGCTTGCACATTTATTTCTAATTTTGAATCTTGTACAATTGTTCCTAATCATGACTTAATTATTTCTATGTAGCCATTTCTCAAAAATGGAAGAGGCACACATTGTTTTCATAAATATGAAATGAAAGCAATGATAATATGATAGTATTTATAAATGTCTACTGTTTCACCTAGGCTGTGTGTGCTAACTAAAAAAAATTCAGAGAGGATGAATTTGTTGCTGCTGTTGTTCACATATACGTTGGGAAAACAGGATCCACAGAACAATGAAAACTGAAGGTGTCAGGAGAGTTAGGTTCATCTTCCAGCTGGTAATTGCCAAGTGATGTTAGGGAAATGAACTTACTATTTTCCCACAAGCCTACCTTGCTTAACTTTTTAGACTAATTTTGACTCAGTGTGTGCTTAGGTTCCCATGTTGATGTATCAGAATGGAAGACCACTACTGTGCAAGAAGTCCCAAGTACTATAGACATTTAAGCAACATCCCCCAACTCACTATATGCCCACACCATATAGCATCCTCACTGCCAAACCCATGACAACTACAATTGCAGACATTGTGAATGTCCCTTTGGAAGTACAGATGTTCCAAGTTAGAGCCACTGGTTGACATAATTTCAATGGGCCCCCACGTGCTAACTTTTCAGGTTACCTCTTCCCCTCAGAATAGCTCAGAATGGAAGATGGATGTGGTTTGTGGCTTTAAATAGCCACAGGATGACACTAAGCCTTCATCTGCAGTCAGCAGACTACTGTAGGATATAGAGTTCCAAATAGAGGCCCTTGTCAGAATGATCATGTGGTGCTTGTCAAAGCCAACATCTTTCCTCTGTGTGTTTTCTATTTTTTAAACATATTTCCCAGTAAGAAAAGGTTGGAGGTGATTTTGTGAGGATAGGGAACTAAATTGTTTCATTTCACTTTTATTGTCTGGATTAATTTCACATTAGGGAAGAAATAAGAAAGGAAACTATGAAACCAAGCAAGAAGGAAAAGAAGTTTAATTGTTTTTTTTTAAGGCAGTGTTCTTTTGATTTTCTGGGATTTTTTTATTGTAACAGGTAGGCAATATATTGACTAAGTGGAAAAAGTTTTGGAAGAGATTATATATATTAACTGTGATTGATACTTACCAGGTTCTAAGTTTTTTATAATGTAAAGCACTTCTGACTTTACATAACTTCTGGCTCCTCCATTGTAGCCAGACAGAACTACTGTTGCTTGGAAATATCCAGAGTTAAGAATCATTTAAAACACCTATCTACCTGAGCACCACAGTCAAGCAGTTGAGGGACCACTGTTTCCCTTCACAATCCCTCAACTGACCAAGAGCTACAGCTTGGGCTGCCTTAGCTCAGCTGTCATTAGCCCTGTCGCATATCACAGTGATACAGTTTTCCATCATTAGCGATGAAAACACCATGAGCCATAAAAGGAAGACTGTACTGTGGAAGGCTATTAAACCACTATCGCAAATTCTGTTTCTTGACTATCCAACATAGAGAACAAAATCGTTTTGGTCCTTCTGAAGTCCCCACCATGTGCCTCCACTCACCACCCAACTTTTCTTCTGGGATGGTAGTTGCTATCCCCATTTCTAGCATCGTAACTTAGTTTTAATATTTGGAACATCACGCAAAAGGGAAGCATGACGTGTGGATTCTTATTTGTGTTTCCAGAATGAAACTGTTAGTGAGTTTTCTAGGTGCTAAAGATGTCTTCTTCATAGTAGCTGGGGTCAGGAAGGAACCTACTAATTATTGAAAGATTATAATTAATACGCAATGTTTGCAGTGAGATACCAAGTTGGAAAGCTGCTTTACCTCAGCCCCTCTTGCCTGTTCTCTATCTCTTGGTGGGGAGGGGGATATCTATGAGATGTTCACAATGCTAACAACTACAGGAGAAGCAGCAATAGGATCCAAGAGAGGAAAGGGCCCCGAAGAAGGAGAGTTCATGACATTATGTCACTGAAGGTAGGTTGAGGGAAAACCCTAAAGTCACAAGCTAAGGGGATATAAGGATTTGCCTTTTTGTGAGTTTGTCATCTGCTCTGCAGTTTATTATTTCTATGCTTTCAGAGCTTTCATGTGTTGACATTGTTCCTCCCACTTGGCCATTATGCTGGCCAAACACTTTCAGGATTCTGCTGATAAAAATCTTGTGGATTTGGGGTCTCCTTTGGTTTCATTTTCATGTTTTGGGGTTATGTGATAACAGTGTCTATATTATCCATACACCATGAATGAAAAATAATTTACTCCTTTCAAACAAAACACTTCTTACATATTATATCTTGGTTAACATTTATTTATTAATGAAAAAGTACATCAAAATACAGTTTATATTTCCTCCTTCTGACTCTTCATCTGCTGTAGTTTCACTATTTCCCCAAAGCACTGTAGATGGTAATTTCAGGCTACATGATAGCTAGCCAGACCCATGATAGGCTAGGTGACAAGATATAGGAGGTGATCACTTTCAAGATTCAAACTTTTGCTTCAGCTTTCAAGTACGTTAGTTGAAGAACCATTCCCATTAAAAAAAAAGTTAAGGTGCAAGAAGACATTGTGGAATTTGTTTTACTGTGAGCATAAGCCTGGACTTCACAAAGAAACCCACAGAGAGCCAGCTCTTTAAAAGGTAGACACAAGTAATTGCCACAATATTCATTTTTTTATAGACAAAAAACAAACCAAAACAAAACCATACCTCCTGAATGCAGAACTGGTTATTATTAATCTATCTTTTTTTCTCATCATACTGTCTCATATTTGTTAATGCCAGGTGTAGAGAGAGTAGGACACTTATCTTACTTTAAAACTTCCTAAAGTGTTTTTTTAATTTGTATCTACCACAGGCCACTCTCCCTACAAACAGATGGAGCAACAACCTTGGAGCCAATTTAGCTCCTTCTAATTTCTAGCTAAGCTTCACATCTCCCGACCCTTACCAATGCTTTAGCTTCTGTTCACATTAAAGATAAGATAGAAATTCGATGTGGGTTCACATAACACAAGATGGGCCAGATGACCCAGGAACGTCTCAGAGTAGCTCGGAATATTAGTTGTCCAAGCTGCATGTATGTGGATACTAGCAGAGAACAAACTGACCTTTAGGGTATGAAGAATCAGGGCAGCTCCTCCATTTCCAGTGGTTCTGGAGTGACACACACCAAAAAGGTATGAGTCACACCATCACTGGGCCCACGTCTTCTCTGTCCTTTCTTTCACTTCAGGGGAACCCCAAACAAAGACAGTCTGAAATAATGAATCTGTAGGAATCATCACAGATTCCTTTCTGCTCGCGTCCAAACAGGATATCAGAAACATCTTAGGCGAAGACTTGTAGAGAAGAGGGATAGAAGTCCAAAAATCATATACAAGAGTAACCCCTCCAAGTGCTCACTGCACAACAGATGTGGAAACCAAGAGGACCTACCTGTGTGCAGCGGTGGCAAATAACACTTGCTGTAATATAGTGTTCTCTGTGTGTGCCTCTGTCTCTCTCTCTCTCTCTCTCCCTCTCTCTCTCTCTCTCTCTCTCTCTCTCTCTCTCTCTCTCTCCCTCTCTCTCCCTCTCTTTCTTTCTTTCTTTATCTCTCTCTCTCCCACCCTCCCTCCCTCCCCACATGCTGGAAAATCAGATGGACTGAAATACGAGAAGCAAAAATCTACAGTTGGAAGTAGAGACTCCAGGAGAATAAAGAGAAGAAAATCATAATTCAGTCTGGCATGGTGATACATACCTGTAATCCCAGCCACCCCTGCTGCATAGCTTCATACTCTTTCTAAAACAAATTTAGATAAGAAAAGAAAGGAAAATAAAATGTGGGAGGAACAATGAACGAAGGGGGAGGAAGAGTAAGAAAGAAAATAATTTTTTAAAAAAGCTTTATTTGTGTCATAAAGCATATGCAGCTGTGTGATTTTAGGTCTTGGAGACACCAGATTTAATTGTTTCATATGATCCGTTATGGATATGTAGTAGGTAAGAGGTCACTAGCACATGTGAACTCAGACCTGGTCACTGAGTAGCAACATTTCATACCAGCTAGACATAAGACACATCTCAGCGGGCCAGAGGAAAGAGAAAATCAAGGGGAAGGCTGACTTTGTAACGCCAGACTTTGGTTTGTAGGCTCACCTGACATGGTTTCTAAGGACCCACAATGGCTCCAGAAGTATTCTAAGCTCTGGTATTCTAAGCATTTCAACATCACACCCTGCTTGGCCTTTGTTGACATACTATAATTTTGTGGACTCACAAGATGAAGATGCCTTATTTAAGGCTGAAGCTGTCTTGCCTGGAGAGGAACTTTTGCCAGCCCCCTGTTGGGATAAACACCTGCCATGACCTCTTTCAATGGCAGCTGCCATTGGAGCTGGGTTTGATGCGAGCTCTGAGTGCTATATAGACATGGAGAGAAATACTGCCTTTGAACTAAAATTAGAGGGGAGGAGACGTATTCTCTGTGAAGGTGGTGATTTGGGCGATTTCCCCTGCCCTTGTTCCGTAGTTATGATCCTTCTGATCAAGTCCTGTTGGAGTCAATTTGAAAGAGCGATGAGTTTCTGGGGAGGGGTTGTATGCAGACACTGGCTTGTAGCTGTAGCACTGACATGTAGGAGGAGACAATCCACCCAACACTCTCTGAAACACACTAGTGAGAAGTCTATTCCCTGATGCATGCTACCTGCCCACCCCACCCCCACCTCCCAGGCAAAATGAGAGAGTGGTGAAGTGTTCTCACCAACTCAGCTCAGGGTCCATGAAGCCTGGGGTTGTGAGAAATCTCAATTCTGAGAACAGGGGCAGTAAAATCCTCGCAGCTGTTTATGCTTTGATGCTGTAGTCAGAAAGTTTGAGTCCAATTTTTCCGCTTGATGCTAATCTTTCTCGTCTATCAGACTAAAGTAGGAGGCAGGAGTGGGAACTCTCCCTGTGGCTGAGTCTAATGAATTATAGTTATAGTTACTTTAACTAATCTCTGGTGCTTTGGATATCATTTGCTCTCTATGTTACCAGTATGAGGCAATTTTTTCAGGAGAATCACTAGAGCATTTTACCTACTACTGCATAAGAGAAGTATCTCTCCAACATTCTTATTGCTTTTGTCTGTGTGAGTTCTTATTCCTTTGGTCTGCTGGGTTCAGTATAATGAAGGATTTCTATCTTAGTAGAGGGGACCAAAAATTCAGCCTACAGAAAGAAACCAGAGCCTGCACCGCACCCTATGTGGTTTGGGCTACTGTATCTATGCATGCCTATGCCTTAGAGTCCTTCCTTTCTGATGCTTGGTTTTCAGGGCTTTGTGTGACTACACACTCGGTTCATATCGGAGCAGGTACTGTGGAGTCAGAATAAGACACTGGCACCAGTCATTTACATGAGAGCTGTGTAAAAGAAGCCCTTGCCTGAGTCCATAGATGGAGCTCCAAACCCAGGTTGCCCACACCTGAAACAGAGCCTCCACCTCTTGAAGTCTCAGATTTTCTTTCCTTGTATTTGAGCAGGGAAGAATCAGAAATTTCCAAGAGGGTCTCGAAACTGCAAACCGTAGGAGACTCTGGATCAACAAGTTTAAAAGATTCTTTACTGCAAAATCCGTAGAGCTCACATTCAATATTATGAAGAAGACTTTGAAGGCACAAAGTAGGATGCATGAAAGATATTGTATTTCTCAAACTGTGCACCATCCAGTTCTTTCCATTTTTGAATGTATGTCACAGGGAAAGGATTCTGCTGGAAACATTGTGCCATAGTAAGTGACCAAGTTATTTTTAAAACTTCTGAGGAAATACCTTTTTTTCTATAATTTTCCCTTTCGATTAAAAATCATAGTGGATATTTATAGGAAATTTTTATAAATTACTAACAGGAGATCAATAAATATATCCAGACATTTAGACTTCTGAAGCCAAACTCCACTTTAAAATTAGCATTTCAGGGGTGATTTGAATGAGACTCTAGGAATTATTATTGTGTTTGTTTGATGTGTCAAACACTCTAATAAATTATCTCCTTGGATTAGCTAATTTATTCTTAAAGAGTCTTCCAATCTGTTGTTTTATATTTACAGAGAAACCAGAGACTGATGAAGCTTCTTTCATAAATAATAAATAATTACTGTAAAGCCATCCAATCAACAAGAAGCAGAGGTAGGGCTTCTACTTATTCCCCTGATAGCAATTTAATATTAAATATATTAAATAAATGACTTATCAAATCCCCTCCTTCGTGTATCCCTACTTGGCAAACTGCCACACCAAACTAGAAATAAACTAACTGCAATGGTAATTATCTTTCATGTAAAATGCTGAGTTAGCATGAAATAATGTTGAATCATTAATTCCTTATATGAACTGAAAAATATATATATAACAACTAAATGTTACCAAATGATTTATTATGATTGGTGCTAAATTACAATGTATATGAAATGAAGTCATTATGGAAACACATAAAAATAGTTACCTATTTTTGTAATTATATTCACACAAGAGTCTGAAATATAGTTTCTGTTCTGCCTTTTAAAATATATCCACAGAATTACTTTTGTAGTTTTTGCCACACAGTTTTACAATACAACTACTGTACCTGTATCATCTACCTTAGTATAAGAATGAAACAAAATATGAAAGTAGTCAATAAAAAATTATTTCTTTCTGTATCCATCAGTGATTCCGAAGAAAATAGTTTGTTTCCATTGGCAGTGAAGATGGATGGTAGTAATTAGCATTTTGAGTAGACCAATGATTGCCAAAATGCTGTGCAATTTTACTGGGACCTCAGTACTATTCTTTTTTTTATGTTTCTCTCAGAAACTAAATATATAAGAAAGAAATACAGCAGGCTAAGATCTACAATGTTACAAAGCAAGATAAAACAGTTACTAAGTTATCAGTCACAGCAGTTTATGTATTTTTGCTATTCACAGACTGCAGACTCCTGTTGAATATCTGAGCTGCTGGAAATTGATGAGATATAGACATGCATTCATGTGAGTCCATAATTAATGATGTTTATACTGTAATAAGCACATTCATTTTAACACCATTCAGTAAACAGATCCCTTTAGGGCTTGAGCTAAATCTGCTATCACAATTATACACAAAAGAACCTGTAAACAAGTTGACATTACACTTATGTACAAGCAAACTGCATTGGGAAAGAGAAGAGGTTATTTCAGTGAGTATCACTTGGTATATATCAATGTGCAACAAACTGACCCATCATCAAAGGGCTTAATGAGGTCAGTAAACAAAGGAACATGAGCAAGGCCCCTGTCAGTGACCACTCAGTGCTAATTCCAGCAACATTTAGCCGCCTCCATGCATGGTGACATCACTTCCTGCTGAATGTATCTGTAGATATCTAGGTAGCCTACTCTACACAGCCCCAGAGTTGAGAAGGGTCAAAGGGGATATGAATATTGTATAAACAGTACATTTAATTTGAATGATTTTTGTTGATGATGTTGTTGTTTATTAGCTCTACCTAGGCTCTGCTGACTATGTAAGATGTGGGAAATGAGAACTTAATATCTTTTAAACATCCTCTCACTGTCTCAAAGAGTCATTCTTTTATAGACTTAGCTGAATACTAGTGCCAGCCTAAAGCGTGTCCCACTGGAAGCTGATCCCATTAACAAATTTGAGGGGAACTTCTGAAAGGAAGCTCTTGTAAGTCATTGTCTCTGTGTATTTTAAATAGGATGCCATTCCAATAATTCACTAATCTAGTTCCTTATACTGGAGAGACAGTAATAAGCAGTACTGATATCTCAACTTCCCCACCCTGCATGCATTCCAAAACTTCATTGCCATGTGGTTCTCTGACTTAAGGAGATGTTAAGAAAATTCTCCTGATTCGTTTCCGTTTAAAAAAATTAGCAGGTGGAAACATTGCAAGGACAAAATGTAGAAAACTGCTCAAAGAAAACTGAAAGACCCCATGGTGTCAAGCTTTCATTCCACTCCAAAATGTTGGGAGCAAACAATTACTGCAAGAATTCTTGAACTTTGTTAGAACATTTGATTTTAAAGCATAAAGAAAAGATAAGCCTTCAAGACCACACTTGCAGAGGGCTTCTGGAGCTCGATTACTCACTAGTGTGCCCCAGTATCTGGCTCATTGAGCACTTTGAATACGTTCCCAGGAGAAGAAGTCTTGCTCTGTCGACTGAGCCTTGGCTTGGGATGTAGACTGGTTTTGAAGGGTCAGAGTTACGCACTTACAAACCGATCACAATAAGCACTGGGGAAGCATGAATAGATTGACTTCAAACTCCTCTAACATTTTCCCACAATCACCAAAGTACTTCACTCTGATTGTGAAGATAGCCTACATTTTGCCCCAAATTTAGACATTTGGCTCTTCTGTCTATAGAATATCAAAACAAGTCCTGCTTTCTTTCCTTTGACTCTGCTTTCTTCTCTGAGAAACAATGGTGTGCTTGTGTAAACAGGCTGAAAGGGTTATTGGCAAAAGAGTAGAGTGTGTTTGGTTATCACTTCACTGTACCCCAGAGATTTTTTGGCAATTGTTTATAATAAGCATATTTTAAACTGATTGCTATAACTTCAAAATAATTAAACAGATAACCACCTCCACTCTGAATCATGCAGGCCGTACAAACCCCAGGACCTAGGAGACAGCAATTTAATCAACAGGTGATTCAATAGCACAGGGCTATAAGTTTGTGCTGTCAGTTCAGTTTTTGATTCTTAAAAATCCCCACTTTCATTTGGTGGTGTTTTGTTTCTTCTTCTTTTGTTTTGTTTTTGAAGTGGACAATTTTGAAATGCATAGGTTGAAATTCCAACCAATGGTATGGCATTTCTCTAAATACATTTTTGTTTGTTTCTTTGTTTTATTTATAGGTATTTGTGTCATATTCTCTTTATTATTAATAAATATATATATTCATAGCAGAAGAGAATTCTGGAAACCAGAACTACAATAAACTATCTAGGAAACTAATATAAAATGTAATAATTAATTTCCTAAACTGAAAATTTTAAAGTTTCAAGTTATGTGTTTATGTGTATAAATATTTATAGATATATAGCAACTTATATATACATCTAGATAGATGTACACACATATATACATATATACATGTAATTTATACACCAACATAAAATACACATACACACACGCACACACATACATGCTCCTTACATACACTCTTGTATTTCATTACCATTTGTTTGCTTTATCGCCCTCTCCTCATCTTAGAAAAGTAATCATGAGATACTACAGGAAGCCAATGTGTTTATATTTTTTATCTGCCTTGAATAAAATAAAGCTGAATATTTGCTTAAAAGTCAAAATAAGAAAGCATAGGGATACATAGACACATCTGTATAAACACATGTGCACAGCCTTTGGAAATGACTTTGGAAATTTGCCCTAGTACCCAGTACACAGAATGGCAAGTAGACTCAGGTACAGCTCTCTTAATGCTGAAGCCAGCTTAGGGTCAGCATCCCTGAGGACTGGGCAGGGTGTCATTAATTGTACACTATGACTGTAGCCCATAGAATTCAAAGTGCAAAGTAGAGGCTGTGTCAGAGAGAACTGAAAACTACCTTCCAAATTTTCCTCTTCTTTATCTTCTCGAGAAATTCATGTCTGATTGTAGTTGCAGTTTAAAATAAATCATTCCTTTTAGAAAGGGTGCTGGGCTAAGGTCATTCTGGCTATCCTTCTCTTCCAGTAAAAGAAAAAGAGAAACAGGCAAAAAGTTCAGAATTCAACAGAGAAACAATACAGATAATGAGATGGTTCAGTCCACAGCCGTTGGGATACAATAAGTCCGGGGATTTGTTTCCGACACCGTGTTTATGGACATATATGCTGCATTTTCTTTCTGAGCTTCATTGAGCTTATCTGTAAGGTGAGTGGCAGTGACAGAGATGCTTCACTAAATTATTGAATGATTTAATGAGATAAGATATATAAAATACTGAGTAGAGTTTCTGGCATGAAATGACAAATCCTCAATATACATTATTTAAAACTTGATATTTAAGTGATGATTCTAATATGTTGAATATATATATATATATATATATATATATATATATATATATATGAGATAATTATAGAAAAAATACAGAAATAATATGTTTGGGTCACATGAATTCAAGTTCTTTATCCAATATTCAATTTCCTAGTAATTTATATTGTTTGTTACAGTGATATTTTCATGGAATCAACTCCACCGGAATCTGCTGAATGCATACTCAAACAATTAAATGATTGATTGAGCAATTGATTGATTGACTTAAGCTCTCCAGTCTTTAGTTTTCCTTTGTAAATTGTGCTACAAGGATCCTGTCTTTATCCTGTCACTTTAATGTTAGTCTGATTAATATAAAACATATACCAAATTATTTAAGGCCACAAAAGTTTCCTCAGAGAGTCAACAGGTACATACTAGATGAGGTTCAGCACCCAGAGCTTATGCTGAAGCTTGTCATAGCTATAAGAACAGGGAGTATGAAACTAGCCCTGAAAAGTCTATGAAACAATGAAATATACTCTTCCATGTGTAAGTGCCAACTTCAATGAGTGGCTATTCAACCTAAAGAAATACAGTGCATGATGAGATGTTAAAATGATGAAATCCTTGATCCACTGTGAGACCGTTTCCCCATCCTTGGTTCATATTTGAGACCTTGTTGTCTACTGTTGATCAGCTCAGCATTCCAGCAAGGTGGTGCAACACAAAGAGGCTTCAACGTGTTTCAGAATGAGCACACTTAGCTGTTAGCATGACTGGCAACATCAACAGAGCACACTCGAGTGTAAGAGGCATAAGGACTAACAGAGATGTCAGGAACTTGACTGCATAAGACACAGGCTGCCACTTCCCTATCACAACCCAGGAAAAACATGGTGTACTTCTTCTAAACCTCAGCTCTCACATCTATATAAAGTGACAAGCACTTAAGTTAGTGATTGTTTTTCTGCCCTAGCTTGTATGTTGACCAGGACGTTTTTGTTTTGTTTTGTTTTGTTTTGCTTCATTTTGTTTTCTAGACATGGTGCAGAAAGGAAGCCATGGCTTCTAGCAGTGGGAGGCGAGAGCTCAGTTATCTTTAAGAAGGTGGCCACCAGGACTTTGGCCATGCTCCAATGAGTATATGGGCAACACAAAATGAACTTGTAACTTTTTCTTTCTTTCCTTCTTTTTTATTTCACTTTTCTTTGGAGGGGGAAGGGATCAAAGGTAAGAGGATAGACTTAGGAGGAATGGGAAGCAAGTATGATTGGAGACCATTGTACAGAGTTCCTAAATAATCAATAGAGATATTATGTTGTGAGAAAGAAACAAAATAAAGAGAAAAAATGGTTCCTTAATTCAGCTTCTCATCTTAAGTAGTATTAACATTTTGGAATAGACAATTCTTTGCTGGGGGGGGGGGGTCTTTCCTGTGCACTGGAGTTGTCTTGGCAGCATCTCTCATCTCTACTCATTGAATTCCTGCAGCATCCCTCAGTTATGATGTCAAAAATGTCTGCAGGCATTGCCAAAGACTGCTGGGCCACAAAATTAAACCCAGTTGACAAGAACTGCCTTAAATGCATACAGCCTATGCAAATCAAATAAATTTCTAAAATACTCTTTGTCTACATAAACGGATAAAAGGAAAAACTGTTAATGACCAACATGAACTCTAGCTTAGCTTGCTCCAAAATGCACTCTTCCTGATTTTAGTTGTAGGATTGGATCTCTTACCTAGCATGCCCTGGGCCCTAGGTTCAATCCTAACACTACATTCTTTTTCTTTCCTATTTGTATGTTTCTTTGGTTTTTTCATAATAGGATATCTTTGACTCTACACACAATGACAGGGTGTAGATCTACTTTCATCCCTGACAAGTTGCAATATTTTGATACCATATCACGGGCCATTATCAATTAGTCAATGTTGTCAATAACAAACCATTGTTCAGAATTAAAAATCTATCAATTCTTTCAAGCTGAGACTTTTTCTGTGTGTTCACATGAATAATAACCACTGGCCTACAGGGCCTAACAAGAACATAAAAACATACACATGTGCATCCTCCCAGACCATGTACACACAGATGCCATTGTAAAACAATTCACCATCACTTGGCAAAACATCAGTTCTGGCTCTGCTTCCATTGGTGATGGATGAAGTCAATATCAGCAAAAAAGAAAGAATCAGATGTTTTGTTGTTTTTATATTGTATAAATTCGTTTAATAGCTAAAGATTCATTCTAAGAATAACCTAACGAGACAGGGCAGATTACAGAAGTCAGACTCCTTAGTTGGCCTCTAAGTGCTTTTACAAGGCCGATTAACAGGAAAATTACCCTTACCCTCCTCCAGGACAAAGCACATGATAATGCTGGGTTGGAGAACATTTTGCTCTTTATCTTTTTAAAAATAGTTTCCCTAAATAAACCGTGGTTGACATTCTAGGACTTAAAATTCATTACCCAATTAACAATGCAATTTGTTCACGAACAAGACAAGCAACAACAACAGAAAAATTTGAGGACATTTGGGCAATAAAGGCATCTTTCTACTTGCGGAGTAGAGCAAGAAAAGCAACAGACTTGACACAAATGGAACTGTGTGTGTGCGTGTGTGTGTGTGTGTGTGTGTGTGTGTGTGTGTGTTTATATTGACCAAATAATCATACGTAGCTGATAAAGTTCATCAATTTCATTAGCTGTTCCTTGCTTCCTTTTTTTTATTTCAGTATTCATCAATGCTCACGACAAGTTAGTTATTCTATTTCTTATGCCATGTGATCATTTTTTAATCTATCCAATTATTCTTCTGTTAGATGCTAGGTCAACTGGGACAGTCATGCAACTTTCCAGCCTCGGGGTATCTCTCTCTCTCTCTCTCTCTCTCTCTCTCTCTCTCTCTCTCTCTCTCT
>NW_021604736.1:2701478-2801429 GCF_004785775.1 Grammomys surdaster | reverse complement strand
TCTCTCTCTCTCTCTCTCTCTCTCTCTCTCTCTCTCTCTCTCTCTCTGTGTGTGTGTGTGTGTGTGTATGTGTGTGTGTGTGTGTGTGTGTGTGTGTGTATGTGCTGAGAGAGTCAGAGGCAGAGACAGAAACAGAGACAGAAAGAAAAACAGAGACAGACAGACAGAGATTATGGGATGACCATCTCTTCAGGTAGACTGACTGGGGAAAATTATAGCACATCGCTGTTTTTGAGTCCTTACAGTTAGGCTGTCACCATTTTAAATTCCCTCTGTCCTTTCCTTTGTGCTTATTCTTATATATGGGTTTTTGTTTTACACTTTTTGATTAACATTATGGTTCGAAATCTCCATTATCCATGAGCCTTGTGAGCCTCATCTGCTTGAGTCAAACTGGACGAAGCAAGCAATTCAATGGTTCAGGACTGTATTGATTTAACAGCTGAATTCACTCATTATTCCACATATGTTTTTGTGGTATCTGTATATTTCATCAATGGGCCCATCTTTGGGGCAACATAATCATTAAATTATGGATTGTTTTCTGACTCCTTTAACCCAGACTGAGTAATGAAATGAACAACTAGCCCCGAGAAAAAGCATTACTTTCATTCCCTGTTGGGTATCATTAGAATAGATCTCACTCTGAGATGTTCCTCATCCACCTAGAGTAAAGCTAAAATGAGAGAGGCTTTCTGATTAAGGAGTGGGGGCCCAAGGGATAAGGCTGTAATGATGTAGGCTTTTATACTCCAGTAAAAGGCACAAACACAGGCTTTCTGGGAAGGAGACTTTGGTTGGAAGGCAGGTGAAATGATGAAAGGATCTTGAAAACATGCTCTACTTTAGTCCTAGACCAAGATTCCGTGGACCTTTCTAAGACAGTGAATGGTGTGTGCTCTGACCACATGTTGACATCCCCTTAGTTCCTCAAAAGCAACTTGTTCAAGAAGATTCCTTAGACCATCAAAATGATTAAAGATATGACATCAAAATGCAGATTCCTTGGCCCTGCTTCAAGTTTATGAATCTGACACTTTGAAGTCAGTGTAAGGGAAATCTCCTTTTCAGAAAGTGCCACAAATGAATTTAGTGTGTGTGCGATGACTGGAGCTTCCCTAACTTTTATGGCAGTGGTCTTTGGTGGAAAAAAATCCCCTTTCTGATGCTTATAGCAAAACGAGAAGAACAGACAAACTTTGTGGATGAATCACAAAGCCGCGGTTACTAAAGTTAAAGACGCGTCTTTCTGAGTTCATAGGGAACTGTAACCATTTTATATGGAACCAGAATGAAGGGGCAATTATAATTCAAACTCATTCCAGCATGTTTCATTTTTCTCTAATTTCTTTGCAGATATCCATAATTATACAGTCCCTTATCAATGACGTGTAACGCCGTTCTAGCTCCAAATACATACTGCTCACTCTGATTCCTTCTCTAGTGCATTATTTTGACACTATAAAAGAAAATTTAAAAAATTGCAACAGAGGGGCATCAGGATTGCAAGATGTCAACAATGCCAAGACATTAAAGAGAGAAATGGCCCATGTTAAAACCTAAAACTCTGCATGCAAATTGGCAAAAACATTTATCTGCCACAAAGTCATCAGGGGGAAAATAATTTCCTTCATTTTTCCTTAGAAAATTTTTATGCCAAGTAGAGACGACAAAGAATTTATCCTATAAGTTCACAGAAAATGTCTTATTAATTCTAGCAAAGATCAAACATAAGGCCAACATTACTCAAAGTTCATGACAATGTATCCAGTGGTTGAGAATGACAAAACCTGACTTTTCTGTGTTGGTCCACTCTAGACACCAAATGGAGGGATTGAAGTGATAGCAAAGAAAAGTTTGTGAGAATCAAATTTTGACTTCCATTGTAGGAAGTGTAGTGGAGTAATTTTTCAAACTACTCTACCTGTCATTTCTCCCCTCTCCCCCTCCCCCAACTCAACGAAGCATGTTCTTCTCAGCAATGTAAAAGCACTCTCAGAGCCATGGAGAGTCTATAGAAAAAAAAATAACCCAGAAGCATATGCATGGATGTCTAAGAGAATAAATAATGGGCAAGCACCTACCATTTGTGGGAAAGGATGCTTCTGAATCAAACAAGGCCAACTAATACATGGAGAGTTCTATGTGGGCCTTCTATTAATCAAGTGTTTCTCTATAATGAGTTAGCTAGAATAGACATTCCACAATGGAAGCATGTGTGTCATTTCAGTCTTCCTCCATTTTAAAAACTCATCATGCATGCATTTCCAGGAAAGACAGATATGATTCATACAAAAGAGTACCTCACAGCATACTTTAGAAGCCATCTCTCTGGGTCCCTCAATACTATCTATCAGTGCCTTGTTTTCTTCTGAGCAGTGCAAAAGAATAATTATGTTAGCATTTTTATTTTTCTTTTCCCATTGCTGTTTGTAATACAATACAACTCAATAGGGGGTTGGAGGACTTTATAATTATGTCCATATAATGTGCCTCTGACTTCAGGAGATTCATATCCATTTAGGGAATGATCACTCTAACTTCTGTGGATTTAGCCTTAGAAGATTCTCAGAAGGCAGCCCAAACTAAGGCTCTTTACATGTCAGGTTTCAGTAGGGCATTTATGTTAACACTTTTATTTTCCTTTTAGAATAGGTAGAATTGGACTGAATAGAATGTACTACTCAGCAATAGTAATTTCTTGGTATCAACAATGTACAGCCCCTGTCAAAACCCACAATAAGAAATGAACGTGGTGTAATACTCTGCTGTCTATGACTGAGGTTAAGACTCTCAAGCCAAGGATAGCAGAGTGTTCATTTTTATGGCTCACTTAGCCAAAGGTCATTTCCAATGTGTTGAAGACTACAGGGAGCATGCTAGATGACTCCACTCCAAAAAAAACCTAAGCCTTGATGTCCCTGGTACCTTCTCTAAGCCTTCTACTGACCCAGGCTATATTCCTGAATATGTCAATACCCCCATAAATGAATACCATGTCTTTTCTCTTGCTGTTCATACTTTTTACCATGGGGCAGGTGTCACCACTCAGGTAGACCAAAATGAAAGTGATATGCTGTTGTTTTCAACAGATTTCTACTGCTAAGCTTGTTTATCATGGGTACAAAGAGTACCTGTGAAGAAAAATAAAGCCATAACAACGAAGCCTGCAGTACACTGCTGCAGTACTTTGGGCGCAGCACTGTATTTCCTATTTGAAGACTCTAGTAGAAGCTGTGGGCCAGATCAATTCTTATGTGTCTCAATATAACACTATGATTAGGGCTGAAATTTAAAGAAACTTGGGACTTTGGCTAATTTATTCAAATCTCAGATTCTCTGGCAGCCCTTTCAGTGATTCAGTCAATGATCACCTGGTCAACAATTCACATCCAGCATCTTCTTGATCCCTTAAGATCCATGATGCTTCATAATATCTTCCATAATCACTATGATAGCATTTTTGATGTACCATCAAGAAACATTGAGTGGAGAAAGATGCATTAACAGGATTTATACACAAAGCTATCAACTATCTGCTAAACTATTAATACACAAAAGAACACTTTCATAAATGATAATTTTCCTGGCAACTCAGCACCTCAAGGAAACTTTCTTTTTTACTTAAACAGAATTTTAAATTTCACTTGAAGCATCAGGACAAGAAAATATTGCCTTATCCTATTACCTACCTGTGTAGTCAAGAATTATAAAAAAATTCAGAAAGACAATCTAAGACTAATGGGCACCAATAAATGAAGGGTGAGATTCTTAAATAATAAATGTGCCCCAATGAAAATTTTCAGAAAGAAAAAATGGGTCCTTAGATTTTTCTTCTATAAAGACATTGTCTGATTTCCTTTATTACTTGTGCTAACAATACACACATGCACTCAAAGAGACACACATGCACACACGCACACACACAAAACAAAAAATAGGAATTCTTGGCACACACTAGTGATAAATCATCATTTCAGTTACCACTGAGATGTATGAGGAATGCTGAAAATCAAAAGTTGTCTTTGAACATTCTTTTAGCACAAGTGAAAGAAAGAACTACTGGTAGATTAATAGAAGACAGAGTCACATGAATAGACAGTGTTAACAATTTCTTTTGGATGATATCTATACAGGTCAGGAATATTAAAAAAAAAAACTTTAAAAAAAATCAAACCAGTAACGTTTATGTTCCAGCCACCCACTTGGGTCATTACCGACACTGTAGAAATGATACAACTAAACCATAGTAGGGCCACAGCCAAACCCCAGGATTCCAAAGGTATCCAAATCTAGCTATAAGTAAGCAACAGTGTACAGGTGTAGTTTAAAGTTTGTAAGAGAAATTAAGATGTATGTGGAAGGGAGGGGCACAAATCCTCTAAAACAAGCGAACAGAAGGCTGGATGCATTTTCAATAGGGATAGAGAGAATTTGCCTGGATTATAGCAAAGGCCTGGTTAATAAAATATGGGTAAGTTAAAACTCTGAGTCAGCTAGAGAATGGTGATCGTTCTAATAAGAATGGAGAAGGCTGAGTGTGGGATGTCTCAATGCTCCGTTTATGAATGTGACTGTTTGTCTGTTAAACACAAACAGGGTTAGACTAGCTCATCTCACTGGCTCCTTATGTAGGGAAAGAGCAAATCAAATCAAAGGAGCCTGAGGGTACTTATTTCAAAATAAAAAAGAGAATTCGTTGATGATGGGGCCTATTCAGCTTTTACAATGTGTTGCCAAGGGAGGCCGGAAAATCTGACCAGGAAGGTTTTAATAAGTAGGCAGGGGTTTCATTTTCTGAAGTGCTCTTGTAGGGGCAGCTGGCAGTAAGGCGTTATCCCTCTGCTGTCCAGGCCCTGGGTCATGTGCATTCTTTGTGCATATATACAGACATATACTGTGCTTGTGTCAGAAACGCTCATGCATACAAAGTCAATAGAACCTGGCACATAGAGATTTTGGTGAAAAATCATACAAATCTGCCATTCTCCTCTCACCCCATAAACAAAAGGAAAGGGAAAAGAATAATTTTTTAACATATGCCACTGGGTTATATCTCCTTCAATTGTCCATCCTTGGTCAAGAGAAGGAGGCAGAAAATGAGAGAAAACAAAACAAACAACCAAAATCCCTGGTTTGGGATTGATGACTCCCAAAGCCTGTGAGCTACTCACATGTAGCTGGTTTTCATTGTATCTTAAGATTCACAGCACATGGGACCAAGTAAATAAAAGACAAAGGACAACATAAGAGCTCGCTTCTGGTTCCACATCTAGAAAGAAATCTACCCTGTGGATTTACATGTTAAGGTGAGCTAGGCAAAGTAGGCAGTAGTACATCAATGGACATTGTGTTCTAACAAATGTGGATTGTTAGTTGTTATTTTTCCTTTAATATATGTCTTCCTTTTGGGAGGTTTATTTCAAAGCAGTGACTACCCACAGCCCTCCCCTATAGATGATACTTCCGTAAAAGTTCAGACTGCCAAGGATGTTTTCTCTCAGGGAAGCGATCTGGAATTTTTATCTTCAGGAAATCCTGGATACATTTCTCCAGCTCTTCTTCGATGGAGAGCTTTTCCTTCGCAGCTTTCTTTTTGCTGCTTATGTTCGACTCCCTGGAGCCTGACGTCAGAGTCCGGAGCAGGTCGCTTTTCCGCCTCATCTCTGACTGTTGGATCAGCTGCACCGGGCCTTTCTTGATGGGCCGGTCCAGAGTCTGGATATTGCTCTGGCGGGTTACAGGCCCACAGATCACCGTCTCCTGGGGAGAGCTTGCCTCTGATTGGCTGTCACAGCTGGAAGTAGAGAGGTCATTGCAGGAGGTGCCGCTTTCCCCTTTGTCACCCTTGCCATTCTTGCAGCAGCAATCACAATGAGAGGAGGACCACCTGGAAGGCTCACCTGCAAGATAAACACAGAAGTCAGAAACTCAGAGAAATGCAGCTGCAGAACACACTACTAAGAGAACCCAGGTGGACAACAGCCAGAAGCTAAGTCATCTGAGGGACATCCATTACTAAATAGCAGACTGTGCAATATGGTATCATGTGTAAGGCTACTCTACCGGCACTGACCTAGGTAGAAATACCCAGGTAGCCCGTTTATCAATCCAGGCACCTGACAGACTCAAATTTTTACGACTTCAGTTCTACGAGCAGTAACACCAAGATAATAATTTTATTACCTAGAAACTTGGGATGATTTACCTGAGATAAGCAAAATGGAGTGGGTGGCATATAGTAATCTAAGGAAATGCTTGCCAATTTTACCATGGGTTATGTTAAGCCCTCATCTAAAACTCTATCTCGTAGCAGTCAGGGTCTCAGAGGAGACTCTGTATAAGAAGAGTGCAGTGGGCAGTGAAGAGGGCTCTGGACAGTCCCTGAATCTCATTTATATTCCACTATCCTGCAAGTACAGCAGCTTCACTTATCACACATGGAAACACTGAGACGAATAGAGCTTAACAAACCGAATAGAGCTTAAAAAACATGCCAGAGTTTGAATAGTTTGTTCATGGAACAGCTGGGCTTTAAACACAGATTTCCCAGGTACTATAACCAAGTCAATTACCTGCTTCCTAAAACAATTTGCCTGTCTGTAAAATTCTTGATTCTCAAAATAACTATCCACATGTGCAATTCGCTGAAGTCCCTGCCCATCTCTCCTAAAAATGTTTGCCTCCCAACAGGTACAGCTATGTCTTTTAAGTACCTTAACTATTACACATAGCTCCCTTATGTTGTCCAACACCAATAAACCACCATCTTCCTAACATAGACATGGTGAGGTGTTCATTGTTGTATTTCTAATGAATCACCCAAGGGATAGCATGGAAACTCAACAGCACAGAGCATCTTAGTAATGTGTTTGAAGCACTTGGATCTAACCATGCCTGAAGCTACTCTTGTCAATTATATGATCCATTACATTCCCTTTCTTATTTAAGCCAATGAGAAACCTTCTATCCCTACCCTCTTAGTCTTCACTCTTAAAATCAAGTTCAGCAATTTTCAGGCAGAGTAATTTTTTTTATATACACAGTTTGGTGTCTCCATAAGTTTTGACAAATCCACAATCATGGCAAATAAAGAACATATGTTATGACCCCTAACCTTCCAAGCCCTGAACAGTCCAGGCCTCCTTATCATATATTATAGGCTAGGCATTTCAATTCACCCACTTCATTGATCCCATAAAAATATGAAGAAAGACCAATACCTTTATGATATTAAAATAATAGAAAAACAATGAAATATTTTATATTATTTTTAAAAGCATTCACTTTTGATTTCACTATGTCTCATTCTCATAAAAATAGACATCATAAAAAATACTAATTCATTGCCATTTCTAATATGGTCAAAGTAGAAATGAAATTATTTAAAAAGTTACCCTTTGGCTTCTTCTGTAATGTCTATATTTAACATGTGTAAATGATTTTCATACATGCCAACTTGTCATGTTTTTTCCAGAGGAAGTAAAAGTATTTTTCTGTAAATCTCAACCCCAGATACCTACCTCTTACTCACTCATTCAAGTCATTTTCTACTACAGGGCTGAGTAATTATTGTACTTATATAGCCATTAAATCAACAATCACATTAGCCAGAAGGAATCATAATAACAGTGATGCTATAACGATTCTAAGTTATTGCAAATAAATATCTTCTGTGAAACAGAGAAACTATTCAACATGAACTAGCCAGTGCCTGGAAATATCTGCAAGGATAAAGGTTTTCAGACTGCCAAGGGATATTGAGGGAAGTATTTGTCACCTCCAGTCAGCAGAATCTGCTTCAGATGCCTGAAAACAGTCATTCTTGTGCTAATAGGACTCAAGACAAAATGGTTGCAATGAACTGGACTACATAAAAGTAACCACATCAGATCATGTTCATCTAATTTAGTCCATTGTAGAATGTTTAGAAATTACATTTAGCATTGAGAAAAAGAAGAAAGATAAGGAAAGGAAATGCAGAAAGAGTGAGGGTGTGTAAACATATTTTTTTCTGAAACATACCCTAAGATGAAGTGACAAAATACTTTAGCCATGGAACTGATTAGACAATAAAAATGTATGTCCTTCTCCAATAATTCTCTTCCCCAAGGAAGTCCCTCCACTCACCAGACTCCAAAGGAACCTTGAGTCTTCTTAAAAACCTTTTAGCATCTCCCAAACTCATATCTGATGGATCCCAGGGCACTCATGTGCAACCTTGCATTGCAGAGGAAGTCAAGGACCTGGCACTTATTTAAGTGCCATCTGGGATTCTCCAGCCTCCAGGAAAATGGGATATTACCTTCCATTCATTCTGGGCTCTATCACTCTTAAAAGAAAACTGGACAACTTAATTTTTGTGCATCTTGTCACACTACCTCCCATCACAATATTTCACAAGAATATGTGAATGTTTTAGGATTTGGGCAAGATAATTCATAAAATACCTACTGAAGTCTATATGTTATTTCAAAATCCAAGAAGAAGGTAGAATTGATGCAACTCAGATAGAGCCAATATGAAATTTGAAAATTGAACACAGAAGTTCATCGTCTTCTCCTTGGAAGCATTCTAACTACCTTCCTTCCAAGAGCCTAACTGAAGCAGGGTTATGAAACTCGAATGGAGGGAGCTGCAGGCGCAGGGCCCTTGGCCATGGCACTCCTGCTGAGTCATGTGGACAAACATTAGGAAGTATTGAAACATCTATCAAAGGTCTGTTCTGTAAAGTGATGTATTCTAGGATCTTACCAATTATAGAGAGTAGAAGTACCCCAAATACCCCAGTGCTTGAAACTAAAGATGTTCACTTCTAATTTGTGGGGTTACTCTTGTTAGAGTCTTTCCATTGAGCAAGAAAAGGGGCTCCAATTGATTGGACAGATATGAAAAGAAAATAATTTCATTCAAAGAGAAGTCTTACTTAATAATATTAAAACAAAAGCATTCATTACCTCTTGGAGGTTTATTAATTAATTGTTGGACCTAATGGTTAATAATATCACTTTGTTTTTGAATAAGCTACTTCTAAATGTGAGGACTTCTGTGACAATTTTGATGTCTGGCACATAATGGAACTTTGATAAAAGTCTAATAAATTAACAAATGTTCTGAAAATGTACATTCAGATATTTCAAGTTGAAAACAGCAGAAAGGATCTTAGGCTCAGCCTCAGGAACCACAACTTGACAGCTATGGGTTTTTGGATAATTTATTTGAGATCTCTGAGAGTCATCTGAAAAATAAACTAATGGTTCTTTTTTTTATAGATGTTTGAAGAAAAGTAAAATAAAGATGTAAAGAATGTCTCAGTCTGTAGCACAAAATACTCCATTTATTTATATATTTTGGCTATAGTGCAAGCCAAACCCCAATCTGCATAAACACTCCAACTAGAAATTTGACGATAACATGATGATGACTCCTCTACACATGTAATATACAATCAATATTTATTGATGACTCAAGTCTTTCATTAGGAAGAACACTCCAGATATAGCTGGACACAGTAAGAAAATGTTTATGGAGTATCTGGTAATGCTCCATTGGCATTGGAATGGAGAAGAATCATAAGCACAGAGAATGTCTGGCAGATACCATGTGACCAGTGATATCTCTGGAAAGGAATCTTCCAATGCAGAACTTAAAAGTTAACAAGTAGATGAGTCCTCCAATGTAAAGTTGCACTTGAACTATTTAAAAGCAGGACAGAAAGACATTTGAATTTTAAATTAAATGCAGGGAATACAGGAAATCGATTCTCCAAATGTCTACATACAAATATTTGAGTATTTTACATCTTGGCAAAATTAAGAACCAATCAGGCAGATGGTATGACCGAGGTGTCACAGCTTCCACAGAGCCCTCAGTGGAGCAGTTCTTACTGGTAAGAAGTAAGAGAGGAAAGACTACAAAATATGCCTCCTCCATGAAAAATTCAAGCCCAGCTGAGTGAGGCATGACTTAGCAAACTCACAAAGTGCTTATGCATTTTTAAAGCAGGCATCTCTGTAATCTACCCACACTTCAAATTCTCCACCTGCTAATGGCCATGAGTACAATGTAGTACATTACAGAGGCAGCTGGGAGAGCTGGTCTTCCATGACTCCTCCATCAATGATGTAGGAGCCTGCCTGTCTCGGCGAGAGGTGGCCAGATTTAATTTATCAAGGCTGTTAAAAGTCACTCTTGGTTTCACAGTTGAGAAGTCAATAATGAGCAAATTGATGTTTTTTTTTTTTTCTGAATCCCTCTAACCTTTGACAATATATTGAGTAGTAGAGATCAGGAATAGGCAGGTTGTGCGAGCTTCTGGGCGAAAAGAGTCCTTAAACTTGACAATCATCATTTTTTTGCTCATGATAGACACCTTACCATTTAAGTATATTTGGTGTTACATAGGCCCAGCTGGGATATCGATTTAACAGGTGGTATATATTAGCAAGAAAAGATAATTAAGCCATCCACGCATCAGCCAGAAGAGCAGACACTCCACAAGTAATCACAATAGGGAGAATTCACTAAAAGGCGACAGTGTGGCAGGATAAAAGTGACACTGAGGAGATGGTAAGAAAGATTGGGGGCTACAGCTACTGACCTTACATCTGCAAAGACATATAGAAGAGTATGCAAACGTAGGGCCTAAAGACTTAGAAGAAGCATCTGCTGAAGAAGGATTCAGTTGCCCAAGGAAAGGCTGATGCAATGTTGGTGGAAGCCTGGCAGAGGACCTCATGGAGATACAAGACCTCTGAGGATCATGAAGGAGTGACAACTACAAGATTTAATGACTCCAAGGCAAAGCAAAGCAGATGTAGCTTGAAGCAAGCCTAGGGTCCTCCCCAGCTGCATATCTTCATTCAGCTTTCCTTCAAAGTTCTCTACTGATAAAATCTAACAGGAAGACAGCTGGGCAAAAGAAGAGCATCCTTGAGTGATTGGTTAGTCAGTGTGGCAGTTCTGAAACCCAGTCCTGGCATCACAAAGCTTAGCACAGAAACGTACATTAAGAACAGAGAGAGCGTCTTCATAACCAGAACAGGGATGCTCTTAGGGATAAGAATGGGTGAAAGACCCTTGCTGACCAGGTACCATATAATTCGCAGAACAGTTGGGACATGGCAACAAGAGAGCTGTTGTCTCACTTCAGCTCCTGACCTCTGTCTCCCATTTTTTACTTTAGGGTTTTCTATTTGTTCTCCCCTTGCCAGCAATACATACTCTTCTATTCTATACCTGCTTAGTTCATATCATATCTTTACAAGCTCTGCTGAAATAGAGCTTCACAACATGAATTCACCTACCTATTTCCCTAGCACAGTTTAAACTCATCCTAACCTCTAGTGCCTGGCTTTTATAACATCATATATGTAGAAGCCTGTCATTCTGTCTGTTTCTATATTCCTCATGGTTAACCTCTGTGTGTGTGTGTGTGTGTGTGTGTGTGTGTGTGTGTGTGTGTAACAGAGAGAGGTGAAAAATGTGTGTCAGAGACACTGAAAATCTGTTAGGAATAACTAAAGGCTACTGATTTGTGAAGGTCATTAGAAGAGATACTATCAGGAGACATCTGATATAATCACAATAAAAACTAGCTGGCTTGATGGAGAGCAGATATCATGGCCTATCCAACAAGTTCAAAGTGCCTGGTTTATGTATAACTATATATGTTCAATTTAGCCATCATGAATAATCACTTGTAAATATAAGGAACATTGCAATATTGTAGAACTTACACAGAGATCAACTTTCTTTTTTTCAGATTTTTAAATTTTTTTTTAAATAAAATCGTAATTTTTACTTATTCACACAGGGGTTATAAACACAAAAAGGCAGGATGTGGGGAAGGGGATGACACTGGAGTGTGGGTGTTCAGGGGGAATACAGATATCTTTCAGAACAGGGTATCAGCTGGGTGGAGGTTCAGGTGACAGGTTGCTATGACTCTGCCTATGATTCACTAGTCCTTATCTAACTTTCTATGGTCTGTACCGACATAACTTACCTATTTGGTAATGTTCAGACATACCTTTCTATCTCAGGTTATGTTTAGAGCAATGCAGCAATTTGAGTAAAGATGGTAATCCTGACTTTGGACTCCCTGGTCTGGTGTCTTGCTCTTTTAAGTAGCACGTGATAACACGATCGTCGTACTTTCAAGGACTGTTTGCTTTTTTGATTGCCTTCTCCCTAATTTTATTCCATTTAGCTTTCCCCTCTTTTCTTTTAGCTAAGGTCATGCTTGATACCTCTAACCCCCAAAGTTATTATTATTCACACAGTCAAAGTTCTGTGGCCCATACCAACCTTTTTCCTGGCAGCTTCCATTCATCCTAGAAATTTGCTTTCATGCTTTTCTTCAACATTTTTTTGGGAACTAGAACATATCTCTGATGACCTAGAAAATGGCTTAATCAATACTTAGTCCACAAACAGAGGATTCATGGCCCTGATGTGAATAGAGTTCCATAACATTATGACCATAGTGGGTGATGTAGGCCCGATGTGTGAGTCAGGCTAGGTAGGTCTGAGCCCTCACTGGGACTGTTCAGCTGGAACATATGGGTCATAAATGCTGTATTCTGTGGGAGGTTGCCAAACTGGGAAAATATGAGTCCAATAGCCATCTTTCTACACCAGCTGGAGAAGACATATAGGGAGCAGGGAGCCAAGGGAGACAGGAAAAGCTGAGAAATAGAGAGAAATATTTAGCAGAATCTCAATTTGGCCCCAGGGACAGATTTATAATTTTATAGGCATTAAAATTCTCTTTGTGCTTAATCTAGTAATTTCTGAAGCTTATAACAAGATTCTTGAATGCTCTATCAAACTCATATTAGTACACTTAATATCTACTAACTTTATCTAAATTTATCATCTGAGCACACACTCACACACAGACATATACACAATTCCATTACTAATGATTCAGAAGGTGAGAAATACTACTATTGCACAGTTGTCTTGAGAATGCCTTGTTTCTTCTCTGAGTGGGATCTCATTTATCTCATTGTCCCAACAAATCTAAATGACATTTAAAGCAACAAACTAAATCTACATCACCATCTGTTTGCAAAGGAACTGCAGTCATGAACAAGGTCACAGCTATCCCTTCAAATCAATAAATAATGAAGAAATGTATCATCATCATCATCTAAAAATAATTGATTGAGGACTCCATATGTGTCAGTCATTGACCTCAACAGTTGCCATAATTTAGTTTTCATAATAAGTCATTGAATGATGCTAGTTTCCTTTGCTTTTCATGAAGAAGAACGCAGCTTAAAGTAAAAGTTAACCCAATTTAAAGTTATAAGCTTGAGAAATGGCAAGAGTTCAACCTAAAATCTTTTTTTTAAATCCAACCCCTGTGTACGTCTCTCCCCCTCCCCCTCCCTCCCTCCCTCTCTCTCCCTTCCTCCCTCTCTCTCTCTCACATACACACACACACATATAAATTCTCCAAGATATATTTGTGTCAACAGGCTGAAAGGGTTAACTGTATCGCAGAGACTGTACGTTCAACATCTAAAACACGACTAACTTAGAATAACTTGAAAAGTCTCCATGGTCTTGGGTCTTTTGTGCTTATATGTGCTTGGGTCTTTTGTGTGATAAATTTAAGCTCTTTTCCTCAAGGTCACTTGAAATATTAGTACAGGACAAACTCATACGTAAAGTCTATTGGTCCTCTTGATGCCCGTGGGACAGTTCATATTCTATTTCATGAATTCTCTTACTGAAGTTGCTCTGGTCACAATCAATAGTGTTTGAAGTGTACACTTAATTAGTTCATGAAAAAGCCCTTTATGACATAATAAAGATACCACTGGAATGATGTGACCTGGGAACAAAATGTAGATAAATCAAATCCAAATGGAGATTATTTTCCATCCAAATACTCTATCTTTGGAATAGAAAAAAAAAAGAATAATGTTCTCTAGGAGAGACTGTTGTTCCTTACAGTGAAGATAACTGTACACAAAGGAGTGATTTGAAAATGGAGGATTATTTCAGTGGGACCATATACCTGACAGAAAGAGGTAAGGAAGGAGAGAGAGAGAAAGAGGAGAGGGGGAGAAGAGTTGGGAAGGGGAGGGAGGGAAAGGGAAGGGGATGATGAGAAGAGAAGAGAAGAGAAGAGAAGAGAAGAGAAGAGAAGAGAAGAGAAGAGAAGAGAAGAGAAGAGAAGAGAAGAGAAGAGCAAGCTGATGATTACCCTGACCTATATCATAACAGCCTGTGGAGATGCTGGTTTCCATGCTGCCCTGCATTCTGCAGCATCTCACTGAATTCTCCAGCCTCTGGAGAAAAGGAGTCTATGATGCTTTTCTACCTCAATTATTCCTCTAGAGAACAACAGTCTGTCATTCTGTCTGAATTTCTCCGTAAAGAATATCAAATGCTCTCTTCTGAACTGTATGTATTCTTAATAGAAGAATAGTTCTCAGAAATCTAGGGTGAATTAGTTTATCATAATTCTCAGGCTCCATAGAGACAGAGGTCTAAAGGCACATATTAATGAGTAATGACTAATAAGTGTTCTTTATTTGTGAAATACTCACTGAATTACTGAACTACGGGCATCTACCACATGTCCATTGTGATGCTAGGTGCTGTGCAAATATTTTTATTTTATTCAGACACACTAAAAAGAGTTTTCCCCTTAGCATTTTGTCTGCCTAGCTTCTTATCAAGTTTATCCGATGCACTGCAGGTTGAGGGGCAGCTGGCTCTAAACATAAAAGTTTCCTGGAAAGTTCCTTCTCCATCAAGACAATTGACTCTCTGGATACTACTCAATGTGCCCTGAAAGCAACATTTTCTAATTCTTCTGAAATAAATGTGTATACTAATGTTATATATATATATAATATATATATTATACATGCATATATGTATATATGCATATATACATATATAATACGTTAATACACACATTTATATAAGCATATTTATGTAAGTATATGCATAATATGTACATATATATATATATATATATTAGTATGCACATACACATATATAGTCAAGTTTGAGAAAACTTGACTAATTTGGTCCATGACTCACAAAGCCACTAAGAGATAAGTCTAGAATTGGTTTGGTTGTTTTAGCTTCAAGACCCTTGCCTACTTCTTCATCCCATTGTGCTGCTCCAGTGAAATGCTGCCTTTTTGACAGGAACTTATCCAGCAGGCTCCTTTCCCCGCTGATGATAAATTTAAAAGAAGCCCAGTGAATACAGGCAAGGAGACCTGAGCTGTACTTTCACTTTTCACCAAGTGGGAAGAACACCTTATTTTTACCATGCTGTCTTCTGATGATACCAGAAGAGAAAGCCTTGTAGAATTTAGCAGCTTTGCTTTAACCTGTGTCTTGGCTAATTGGATGGTAATTAATTGCTATTCTTTTAATTAGGATTGTAAAATGGGCGCTAAAAGCAGAGCTAAGCACCAGTTTCTCTATACAGCCACAATCTATCAGAACATCCTGTCACAATAATAAAGAGCTTTAAATGGAATGTTTACTACATGCCATGTGTTGTCTTATGTAGTATCCTCATGGAGGCTCACTTGAGACTTGCAGCAGACCTAGTGCGGTGATTTGAATAGATTTTACCCCATAGACTCATCTATGTGAATGCTTGGTGGATGGAGAATAGAACTAATAGGAGGTGTGGCCTTGTTGAAGTAGGCGTTGCCTTGTTAGAGGAGGTATGTCACTGTGGGAATAGAGTTTGAAGGCTCCTATGCTCAAACTCTTCCCAGTTGGAAAACAGTGCCTTCCTTGTTGCCTGCCAATCAAGATATAGAACTATCAGCTTCTTCTTCTCTTTCTCCATGTCTGCCTGCATACTGTCATGATGATAATGGACTAAACCTCTGACAGTATAAGCCAGCCCCAATTAAATGTTTTTCTTTATGAGAGTTGCCTTGGTCATGGTGTCTCCGCACAGCGGTAAAACCCTAATTAAGACACCTAGGAAGGATACTTGTCTGTCTTTTGCTTTTCACGACTTACCTCAAAACTGTACAAACTGCAAAGTTATAAGATTGCCACTTACCTATGATTCGAGAAATGTAACCTACCATTACTTCCTTGCTTAGTTCACTTAAAACAGTCTTTCAAGTAGTTTGACAGGTGTGACGTGTGAGCGAATATAGCAAAGAAATGTGGCCAAAGTAATCAGCACTTTAATTTCCAGACTGGAGAGGACATGAAACAAATAATCTGACAAGTTATGATTACGGAAGTGTTAGACTGAGAGTTATTTGAGTTCTTTCTACCTTATTTGGTATCCATAAATTTAGTTTAACAATGAGTAGATTGATGGGCATCTGAGTTCCTTCTCCATTCTGCTTCCTATTTATTAGATACTTACTTTATTTACATTTGGTGATTAAACCCTTACTAATCAACCCTTAGCTGTTAATGTTCAAGAAATTAATGGGAAAGATTTTTTTCTTAAAAAAAAAGGAATCAAAATAAGAATTCTAAAGAGAAGGTTGTTCGTGTGGCTGGACTTCTGCATCCTATGCCCTTCCACTTTGGTAAGTCAGAGAATTTATTTGCTTTCTCATAATATATCAGTGAATAAACAAGAATGATTGAAAAGAGAGATTTAGTTTTAGTTTAAAACTTCAAAGTTGGGGCTAAAGAGATGTCCTAGCAATTAATGACGCTTCCTGTTTCTCCATGGAATATGAGTATGGGCTCCAGCATATCAGACTGCTCAGAACTGCCTGTTACTCTGGCCCCTGGGAACAACCTCCTCTGGCTTCGACTGGCATCTTCACATACATATGATATACTCACACAGACACACATATACATAAATAAAAACAAATATTTTTCTAAGACCTGTAGAGTCAGGCAAGATTTTAATCAAACTGCTGGATTTGTAGTTATTGATTCATTTTGTTTAGACACTTCGATAACCATGGCTCAAAAAGATGGAGATCCAAGCCTGATACAAACAGAAAGAGAACAGTGTGCATAAGAAAAGGGACAGTGAAAATCCAGAGACTAAAGGATACATTGTCAGGCATGGCAGTGCATATTTGCCAACTCAACACTCATGAGGGTGATGCAAGAGCATCATTACAAGTTAGGAGGCCAGCAGGAGAGAGTGCTGCATGATGAGTGCAATGATGTACATTAGTGGAGCTCCTGATGTACGCGAGACACTGAGCTCTATGCTCCCCTTGTGTATGTGCATATTGGTGCCAGAATGAAGACTGAGAAGGCAAATAAGAGACAGCAATGCAAACAAATAAGGCAATACCAATAAAAGAGAAACACAGAGAAAGAAATTCAGTTATATTTTCTCATAGCTGGGACAAAACACCTGGTACCAACAACTTAGGGGAAGAATTTACTTCAGCTCACGGTTTCATAGCAGAGAAAGCACAGCAATATTCATCACGACAAAACCACCTTCCGTCTATGGCAGCAGAAGGCTGGGGCAGCTGGTGCATATCTCAGTGCTGTACCAGGAGGCAGAGACCCCTATCCTCTAGCTATGTCCCTATAACCATGTCCCTATAACCTACTACCTTATTTCTCCAAGGTAAACCCACAAATCTAAAAGGTTCTCTACCTTTCCAGAAGAGTGTCACCCACCATGGGGCAGGGATGACTGAGCATTCAGACTTTCTCGCCTAGGAGGTACTGTGCACAATCACACATTGCTAATAGAAGCAGTCAGTTTCTAAGAAGAAATTGAAACATGTGATAGCATCCAAAGTAGAATTCTAGGAAAATGAAAGGAAATTCTGAAGTCTATGGTACTAGAGTACTAGTACTTGATAAGTCTTTAAGGAGCAGAGGAGTTTCCAGTAATCCTCTAGATGGAAGAAGCATTTGGATCTAGATAGGGTAAAAGAGTAAAGAGACAGTAAGGAGAAAAGATCAATAAGTGTTGTGTGAGATACTGAAAATAGGGTTCTGTAGTGGAGGCGTGAGGAGACGTAACCATTGGAGATCTGGGAGGAGCCCACAGGTGGCTGGTGAATGAAGATGGTGTGGAAAAGGTGAGAGGCAGGTAGAGCTATAAGACAGATCATGCAATCTTCTTAGGGAGGACTAGGGGACCATTAAATAGTGATCAGCTTATGAATGTTTCAAGTGAGAGAAATACAGACAACTATAAGAAGAGACATAGAAGTCACGAACAACTTAAGAGGCTCCAAAAACTACCTGGGTGAGAGAAGATGATAGCACCAGCTATGGGTTCTGAAAATGAAGAGCAGTTGCCTGCTTCCAGAGCTGCTGAGAAGGCGTAAGCTACAGACATGGATGAGAGGAGGGCTGCATAAAGAATGTTCCCAGTAGTTTCATCATCCTGCTACTCTTGTTCCCTGAGGCATGAACCATGGAAAAAGAAGAAGCTAGCGGAGTGACGGGAGAAGAAGATAATCAGTTCAATTTGCAAATTTGGGGAATGGCAAAACATCCCAAGAAAAATACTGCCACAGGGCCCTGCAAACATGACTTCAAACTCTCTTCTGATGCTTCTCCTGAAACTCCTAAGGATCCTTTTCTGTGGTGTATATTAGCCATCTTTGTGATAACACAGTATAATCCAAAACAGAAAACCTTAGAAAATGGAATGCAGAATATGTGTGTTTATAGGGGTTGTGTAAACATATTTAATACTACCTTTAGGCTAATCTTGTCTTTCGTTAAATCATAAATTTTCAGCTGCTAAAAATGTAAATAGAGCCTGGCTATAAATCGTAATCATTTAACTTTAACAGATATTTTAGAGTCCCTATTTATCAGGAGATGAAAAAAATCATTTGTATAACGTTCAATAGATTATAGAGAGAGACCTTTCTATCCATTGTCCTCTGATTCTCACGTTTATTCACTCAACTCATATGGGTTGATTTCTTTCAGATGCTCTATTGGCAGAAAAGGTACAGTGACCATGGAGCACTCATGTAAGAAATAATAAATTATAAAATTTCAGGTAGTATGGAGAGCTGTAGAGAAAATAGGTAGTGCGCTGCAATGAGTTGTAGTGATGCAATGTAGTCAGTCAGTGGTGTTGGTAGTCAGAATTTATCTCCTGAGAAAGTAGCATTAGAGACAAGATCAACTGTCTAAAGAAGGTAGCCTAGGAAGATCATGTGAAAACCGAAGGAATAGTAGATGCAAATGCCTGAAGGTGCAAGCCTGTGCAAGGTAAAAAAGGATGGCCTGTGTGACTCGAGGTGTTCAAAGGAGGAGGAGGTAGAAGATGAGGTCAAAGCAGGAGACGTGAGAGGCCTCAGCAGCTGCGTTAGTGGGCATGTTTTAAACCAGGGCAGAAGAAGGATGGTCTTGCCAGGGGAATTGCATGATTCAGTGTTGATTATTGTAAGCTTCCTCTGGGTCATAACTAGAAGATGGAATACAGGAGAGCAAGAGTAAAAGCTGCAAGACCAATCAGAAAGCCATCACAGATGTTCAGTTAAGGCAAGGAATGAAAGTTGTAAGCAGGAACTTCTAGAATAGATTTACTCTTTTCTTTTCACATATGTGGAAACTGAGGCTTCTGGATTGGTCTCTCTAGTTATATATTTATTTTGTGATTCTGGGAATTGAACCTAGGGCCTTCAATGCTAGGCAAATGCTGTCCTGCTAAGCTCCAACTCCAGGCTCCAAGATCTGTTTTAACAGAAGACACCCTACCTTCTTACAGAGCACTTGCCTGTTTTATCCTGCTGCCGATAAGCACCTGCTGGGGTTGTTTGATTGACTTCACAAACCAGAGCCTGGAGTTTAGTTCTACAATCAGGAGTCATTACATTGTTTGTAAACAACGGTAGACTATGATAAATATGCATTCTGGATAATTGCTGCCTTCCCATGAGCCATCTTCACTTTCTCATTTCCATCATCCTGTCGCATCTCAATACCTGCCAGTGTGTTCCTTACAACAGAGCAAGAGAAAAATCACTGCAAACGCATTGAAATGCAGGAAGACAGCCCCGAACCCTGATGAGATCTTAGGAACAGGAGGCAAACACTAGGAAAACGTACAGCCTTTCAGAATGTTCAGCTTTATTTCACTTCCTCGGTGTGTACATAAAGTTTTTATTCAAGGAGCAGCATCCATAACAGATGTCTATTACAGCCATGCCCCTGAAGCAGAATTAACAAGCCAACAATAAAGTAAGTCCCTTTAGGATCTAAGAAATGTGTTTTCTTTCTTCCTCTCTTCTCTGTCCTCTCCTTCCCTCCTCCTGTTTTCTCCTCTCCTACAATCCTCTTTCTTTCTCTCTCTTTCCATTTCTATAACACATGCGCACATACACACATACATAAATGCACACACACACACACACACACACACACGAGAGTAGCTAGGAAACATTCTGGCATGGCTCTTCTTAATTGTGGAAAAGAAACCCCTATACCAACATTATTGGAACAGATCAAAGCTCCTCATGTAACCTGTTAAACATCATCAATTCCCATATGGTGTACAACAGGTGCTGCATGACTACCTCATACAGCAGTACATAAAAAAGGTAGTTTGCTGTGAGTTCAAGCAATGGCAAATGCATACACTTCTACTAGTGATCACTTGGGTGATGAGCTCTTAGACTTCAGCTTACTCACCTTTGTAGGCAAATAAAATATTTGTATGTTATTAGTATTTGTAACTATACTGTATTATTGCATAGTACATCTTTCCAACTGAAGTGAATGGAATATTACACAAAACAGAATCTTCCCACCTGGTGATTAATCTTTATTGTCAACTTGATTAGACTTAGAATCCCCTAATTGACACATCTCTGGACACATCGGTGAGGGTAATTTTAGAGATGTTTAAAGAGAGAGAGAACAGCCACCCTGAATATTGGTGGTTATCATCTTAAATGATGGGGTCCTAGACTGTACAAGAAAGGAAAAAGAAAATTAACATGAGGCCTGAGTTCATCCTCATCTATGCCCCCAGTGCAGCCTCAGCCTGCTCCTGCTGCCGTGTCATCTTCACCATGGTGGACTTTTTATCCCCTCACAGTGTGAGAAAACAAAATCTTACTTCTGTTGAATTGCTTTTGTTGGTTATTGTATCATGACCATGAGAAAGGTCACTCATGGGGGCTATCCAAACCTGGAATCTAGATGATACCACTGAGAGCCCCAGAGAAAGGTCATGATGCTGCAAAATGTGATGTTTGTCTCGAATGATCTAAGTCTTTGTTAGTCCAATCTTTCCTTGCTATACCTCTGCTCCTTCCTCTTAGAATGGAAAGCCTTGCACTGTGCTATTGTATATTGTAATATGTAACATTTCCCCTCAGAGACTGAGAGCTAACTGTCTGCCCGGTGTCTCAAAAGAGATTTTAGACTTTGGGCTTTAATAGTGTTAAATCGGTTACAATTTTAGGAGCCTTCATAGATGAACTAAATGCATTTTATTTTCTGAGATGTTCATAAGTCTAAAACGATAAGCTATAGAATGTTAATTTTTTAAATGATGTATTTGGCTGTCAGGTTGAAAAGGAATGGACTTTTGGTAGTTAATCTTTACTGCCAATCTGATTGGATTTAAAATCCCTCAGAGGCATTTATCTGTGAAGAAGTTTCTAGAGAGGTATGACTGAGGAGGAAAGATCCAGTCTGAATGTTCTGAATGTGGATGGAATCATCCTATGGGCTAGATATTGGGCTGAAGTAGAAAAGAAGAGAAAGCAAACAAAGCTCTAGCACTCATCTCTCTACTTCCTGACTGCAGATTCAATGTGACCAGTCATGCCATAGCAAGATACAAGTAACCAATAAATTACCACGTCAATGAATTCAGAATTGTCTCAGTAAACTGCAAGGTGGTCATTTCTAGCCACTCCACATGGAAGACTGCTTTAGAATTCTGCATACAGTGAAGGCTTCAAACAAAGATCCTCATGTTACAGAGTGTGCAGTTCCCACTACACCAGCCCTAGTCTAGTACCAGCAAATTACACAACTTTACCTAAATTCCTAAAATCTCTATATTTTTTACCTACTTTGTGCCAAATTACAGTAATATTGAAAACACTGAAAAGATAAGAATGTGACAGCATGTGCATTGTGGATAGAATTTGTGTTAGTGGTATTATCGTCATCGTCAGTGTTTGCTCTGGTCTCATTGACACTGGATTATTCTTTTAAGCAGCACAGAAGTTTTGGATTAAGAAGTTATCCTCTTCTTAATCATGTGGCCCTCCATTCTCTGCATTATTTCTCAATGTTCATGACTTCATTCAGCTTGTTATTTCTGTCTGCAATGGCATCTCTTACTTCAGCCTGCATACCTGGCCCTAAAGCAGCAGCTTAGTTACTTCTGCTATGCTGTGCTCACTTGCATATGCCGATCCTGCACTCTAGTACTGAGCCATGTCCTGAGCCTTAGCTTCCTAAGACAGAGTCATACTATATAAGTCTAGGCTAGTCTTGAACTCTTGACATTCTCCTTTTGTTCTTGAGTAATCTGATTCCAGGGTTATCTAGCCAGGTTAAGCTTCACTTGATTCAGACAATGGTTAACTTAAAAATTCCAAAGTTTAACTTACTGTCTTTTCTTCTCCATCCTGCCATCTACTTGAGGAACATCTCTCTTGTATAATCAGTATTACATTGTAACTGGTCCCTAAACTAAGCAGGAAGCCCTTTGTCATCAGAGGTTACACTTAATGCCCTTTATTTTTACAGTAGAGCCACATATCTGACTTGTAAGGACCACTTCATCCAAGCCTTTTGTGTGAGCAAATGAATAAAACACTTTAATTGGTTGATCTACCAAACACGGATTCATTGAATACTAAAGGCAATCATGCAAGTGATAATTAATTTTCAGTCACATTTCATATAGTATAGTTTAACTTGTGTCCTCAATTACCTCAGTTTGAACTTCCTTTTGTATTAAAGGCTGTGCTGATGATTCATTGGGAAACTCTTTTAATTCCCTCACTTCTCAGGATTTTTACTACCTCTTAATAAGCATCAATATCTATATCTAGCTATGATACCTATGTACCACAACAATGAATAGCCTGACAAGATATCCCTAACAATGCAATTATGAAGCTCAAATGTGAGTGATTACCATCGGCAGTCTAACTGAACTTAAGAACCACTCAGCAAGACAAAGATCATGCCTGGTATGAGAAACCTAGCCAGTTTTCTGAGTCTGATGTTGTCATGGATCTTACAGGAGAACAATCCTTTTATAATTTGAAACCATAGTCTATAACTTACTCTCATACCCACAGGTGAGAAGCACAGTTTTTACCTTCCATCAAAGAAGTTTCTATTTGCAGCAAACAGAGCATTATAGAAAACCATAACTGGTCATAATGCAGAAAGCAACTGATCTTATGAAGCCCATCCCCAAATGATGTATCTACAATCCAATTCCTGAGCTGAAGGCTCAGGGAACTTCAAGAAGAAGGGGCAGAAAGAAAGGCAGAGAACCTGGAATCTGCCTTCTAGAGATTGTGCCTTCTAGAAATGACAGGGAGAGGGTGTAGAGGGGAATATGGGAGAGCCTGGAAGGAGGAAAGTGAAGGTTAAAGTGATGTGATTATATTTTAATTAAAGTGAAATAAAATGTTCAACAGCAAAACACTTTTAATTGAAATTGTGACTAACACTCTTCTGCTCCTAGGTATAATACCCTCATGTACTGAATATTCACACAGCTAAGAGGGATGTCTGAGGTCCTTCTTACAGTTAATGAGTAGGAAGAATTAGAAAAAGTTTCTCTGCATACCTGCTTCTGAATCTGTGTCAAAGTGATGAAACTCAGTTCTGAACTGCCTCCGGACCTGCAGCACATTCATGTACTACGTACAAATCTCTCAAATCCTCTTTGAAACTTTGCTTAGAGTCCCAATAAATCATACTGAAAGACAATTATGAAACCCCAGAGCTGTTCATGAGGATAATAAAGTGCCTGGCTTTCTGTATCAATGGAAATGCTAATATTTTAGTAGCACCTAACTGCCTGTGTTCTATTTCACAATTCATGATTAAAGTTTGATTTTAATAGATCTTCTAAAAAAATTGTGAGACTTGTATCTCAATCCCTGCTATTGGTCTGTCCTCTATAACATGTGGTTATTGCCCCCAAGCAGTCATTATCAGTTGGCAGAATTACAAGAGACAAAGCTGAGCCCTATAGGGCAACCTGGTCCATGTCAGTCACACAGAAACAATGAAAATGTATTTGGCCTCTCTATGTTTTTTTTTTTTCAATCTGTCCCTGGTGTAGGCCTGAGAATGAAAACAGTTTAGATATACCACCTCCATGGTTTTCCTTTCTTTTAAACAAGAATAAGAATCTTTAACTTGAAGTATGAAGGAAGTAAGTTAAGTTGTTCTGGAGTGCTGTATAAGTTCTGCAATTCAGATAAGAAAATATGAAGGCAAAAACATTCTTAAATTTCCCTCAAGGGAGTATTTTAATAGCTCTATTAAATTATAATTGAAACTTCAAAATACTGCACATACTTAGTATATACAATTTGATGAGTTTGGTCATATGATGTATATGTGTGTGTGACACTATAACTGTGACCAAAGATGCAAACTGTGACCAAGGAGGCAAACTCACCCACCAACTCCAAAGTATCATTGTGTCATTGCATCATTTAGTTGTGTCTTGATCATTTTGTGGTAAGAACCAACTTAAGACAGAGAGAAACCTACTACTAACTATGCTTATGCACATGCAAAATAGAGCAGATTTGTAGAACTTCTTGATTTTTCTACATGGAAAGGTAGACTCATTGAGTATCAGTTCTTCATCTACTCCTGCCCACACTTCCTGGTAACTTCATTCTATTTCCTGTGTCTAGGAGTGCCAATCTTTTATATGTATCCTTGAAATTGCATTATGGAGTATTTGTTCTTGCATTGGCTTATTTCACAAAGCAAAATGACCTCCAGTTTTGTAGACTATGTACTAAATGAGGATTTCTCAAGTGTGTGTGTGTGTGTGTGTGTGTGTGTGTGTGTGTGCATTATCCCTGGATAGGTAACTCAGTTCCAAGTACTAGACATGATTTCCCATCTGTTGAGTGGGAAATTACTGCTGGTTACTCCCAAGATAATGTACACACACACACACACACACACACACACACACACACACATATATATATATATGTATATATATATATGTATATATGTATATATGTAATGGATATGGGAATAGAGGTATCTCTTTGTGTTTCAGTTGCTTTGGATCTATATTTGGAAATGAAACTAATAGACCACATAGCAATTCTATTTTAACTTTAAGGAAGTTCCACACTTTACTATAAAGACAGCATAATTTTATGTGAGGATCAACAATTACTGTGTCATATGTTTTTAATATCTAGACACATGACATGAGGAATCTATCTGGAGCTGACCTAGAAGCCTTCTTCCTGATGATTAAACACCATAGTATAGGAAAGGACTGGGCAAACTATCAAGAGAGAAAAGCAACCAAGTTCTACCCAGCTGTAAAACCTGTAAATCATAACAACCAGTCTAGTAAGGTATACTCGAGAAAAATGGGACTTCATAAAATTGCAAAGTTTCTGTAAGCCAAAGGACACTGTCAATAGAACAAAACGACAACCAACAAATTGGGAAAAGATCTTTACCAATCCTTCATCTGATAGAGGGCTAATAACCAATATATATAAAATGGGGTATAGAGCTTAATAAAGAATTTTCAACGGAAGAAACTCGAATGGCCGAGAAGCATCTAAAGAAATGTTCAGCATCCTTAGTCGTCAGGGAAATGCAAATCAAAACAACCCTGAGATTCCATCTCACACCAGTCAGAATGGCTAAGATTAAAAACTCAGGTGATAGTAGATGCTGGCGAGGGTGTGGAGAAAGAGGAACACTCCTCCATTGTTGGTGGGACTGCAAGATGGTGCAACCACTTTGGAAATCAGTCTGGAGGTTACTCAGAAAATTGGACATAGCATTACCCGAGGATCCAGCTATACCACTCCTAGGCATATACCCAGAAGATGCTCGAACATATAATAAGGACATATGCTCAACTATGTTCATAGCAGCCTTATTTATAATAGCCAAGAGCTGGAAAGAACCCAGATGTCCTTCAACTGAGGAATGGATTCAAAAAATGTGGTATATTTACACAATGGAGTACTACTCAGCTATTAAAAATAATGAATTTGAGAGGTTCCTAGGTAAATGGATGGAACTAGAAATTATCATCCTGAGTGAGGTAAGCCAATCACAAAGGAATACACATGGTATTCACTCACTGATTATTGGATATTAGCCCAGAACCTTGAAATACCTAAGATTCAACTCACAGGCCACATGAAGCTCATGAAGAAGGAAGACCAAGTAGGGGTGCTTCGGTCCTTCTTAGAAGGAGCAACAAAATACTCAAGGGAGCAAATATGGAGACAAAGTGAGGGACAGAAACTGAAAGAGGGGCCGTCTCAAGACCATTCCACCTGAGTATCCATCCCATGTGCAGTCACCAAAGGTAGATGCTGATGTGGAAGTCAGGAAGTGCATGCTGATAGGAGCCTGATATGGATGTCTCCTCAGAGGTCTTCAAGAGTCTGACATATTCTGAGGCAGATGCTCACAACTAGCCATTGAACTGATAATGGGGTTCTCAATGGAGGAGTTAGAGTGAAGACTGAAGGAGCTGAAAGGATTTGCGGCACCATGAGGAGAGCAACAATACCAACCAATCACAGCTCCCAGGGTCTAAACCACCAGCCTGGGAGCACTTAGGGAGGGATCCAGGGCTTCAGCTGTATATGTAAGAGTGGAGGGCCCTGCTGGGCATAGGTGGAAGAAGAGAACCTTGACCTCATGAAGGCTGGACGCCCCAGGGGGTGGGAATTTTGAGGGTGGGGAGGTGGGAGTGGGGGGGTAGATAGAGGTTACATTCACAGAGAAGAAGGAGGAGGGGTAAGGGGATAGGGGGTTCCCGAGTGGGTGGGGGATGGGGTAAGGGGACAACATATGAAATGTAAATAAAACATCCAATAAAAAAATTTAAAAAAAAGAAAAAAAAGAGTACAATAGTAGCACATTTATCTTGGGGAAACCAGCAGTAATTTCTCAGTTAACAGGTGAGAAATCATGCCTAGTACTTGAAACTTAGTTACTTACCCAGGGCTATGGAAGTATGTATCTTAGAAAAGAATTGCTATTTTCTTAAACTGATATAATTTGTAACTATATTCCAAATACTTATCTGTATACCCACAGATAACTGTCATTATGACAACTCATCAAAGAAGCTTCTTAGGGTAACAAAAGGAGAACATTACAGAGATCCACAAATGGTCAAACTGAAGAAAATAAGTGACTGTAGGTTGCCCAGCCTGAATCAGTTAATCCACAAATAGCCTGTTACCCCCAAGACTCAAGAGAAGATAGTAGAAAAATAGGTAGAAAGATTGTAGGAGCCTGATGCCTCCTACAAGAGAGTGACTTCTATATACAACAGAGAAGCTACACCCACATGAACAATATTAACAATATAGCTGCCTAAACAAGACCTGATTAATGACTATGTCAGTTAACATGCCTATGGGGATGGAGAAAATTTCACAAGGCCCTACCTCTAGACAGTCAACTCCTGCTGAGAGAGGGAAAAACCACTGCTCTCCAAGGACCAGCTCCATGACTGGTTGTCCATCCTCAAATGGTCAGCTTTAAGCACATGTATGAGCAAGCAACCATAATTAGACTCAGTTTGTGTACATGTATATGTGTATATGTGTGTGTATGTGTGTGTGCATGTACATGTGCATGCATGTGCATGTGTATGCATGTGCATGTGTGTGTATGTAACAATGATAACTGAAGAAGAAATCATGAACTTGAAAAAGAGTGGAAGGGTAGAAATTATGTAAATAGAGTGTTCAAGTATGGACTTCTCAAAGAAATTTAAATAAAAAGATTTCCAAGCACAAACACTTTTTCTTTTTCCTTTATTTTTTATATGTTATAGTTTTCAGTGTAGAAAGCTTTTATTGTCTTCATAAATGTGTTATTATTATTACATCTTGGAAAAAAGATCACCTCTACTGACTTGGATATTCACTAACTAGACGTGTAAAATGTACATGTATATGAGAATCATAAAAAAAAAACAGAAAACTAAGGTGAAAACAGTAAAAAGACTTGTAGCCACCTGCAGCTCTTCTATAGAAGTAACTATTTTTGTTCATTTTATATGAATGCTTCATGTTATAGCATCTTTCTATATCTGTAAACATAAGTCTCTGACTTTCATGTCAACAGCTTTCTGTAGTTTCACTGATTGTACCAAAGTTCATTTTATTTCAAACCAAGATGGGTTGCCTTGTGTCTATTTGGGCCTAATGTGAAGCAATAAAAGCCATTAGATAAAAGTGGTTTCTCATTTGTCCTAAGAGTAGAAGCATTAAGAAAAGGAGATTTGATTAAGAGAATATGGAGGCAAATCAAAATCTTTAATCCAGGGCTTAGCCTTTAGAATCATGATTTAATCTATAACAAGCAGACTCCTGAGACCTGTCATTTAAAAAATATGCTTGCTCTTGTCTCTGATGCTGCTTTAATGCAGCTGCTGATAAGAATCTTCTTCCCACAATACCTGAGCTAGTGTAAGCATATTTTAAAGTGGCAGGTCTAATTTCCACCTCCAGCCTCAATGTTATGAATATAAATCTTCAGCTAGAGAAGTAAACATCCTCTGGAGTCCTGGTCAGTGATTCATTCTTCTCAATACTCAGTTGTTCAGAAGCCCAAGGAGTAATCTGGAGAGAGCTGACCCTCACCTCCAAACAGGAATGTGCTCATTCACACAGGTTGTTAGGCCTCAACAGGATTTCAATGCAGAAGAGCAGAATTTAAATTTACCATCAATTGGCCATTAGTTTTGTCATATGTTAGAAGCAGATGCTTATAATGATCTTTATAACTGCTTCTTACAAGATGCATGACAGTCATCAGGTGAGTAGTCATTTGGAGAGAAATGAGTCCATCTAATCAGAGAGAATAATAATATACACAAGTGAACAATATGTAGGTATTAAGAGAAGTATGCTTGAAGTAGAAATTACTTATGAACATTGGAAATTATCATTTGAAGTGATTGGATTAGACCCGACTAGGCTTATAATCCCTTAATACTCACTTAAGAAGACTAGCTCTGTTGTAAACCTAAACCCCACCTTACATAGATACTGCTATGACTCTAATACGAACTGGAGAAGCTCAGAAACTCTAGGCCAAAATTGGAACTAGAAACATATCCAGAATATCTCAGAAAGCAAGTACCATGGTTTTAAATATTATATTGAAACAATAGAAGGGACAAATCTGTGGAATTAGAAAAATAATTCTCAACTCCAGCTCATTCTAGAAGTTTCGATAAGATACTAATGTATCTCAATATAAAGTTCTAGCTTTGCCATAGATTTTCATTTTGTGGGTGGATGAGTACAAACTAATATATTTAATAGTGAAAGTATAAAATCTAGTGTGAAGCCCCACAGCTTCCATTGTGAATGTAGATTCTCACTATGTGGAAGTTTGTTGAGTTGTAGAGTCTTTGGGTCTGGTTCATTTCAGGATGAGATTTTTTAAGTTCAATTTTTATAAAATATTTAAATTTTTAATTATAAGATAAAAGAATCCTCTGTAACAAATATTGAAAATGTTTTTTAAGCATCAGTAAAGTCAATGAAACCTATTGACAATAGGCATTCCTAAAGAAAAAAAATTAAGGATTGCAAACGGTTGCAGCTACTATGGAAATCAGTATGGAACACTCTCTGAAAGCTAAAAGTTGATCTACTATATGGCAGAACTATCTTCCTCTATGGCATAAGCCCAAAGGACTCAATATCGTACTCCACAGGTACTTGCTCAGCCGTGTCCACTGCTGCTGTATTCTCAATAGATAGGAAATGGACATAACTTGAAGTCCTTCAACTAAAAAGTGGATAATGAAACTGTGGTCCGTGTAGACAATGGGATACTATTTAGCTGTAATGGAAAAGGCTACATGTTTTCTCTTATTTGTGATTCTTTCCCCATCACACAAAGCTAGCATAATCTAGAAAATTTGCATATTTTAGGAAAGCAAAAATGGATTGTGGTGGTGGGCTTCTGAGAACAAGGTAGTGGGACATGACACTATAAAGGGACATGGCACTAAGAAGATGGAGAAGGTGAGTTTATCGGCTAAGGGAGGACACCTCTGACAGAGAAGGACAGAAAGGAGAAGGACTGAAGAATACTAAGAGTGATCGAAAAAGTCATAGGGAAGCATTCTAATTACTGCTAGCCTTAAAAATAAATACAATATATACATAAAAGTCTACATATATCTACATAAGTAAATAATTTATCTGAAGTTATACCATTTGAGATATTAATGTCTCACCCCTAAGAAACATAGACTCTCTAATAAAAACCCTAGTGCCAAGCAAGAGGCACCTTCTTTCAAGTTGTTGCTCACAGGGGTGCAAGAGACCATTTCCCCCCCCCCACCCCCAAACAATAGAGACTATTACCACTGCCCTTAGCACCTTCCAAACTTTCCAAACACTTTGGACACAGGACTTGAAGGAATTAAGCAGGGACTGACCTGGATTGCTCTCCCTGAAGACTAGCTTTCATAATTTCCAGGGGAGCTATGCAAGTTATCACAGAGAGGAAAGTCATCACAATCCTGCCTGGCTACCAGGCCAATGAACCACAACAATGACCGGCATTCAAGATATATTCTGGGGTACATTAATGATGCCTACTTTTTGAGGGTAACCAACAGCTACCTAATTGAATATAGGGCCTTTCAACAGGACGTGGATCCTAGAGAAATTTATACTACAGTTTCCTCAGTCTGTATGATTTCTTACTATCTTCTAAATACCTACTTTTATATACGATGTTATTTCTCCAGTGAAATAAGCCAATTCAAGCCAGATTAGAATATACAAAGGCAGGTTTATTGGGAAGCTGCTCATGAGCAAATTCATTGGTCCCAAAGAACAAGGCCAAGGAAGTTACCATGGAGAAGGGGACAGAGAGGAAGGGGAAAAGAAAGAAAGCACCTGCACAGAGAGGGAGAGAAGAAAGAAGAAGGTAGGGAAGAGACCAAAATGTCTGGCTTATATAGGAAGAGCTCTGGGGAAAGGGCTGGTAAATTTAGGGTAGAAGGAAGGATATGCTAGGTAGGGACTGAAGGATGCTGGGAGAACATAGAGGCTGGGTCTGCTTTGATATGTAAAATATACACCTCAGCCCCTTGTCCTGGGTCTGCAATGCAATAATATTCACAAACATGTTTAATTCCTGTCCTTTATCACAATGCTTCTCTTTGAGGCATATGGAGACCATTACAGAAATCAAAGTCAAATTGCAGAGAACAACTGACCATGGGCCCCCAGCCCATAGTGATATACCTGCAACACAACCTCCACACCTAAGGCCCAGGGAACTAAAATGGCACCTTAATGCTACTCCAAATATTAAGTGAGTAATAAAAACAATAGGACAGGGTTTAAAACAATAACAAAATGCAAGGCACAGCCAAATCATTGTCAGCAGTTCTGAATGGAGTAAATAATGCAATCAAAATGTCAGAGATATGAAATTGAATATAAAGCCAGTGATAGATAAGTGTTATGTATGGTGTACAAATTTCTCAAATATAAATACAAATAGTAAAATCCACATAAACACCGAAGGACAGATGTTCAATAAATATGCCCAAGTGTGCAATATTATTACTCTTTAGAGAAAATTAAATCAATGCCATATTGAGATTTTATTTCATACTAATTAGAGTGGCTGAATTATCAAAAAGTGAAAAGGGGAAAAAAATAGCAAGTGCAACAGCACTCAAGTGCAGCCATAGGACTTGGGGAAATAGAGGTAACAGTATCTTAAATTCTAGTCCAGTTTTATAGAGAACATAGTCTCAAAAATACAAACAAAAATGTCTCATAATATTATTGGTGAGGAAGTAGATTAGTTAACAGCCTCACACATTGAAGATGAAAATGCAAAGTGGTACCACCAGAGCTGAAGGAGTTTGCAACTCCATTGGAAGAACAACAATATCAACCAACCAGACTGCCCCCTCACCCAGAGCTCCCAGGGACTAAACCACCAACCAAAAAGTACACATGAAGGGACCCACGGCTCCAGCTGCATATGTAGCAGAGGATGACCTTTTCAGGCATCAATAAGAGGGGAGGCCCTTGGTCCTGTGAAGGCTCAATGCCCAGTGTTGGAGAATACTAGTACAGTGAGGCGGGGGAGCACTCTCATAGGAACAGGAGGGAGGGAGAGATCGGATAGGAGGTTTATGGAGGGGAAACTGGGAAGGGGGCTAACATTTGAAATGTTAATAAATAAAATAACCAACTAAAAAAAGAAAAGAAAATGAGATTCTCAAAATAGAGTTTTGCAATAAACCCTAGTTAAATAGCAAAGAAAACTCAAAATGTATGTCCACTTAAGTGTCACAGAAATGTTCATAATAATACTATCTCACATAATCTAAAGGGTACAAACAACTAAAATATCCAACAAAAAATAAACAAAGGAACAAAATACAATCACACAATGGAGTGGTGTTTGAAAATTAATCTATAGTTTGAAAATTAAGAATCTGTTGATACCTGCTCCAACATAGATAAAACTTAAACATTCCATATGTGAAATAAATTGGTTACTGAAGGCCGTAAATGACATGATTTCATTTATGTAAAAATGTCCAAAATGAGAAAATCTATATAAATGAAACTAATGATTTCCTAAAGGTGAACCATAGTGTGGAGGGCTTGAAGTAACTTAAGAGTTGATACAGGATTTTTATCCGGGGAAATAAAATGCTCTAAAATCGGCAGCAATGGCTACAGAATCATGAAAATACAACTTTAAATGTCTTTGTACACTTCAAATTAGTGACTTACATGATGTGTGAAATATATCTCAATAAAAAGATAAAAATGCAATAAAATAAAATGGCAAGAAATGATGCAACCATTTCACCATGAACTAATCAATATGAGTATCAAACACTAAAGGCTGTCAGTTGCTAAAAGATACCAACCAGATGTTCGTCTAACAAAGCAGCATGGGAATTGACTCTGAGTCAGATTCAGTCTTTGTGCCCAGCTGTCACTGTAAGGAAAATATCAAGGAGACAGAAGCATTCTTAATTGTACCATGCATTTGCAATCAGCCTCATGTGAGGAACATGGTTTAGATAGTATATTTTCATTATTATTTCCTCTTTGGAATAAAAACTGAACCCAGTAATCCATGCATTCACTCTACTGTTGAAAATGCCCAATCCAACTAGCATTTTCGTGTGTGTGTGTGTGTGTGTGTGTGTGTGTGTGTGTGTGTTATGCTTGCATATATCTAAGTTTGAGTATGCACCTATGCTTTCAGGTATGCATGTGGGATATGTGCATGTGTGCATGTCCATGTGAAAGCCAGAGGCTGATATAGAGTGTCTTGCTCAACTACTAGCTACCAAATAGTTTTTTAGATCATGTTTTATTGTTTTAATTGTGCATATATGTATGGCAAGAGTGATGTGCACACATGAATGAGGGTGACTGTGGAACCCAGAATGGGGTATGATGTTCTCTTAGAGTTGGAGTTACAGGTGGTTTTGAGCTACTTGACCTGGGTGCTGAAAACTGAATCCAGGTTCACCGCAAGAGCAATATGTATGTAATCTAAACAACAAGCCATCTCTTCAGCTCCCACTTCCCTACCTTACCTTTTCGGAGTCTGACTGAACATGGAATTTACTGGCTGTTTAGGCTGGCTGGCCAGTGTGCTCTAAGGATCTGCCTGCCTCTGCCTTCTCAGCACAGGGATAGGAAGTATGTGCTGCCATGTGCAGCTGTTGGAGGACAAAATCTCTGGTTCTTATGGCTGTGCAACAAAGACTTTCCTACTGAGTTATCTCCCTGATACTCAGCCTACATTTTAACCAAATCAAATTTAAAACAAAATGATAGAAAGATAACTATTTGAAAGTGTCAGTGATATATTTAATGTAAAAATTGAGGTAGTGGTTATTTGGAAGGAAATCCAATGGGTTGCTTGCTCTTTTAATGTTTGTATTTGTTATTTAAATACATTTCATACAAGGTATCTGGTATCTCACTCATATTCCTCTCCAACAACTCCTACCCTACCAACTCACAATTTAACTCCATCAAAGAAAACCTGATTCTCTCTCCTAACAGCTTCCAATGCTCAATAGCTCCTCAGCTAGGAACGTGGTCTCATGCCTACCTCCTCTCTTCATGCTGGAATGTTATGGCTTGAGTTTGTGCAGATCTTATGCATGCCATCCATTCGATTTTCCATGAGGTTATATGTTCAAGCATTCAGCTGTGCCCTCCAAACACAGTTTCTCTGATGTCATCCACCACCTCTGGCTCTTACAGTGTTTCCACCCTCTCCTTAATAAGAATCCTGAGCTTCAAGGGTAGAGGCATGATATAGACCTTCCATTTAGGGTTCAACTCTGCATGGGCTTTTACTCTCACCTATTCCCCACTTATGGCTGCATTCCAAATCATTTACCAGATATCTTCTACAATGGCCAGTGACAAGCACAGGGATGGACATAAGACTCAAGCTAGAATAGCAGGAGAGGGGAGCTAAGTCCACCTCTTACTACCATGCATGAGGTAGACCAATGCTATATACCATTGCTGCTACCCTGAAGTGAGAATGTGCCTCACACTGGGGTCCACACTCCAGAAAACAGCAGAGATGCACATATAAAAGCCACAAACAGTGGTAGTGCCGTTTTAGTTCCTGGATGTAGCCAAACCTGAAGACAGCTGTGTATGCGCCACTTATTTAAATCTTTTTTTAAGGAAAGATTGAAAAGGATTTATGGCAATCTGACTGATAGCAATTGGAAATGAAAGTAATAAATATGGGGATGAGGAGAAGTACTACTGCTGACAGACTACTAGTCTTCAGAAGGTAGTCTAGTCCAGCGCTGCAAACAGAAATTGAGTGTGAGTTGTATCCATAATTGAAAATGTTGTCATAGCCATTCTGGAAAAGTAAGAAATGGGTTAAATTGTTTAAATTAGTTTAATTAAAACTTAGAGGCACAGAGGCTGAAGAGGTAGCTTAGTAGAGGAAAGCTCCCTGCACACAGAGAAGGACCAAAAATTGGATCTTAGCATTACAAAAAAAAACACCCCCAAACCAAAACAAAACAAAACAAATAAGAAAAAGGAATGTTTTCATTTGCTGACAATAACAGAACCATGGGGGGAGGGGGATCAAGAGGATTGTTGGAACTTAGTGGCCACTAGGCCAACTCCAAGTTCAGTAAGAATTGCTGTCTTGAAAGAATAAAGTAGAGAGAAACAGAGCAGAGCATGGGACACTTTTCTCTGGCTTCCATGTGTAAAACACCATAGAGAGAAGGAGATGGAATCAGAAGTCTAACACATATATTAACCTATTATCTAGAAACTAATCACGGCATGTATAAATTTATTATGGTGATTATTTTAATACTCCAGTTTCATTCTTTATAGATGAATTATTTGAAATGACTATGCATTTTAAATGTAGTCCTTTTGGACTTGTTTTGTTTGTAGGGTTCAACAGGCACTTGGGGTTTCTAGGTATTATATTGCGCAATAAGGCTTGAGCCAGTCCAGAGCCATTCTGGTTGGTCCTCACATAGGCTCGCATCTGCTTTCCCATTCATTTCTACTTGATTTTCAGTGTCTTTCACATCACCCCAGTAGCATCAGATACCTCATGAGTCATGTGCCCATACTCTCACTTTATAAGTTAAGGATAGCACATAATGGTGAAAACTAGCTTTTTATATAGGCTTGAAAGAGAATCATTAAAAAAAGCTCTCAGATACAGAACTCAGCGTTGGAATTTTGGGGGTACATTTGTTCTTTTTTATGCTTGTCTATCCAGCCTTAACGTCTGCATTTCTGGAAAAACTAAAGAAACAACTTTTGAACTTATATGTCAAATACTGTTCTGAGAATCTGTCATGTATCAACTCATTCAGCTCCTCAAAACAATTCTACTGAGCTAAGAATCTTGACCATCCATTTCCCGACTATATTAAGTATTGAGGTTTGAACTGAGGACATCTGGAGCCTTAATTCAAACTAGTGACCGCTGTGTCATGCCTCTTCTTTTGTCTTGAAGGCAGCATCATGCCTGTGTGACACAGGCCAAATGAGACAAGGACTGTGTTCCTCTCCCACTGGCAGATGGTGTAAGATGTGCAAGAAGGCTTATGAACCAGATGCTCCTCTTGTGGAGCTAGCTATTAAATCCATTTGTTGCCACATTAGATTAGCCTGTCCAGAGTACTATCCTAACTCACAGGATATAAACTTCAGTCCAACAAATGGGAAGTAAAAAAGTGATATTTGCAATGGTCACATCTTCACCACAGGTCACCTAAGTGAAATCTCAGAAGGGGTCTGTGAGGAGCTAGACCTAAAAGTTTTGTGAATGTACACCTACTGATATAGTGATCCTTTGCCCTTTTGGTATGTGGATGGCTAAACATGATGTCTTAGAGAATGGTGGAGAGATTGACCCACAGACACTGAGATCATCAGGCTGAAGAACTGAATATAGAACAGAAGAGACAACATACGTTACAGCATTTTTAGGGAAAGCAGTCAGCATGAAACTGTGCATAGCCACATAGACACCCACACATTGCTGAGCACTTATGAATACATAATTTTTTAAAAAATACATAAGCATTTTTTTAAAAAACAACAACAGCAAAGATGGAATCTTTTCCATGGGTACTGGCAAAAGTGTTAGGAAAATCAAATTCTCAAATATCACTAAGAACACTACAAACAAACTCAGCTTCTTTCAAAGAAAATTGGCAATATTTAACAAAAAAATTAACATATGGCCGCTTTATCCTAGTACACTCATTTCTGCTACTAATAAGAGTGTATGATAAAAGATGATTTACTGAAGAATTTTTGTGATATTTAAAAATAGCAACAGCGCCTACCATAGTAGCACATGCTTTTCTTCCCAGCACTCAGGAACCAGAGGCAAGTGGATGTATTCAAGGCTGGCCTGATCTACAAGCAAGTTCTAGATCAGACAGGGCTACATAGTGAGACACTGTCTCAAAAATAGATAGGTATGTAGATAGATAGATAGATAGATAGATAGATAGATAGATAGATAGATGATACATAGATACATAGATGTCAGATAGATAGATGATAGATAGATGATAGATAGATAGATAGATAGATAGATAGATAGATAGATAGATAGAGACAGACAGACAGACAGACAGACAGACACATAGATAAATGAGCAAGTGCTGAACTAACAATTACAGTATTTTCTCATAACAGATAATAATCTTAAAAAATATGAGATGAAAATTTCCTATAGACAAGTATGAAGTAACATTCATGATAACGTGGCATTATAAAAAGCAAGCACTGGGATAACATGGTAGACTCAAATGATATGTAAATAGCTAGCTAGACAGATAAGATATTGACCATGAATGACATAACTATAAGCATTTCCATATATCAATTCATTTAATTACTACAGAAATCTATGAGGGGAATACTATTATTATCTTTGATTTATAGAGAAAGAAATGAGTAAAAGAGATGAAATACTTCAATCAAGCTTATTTTTTCTGGGATAGAGCAGAGAACATGAGTCAAAGTTTTTCATTCTGACAGTTCCATATAATTTTTCTTCAGTGAAACATCATGCTTCATGAAACAAAAATATGATTAATTTTTTCTAAATGTATAAAACTAATGACCTACAAATTCTTTACAGTAATCTCTGGCTGCTTTCTCCAGCTAATGCTCCACCAGGGTCGTTCTCAGCTATCATCTTTGTTGCTCTTATTTCCCCTGAGAGGTGTTCTACCACCTAATGGCCTTCATCAGTACAAAATATGTGCTAATATTCAGACTAAAGTTCCCCTTGTCTCATCATGGCACAACTGTGTCTGCACTATATTAGAAACATGAAAGAGAGTGTTCATGTGGCCCACCACAAAGTAACCCCTGCTACAATCCAACTGTGTTGACACATTTTATATTAGACCAATATTCTAATCATTTCAACTAAAACACAGGAGTCAGCTTTAGATAAACCACTAGGTTTGTCCAGTGACGTTCAGACCCTCCTTCATACTATGCCATAATTGTCCAATCAAAGACTGAAATGCATACTATTTAAAAACTGATTAAATACATGGGTGTGAGTAAGATGAAGCCTGGGGCTGGTGAGGTTCAATTTCCCTTCCTTCTCAGCTTTTAAGAGGATTACAAATCCACAACAGCCACGGTATTCCAGGAGTTTCACACTCCTTCTCAGTTAAGATCCGACTTAATACTCTGATGCTTATGAATACTACAATATCCCTCTGTGGAATGTAATTAATTCAGCAATTAATTCTTGCATGAAACCTAAGCACATGTGACTACACTTCAGATTTTAAAATAAGAGTCAAGATCATCCAGAAAGGGTCACCCAGAAAGGCAAATATTCTATGATAAGCTTACTTGTTACGTTTAGTTATGTGCAAACAAGACCCATTTATAATTCCTTAGCTAAGCTGACTGACACAGGTTCATAGTCTCCAGCTCAACAGACTGGATCAGTGGACAGTTTTGTTTCACCAGTGAATGCAATTAGTGGTCACTGTACTGGGAACTGGGTAACCAACCATGTGCAGGTTAGCAGAGCTGAGAGTCCTGTCTCTGGTAAAGGTGCTCTGTGGCAAGAATTGCTTTCTTAGTTCCCCCTGGCCAGCAGACTCAGTTAACGATAATGGGACACAGAGGGCAGCTGCTCCTGCTGACAGGCTCTTAACTGACACAAGCCATTATCTGAAAATTCTCATGGCAGTGCCTAATGACACAGTGGTTTTCCTGAGCCAAAAGCTATGATATATTATTTACAGATGGAGAGGCAACGCCTTTAAGACTACAAGTACCACCATCCTTACAGACATGTTAGCCCTATGAGTCCTGCAAGAAAAAATAAAAGGATATTATCAGCAGACACAGGAAGAGCATGGCAGCTTGGGGAACTGGGAGAGTGAAGGCAACTTCTATACTTACAAATTTAAAAATACATTCATAGTTCTTTTTTTTTTCAGTGCTGTAAGGTATACCCAGGATCACTGACCTATATTCCCAGCCATTTTTAAAATTTTGTTTTAAAACAGGTTGACCTGGAACCTAGATCCCCCTGCCTCAGCCTCCTGAGTAGCTGGCATCAAGGCATGAGTCACCACACCTCATCCGGTTTTAAACATCAGTAAGTGGTCCTGATGAAGGCAGACGGCCAGTGGTCTAAGAACTTAACTTGGAGTGTTTTATTTAGCTGACACAATTTTAAAATAAAGATGAGCTAACTCTTGTTTAAAATAACATTTGGGGGCTGGTGAGACGGTTCAGCTGGTAAAGGTAGGATTACCACCTAGCTTTGTGTTCTGAACTCCATTGCCAAACCTCATGTGGTGGAAGGGAAAAAAAACAAAAACCAAACCAAACCAACAAAAGTCCCAACCCTAACTCATTGTCCTGTAACCTACATATATACATTTGTACCCCACCAATAAATAAATAAATAAATAAATAAATAAATAAATAAATGTAATAATTTTAATTTAGTATGTATACATTATAAACCACTTTTAAAAATGAACTGTTAGGTACTGCTGATAATTGCTTTTCCTCTCTCACAGCTTCCAGCCCTATGAAAGCAAGCCTGTAAGTATGAAGCTTCCAGGTCAGTTCCAGCTTGCTTTCTCCATGTTCTGTGACTCGAGTATGTAGTACCTTCAGCATTAGGGTCTTACCATCAAATTCTGAAGGGTAATCAAGATCAGTGGCCATCGCCAATTGCTTTTTCAGGTTATTTGCAACAGCCCCAAAAGAGGAAACCCATTCCTGGCATTAGTGATCATGTGGTGTTTCCTGAGGCACACAGAGAATTGTGAAAACACCTTTCAGTGTGGAACTGGCTTGGGCGCAACTTTGACCCTGCCACTCAGTATTGTTGTCTTACTCTAAAAATCCACTTTTTCATAAGTAAAATAGAAATAAGCATGCCAGTGGCATGTGTCTATTTTGCTGTGACTATTTAAAATATGTATGCAAATATAACCATTAGCCAGCATGTAATAAGAACACACAAAGTGTTACAGATAAAGACTGTGAAAATTCAAGAATCTTTAAAACTAAAGGGAATGAAAGAGGAGAAAATGTTTTGTTTTATTAGTCCTCTGGTTTGTCTCTTTTAAAATATGCACTGTGTGTGTCTGTGTGTGCGTGTGTGTGTGTGTATGTATGTGCACTTATATTTTAGATGTGTATTTATATTATGATTTGACTATGTAATACTCCCACAGTGTCACAAATTGAAGGCTTGCACCTCCATGGCTATGGTATTCTGGGAGGTATTGGCAACTAACTTTAGGAGACTAACTTTAGGGCTATCTATGGAAATTAGGCCACTGTGTGTGTCCTTAAGGATCTTGTTTTTCTCTGGCCCTGTTGTCTGTCTCTTCTGTTTCTGGCTGCTCCCTTCCTCCAGGATGGTTCTCCTTTACAAGGGCCCTCAAAGCAATGGCACCAACAGGCCACAGATGTGCATGTCTGAAATCATCACCCAAAATGTAAGTTGTTTCTTGAAAGTTTTGTCAAATTAACATATAACTAACCCAGCTTATATAATATGGGCCTCCATTTATTCTTTGAAACCAATATATGAGTCTTCTCTAGTATATCATATGATAATGTATATCTGGAAGGGTGGTTTCCCCAAATGTGTCCTTTTATTAAGTCCTAATATTCTCTGCTTGCTATGCAAGGGTGTTTTTGTTTGTTTGCTTGCTTGTTGGATTTTTTAAAGGTTGGGTAAGTCAGTTCCTAGTTCTACTGGAGACTAACTAGAACTCTGAGTGATATGATTATTCACCTATAAATGGGTATGATAGAGGATGGAGAAATAGCTCAGTGGTTAAGAACACTTAGCTGCAACCAATAACTCACCCAACTTGAGATTTATCCTATGGACAAGCACCAATTCCCAACACTGTTAATGATACTCTGTTATGCTTTTAGACAGGAGTATAGCACGGCTGTCCTCTGAGAGGCCCTACCCACCAACTGACTGAGACAGAGGCCAAACCGTGGATGGATGAAGTTTGGGGACTCTTTTGGAAAAATAGGAGAAAGGGCTCTAAATGTATAGGAACTCCACAGGAAGACCAACAGAATCAACTCATCTGTACCCTTGGGGCTCCCAGAGACTCCCAAAGAACATACATGGGCTGGACTTAGGCTGCCCTGAATATATGTAACAGATGTGAAGCCAGCTTGATTTTCATGTGGGTCATGAACAAGTGGTTCGAGGGCTATCCCAAAAGCTGGTGCCTTCATGTGGGATATGTTCTGGCTTGACTGCCTTGTCTGGCCTCGATGAAAGAGGAAGAGCCTAGCCTTGCAGAGACTTGATGTGCCAGGATTGGGGACACCCAGGTGTCCCCCCTTTTCTCAGAGGAGAAGGGGAGGGGTCCAGTGGAAAGGATTGTGGGAGAGGTAATCAGGAGGAGTTAGTGAGCAGAATATAAAGTGAATTAGTAAAAGAATAAATAAATTTTAAAAAAGACATCACCTCAGTGAATCAGAGAAAAAGATACCCACTAGCAGCTTTGTAGATTATATTCCCAGCACCCACATTCCCAGCATTCTTACAGCGTCTTACAACAGTCTATAACTCCAGATAAAGGGAATCTATCACTCCTTTTTAGCTTCCACAGGTATTATACACACATGTGGTAAACATATATACAAGCAGTCAAACACATCTAGATATACAAAATACGAAAATGTTAAAGTTACTACAGGGAAGCTTACTCAGCATGTGTCTGTATAACACTTGCCAATGTTCCCGCACATAAAAGGAGCCAAACACTATGTGACTCCATTTGTATTTCTAAGGACTGATTTGAAAAGCATTTGACTCAAACTAAAAAGAAAAAGAGAAAGAGAGATGGCAGGTCTATAGTTTTTAAAATGAAACCAGAGTAATTCCAAACACTGTTAAAATGACATTAAGTGACCTAAATGTACAGATTACAAAATAGCATGCATTTGAAAGGTATATTTGAATAATAAAAAATAATGAAAAACCAAATCATGTCTTTCACTTTTGCTGAATTACAGAACACATGTAGCTCCTTTTACTATATTAGAAAATGGGCAACTTAAAATGATCAGTATATTGAAAAAACATTATATACAAAGTTTAGCTGCAATTTCTAAGACATATGGTGTGGTGTTTACATTTTCGATAACTCCACATATAACCATGTACAGGGCTCTTCAAGATGTTTCAATGCACAGACAATTTTTCTTGAATTCATTCAAGGAGATCACTTTGGGTTTTTAATCACACATATCAAGTAGCTATTTTGAATATAACTGGATTAAAATAAAAAGGTTGAGCCTGATCTTTGTCTTAGCAGCAGACTGTGTAATGCAGTGCTTTTCAACATGCAGTCCTGGGGCCACCTACATCAGAATCATCACTTTTAAAGGTTTATACTTCTTTGTTCACCTCACAGACTCAGGAACCTTCAGACCTGGCAATCTGCATTTACAGATAGGCAGGGCAATTTGTGTGCACCTCAAAATCTGGATCCACACATCCAAGCTAATAAGCTAAATACAATTCCATTTGTAAAGAGTTCACTAACAAATCTTCAATTGTATACTAGAATATTAATGTATCTCAAGCATCACAGACCTTACTTAGGGAGCCATTCATCCAAACACCTTGTTGTATTTATGAATAAACAAGGATTTTCATCTCTACAAAGCAACAGATTATTTCACTCCACCACTGTCATCTTAAGTAAAATAACCAATTAGTCATTTAAGAAATAAAATACCCTCAATGGTTTTTCTTTTTTGGATGTTGTTTGTTTATTCAAGCATGCTCCTTAGCTTTGACAGATCTTTTATTTAATATGTAATAATATTTTCTAAATGCTCAATTCATAACTAGAAGTGTACAATCAAATCAAGCAAAATAATATTAAATTAAATATCAGGGGTTCTCAATTTGAGATTCTTGATCCCTTCTAGGGCTTTTCTCCTTGGAAGAAGTATTTGGTCTTCCTGAGAACTATGAAATCCCTCAAATGTTTTACAGAACATGAAATGTTCATGTTCTTTAGAGTAGAGATGTGTAGCTATTAGTATAGTCTCAAGGAAATCAGTGCCACAGTTACATACCACTATGAAATGGAAAACTAGGAAAGGAATGATAAACAACATTACTCCAGGGATGCCACTAGTTAAAATTAGAGCGACTGTTTTGGTTAGAGAGAAGGAGAGCTACACCACTCTATTCAGGGAAAAGGTTTCTCATGTGGCATGTGGAAAACTCTTGGCAAACCATTTCCCACTAAATCATAAATAGCAGGTGATGGCTAAAGAAAGCCCCACTACAGCCACCTCAGCATCAGATGTGGAAATGGTGGTCTCACAGATGCATTTTCAGGTTATACCTACACTTGAAGTCTTTGCCCACCTTTGGAGCAATAGAAGGGCAGGCTAGGAGAATAACCAAAGTTGACTGGAGAGTGAGCATGAGCAAGTAGAAGGCCACATACTGTGAAAGAAACAGTTTCTTGTCAGAGTACGTACTCATGTGAGGACAAGGTGGAACAAGCAAAACAGAGACTGTTGTCTGGAAAGTGATAGGGCTTTTCCCTAAATGTTTGTGCTAGTGAATGGATAGTATATAGAGTAAGAGAAGTGTATTTTACAGTCCAGCACGGGCAAATTCTTCTGACAAAAATTGTCACTCACAGTTGGGTAACAGGTCTTCTCACTTGTATGTATAAACTGATGGTGGAGCAGGTACTTGTGCTGGGAAAATGAGTCTGGCATTGGTCACAGGGGAGAGGCCACTCTCCAGTATGTAATGCCTATAGCTGGGCAAGAGGGAAGGGTGATCCAAGCTGTGGCCACAGTGTTTGGACTGTTGCTGAGTTGAGCTGAGACTAGAAGGAACTCTGCCTAGGATTCCAGTAAAGCTCTCAACAGGCAATGTTAGCAGGATTGGAGCTAGGTGGGATGCTGGGTAGTGAGCATTCCTTGAAAATCTTCATCCTCCATCTCCTTCTGTGTGGTCCTCTTCAATAGTCGCCTCTTCTTCATGGTCATCCTGGATTCTGAGATAGGGAAAGTGGTCAGCTCTGAAATAGAAGGATGTTCTTCTCAGTGTGCTCCCCAAGAGGAAGTGTAAGTGATGAGGATATGAATCCTTGAGATCAATGGTTCAATGGAGCTTCATAAAGTCCTGAATGTTAGTTTGGAGTGAAAGTAAGATAGGATACGAGTCAACAGTCTTGAGACTTACTGTGAAGAACACTGAGGACAGTGATGGTCCCAACTCCCAGGAAATTTAGATACTGAATTTTGCTATGATGTTTTCAAAGTACCCTTTGTCATCACCAAAAAGAGCTATACTAAGATTCCATGATGTGATGAGAAAATACTACTACATGGTTGTTGTGGATTGCTGTCTGTGTTTTCTTCCCCCTCCAAAGGGATCCATATACACAGGAGAGGTCAGTTGAAATCTTATCAGTCAGATAAGGCTAGAGCTTGTGATTAGGCAGTGGGGAAAAAAAGCAGAGCTGAAAGTTTTAGAGAGGGGACAGAGAGAGACTAGATGAAGATGGGAAGATGGGAGACACAAGATGGAACCTGAAGGAGAAGATAATGAGACAGAATCACATGGTCCTAGGAGCCATAGGTAACTGTGGATTTCTTAGGTAGATGATTGAATAATGTAGGACACATTTGTCCAATCTAGGCGTGCGGCTTGTATCTATATCAACTGAGTTTTGAGTTCTTTGTGTGGGCATACTGGGGGTTGAAGATTTACTGTTATAAATCTGGCTGGTAAATTACAAGCCTCTGGAGTTTTTATTTTTGGTGGCTATGGGATTAGAAACAGCAGCAGCCAGTTTAGGTAGGCTAGCATCAGGGGCATGGATGTTTTGGGAAGTGCAAGCAGTTTGTTCTGCAGCGGCTAACCTCTGGAACCTGTGCAGACCTATGCATGGGGCTCCCCAGTGTGGTGGGAAGACTAACACTGTTGCTTGTGCATATGTAGTTGGACATAGCATGGATAGTTTTTTTTTAAGTACACACTACACATGGTAGCAGAAGAAAAAACATTCTGGTTTATTTTACAATCTATTGAAGTAAAAAGGGCCAATTGGTACAGTCCTGTACTTCCAGCTACTCCAAAGGCTTTGCAGGTTAGAAAGTTCAAGGGTTATCTGGGAAATGTAGTGAGATTCTGTTTTCAAAATTTGGCAGAGGTGACAGGGTGACTGGGATCCAGCTCAATGGAAGGGCACTCAAGTAAGCCGTAGGTTCAGTCTTTAGCATTAGAAATAACAAGAGCAACAAATAGCCAGACATAGTGGAGTGTGCCAGTAATTCCAAAATATGGGAGGCAGAGAAAGCCAGATCAGAAGTTCAAAGTCATCCTCAGCTACATAGTGAGTTTGAGGCTCTCATGATCTATGGTTTTCTTTCTTTCATTGTTACAACAACATTGCCACCTCAGTGGAATATGGAATTTGAGGAGAACAGAATCTGTGCTCCCAAGCCATAGTCACTTAGCTTGAAAATAAACTGTTCATAACCATGTCTCAGTTCCCTGACATGATGCATGTGCCCCTACCAAGGTGTATCCTCCTGACCTCGCTCTTATTTGAACTCCTTGTTTTCATTTTCTTCATTTGTTTCTCAAGGGAAACTATCTGCTCTCGTATTTCCAACTTGAAGATTTAAGGCAATAGCCTCTTTCTGACTAGAGACATCTTATTCTCTTGGTAGCCAATAATAAAGATTCCCCCCCCCACCCCACCACTAACCAAGAATTGGTATATGGCAAGTTCTTATCCCTCACAAGCCCATTCCTCTTTGCTGCATGATGGGAAAAAGGGAAATATGTGACTCGAGAAGCTGAGTCAAATTCTTCCCAGGACTGTTCAAGTTGAGCAATCAAAGAAAACTTTGTATCTTGGAGTACTTAAATAAAATAACATGAGTTTGCTACTTGAGGTCACCCTCCCTGTTGCTCAGGTTAATGTCTCCTACAGCTAGAGAGAATGAAAACCACTCAGACACAGAACTGAGACACACTGCGTCTGTTCTATAAACTACACCAGTATCCTTTCAGTAAAACCTGTCCTTTTGCTTAAGCTTACTCAAGATGGATTTCTGATCTCAAATATCTTGATGAATACTCTCATAAGCCCTTGCCCCAAACCAGTGTTCAATGAAGATTTACTGAAGGCTTTTTCTTCTGAGTCACTCTGTTGCTTTTTCCACATCATTGCTTTCTTAGATTTTTTTAACCTTCCTTCTTGCCTAGCTCCTGACACTTTTTACCTATTTCCTCCCCTGCAAGCAGTATTTTTACTTTCGTATGCAGGAGATCTTTTTACCCATCCCATCAGTGGTGAGTAGTAAGCCGTTAGAATGTAAAACCCTAAGACATTTTAGGAAAACATGAAATCTTACTCTTGTCAATCCATATTAGCTAAGAATCAAAGTTATAGGGAAGAGTAAAATGCTTTCTATTCAACTTTAAAATACACCTAAACAACCACTTATGAAAAAGCATTTGCTATTTTCACTGGTCACAATTTTCTTCCTATATTGACTCTTCCTAATACAGCTTTCCACCATATTAATGTTACTAGTTTTCTATTTTTTTTCCTTTTCTTTTCTTTTTTCAATTCCACAAGCACACAGGAGGATTGGCCCCTTTGGACTTCAGCCTCTGATTGTCATCATTATTACTAACCTTGTACTGTATTTCAAAAATGGAATATATACAGTATTGAAAAGAACATTGTATCTACAGAGTACATGAAAGTCCTTGATATTTAGAAATAAGATAGTCTTTATAGAATGACAGTTTGATTTAAATCATTCACTCAGGCAAACACGATTCCTGGAATACCCCACCAAAGCTGCACAAAAATTAAAGGTCTTGTGATAGATGAGCAAGCAGGATCTAATTGGTGTTTTAATAAATGTGCTCTGACTTAGAAATCTATCTAGATTTATCAACAGAAAATCCCTCTGTCTAAATCAAATACCAAGTTATGGTATAAAAACAATGACAAATGTCTTATAATTGGCTCATATGCGAATACTGGCACCAGGGAGATAAACAGGATGTTAGGAGCCAGAATTGTTTCCAAGATTCTGAGTTACACACTGGTAACACTGAAGGATGGCTGACCACTGATTTACCCTTCACAAATGATGCAGAGTCAGAACATACAATAGTGCAAAGTCTATCCTTGAGAAGATGTACCTGAAATACAGAGCTTTGGGGAACCACCCTTCCACGAGATGTTAGATTTGTAAAATCTGTCTTGTGCCATCTTTCTTTGAGCTATATCTTACTTTAATGAGTGTAATTTAAGGTGTGGGTTCTCAGAGATTACCTTATCAGAATCAATCTGTGAAGTATCCAGGGTATATTCTTTTTCAATTAAATAATAGACATGTTTGTAAGGATGAGCATCCGTAAAACTTCACACACACTGGTGATTTGAATATACAGACACATGTGTTGCCAGTAATCTAAGAAGTATCTGTTGTTTGAACTCTAATAATTGACTAAGTTAGGTCCAAGAAGTCATACCATTACATCTGAGTCAGAAAGGGAAAGGAGGTGTCATTCCAGCTTGGATGCTCCTCAAAGAATACAGAAAGGTAAGAGGTATAGAGCACAAGGGAGTAGCGTCTATCCCTGGATCTCTAACAAGTAAAGGTGCAGAAAGGTAAAAAGTCAGCCATAAAAATGCAGATGCCTAGTGTATTCCACTCTTGCTAGCTGCCATGATATCAAGTGAATCTATACACAGCAGTTCACTGCCTTTATTCAAACCACCAATTTCTCCTATAAGTAGTCAGGAAGTCATTTCTAACTTTTTTTTAACCCGTAAACCTTTTTATATACTCAAGCTGGGCAGTTGATATTATCTGTGATTCCATTTTTTGGATCCTAAAGCCGTCCTACCACCAAGTATACTCAGCTACATGATTCCTCTTCAAGATCACTAACCTGATTATAAATTACACAGAAGTACTCCAGGAAGAGGGGTGTATCAGTCAGGGTTCTCTAGAGTCACAGAACTTATGGAATGTTTCTACATATTTATAGAAATTATTGGAATGACTTCTAATCTGCAGTCCAACGATGGGCAGCTGTAAATGGGCAGGTCAAGAATCTAGTAGTTGCTCAGTTCCATGAGGCTAGGTGTTTCAGTTGGTCTTCTGTATAAGCTGTAGGTTCTAATAGATATGCTGGCAAGTAAGTGCAAGCAAAACGAAGAAGAACAAACACTTTGTTTTTCCATAGTCCTTACATAGGCTCAAAAGAAGGTACCACCCTATCTGGATTTGGAACTTGCTCTGTCCTAGGCTGACCTTGAACTCAGAGATCTGCTTGCCTCTGTTTCCTAAAATTAAAAGCATGTACCACCTTGCCTGGCCCTAAGTTTTTCATGGCCACTATGCCTCAAGATCTAGATCATAGATGTGCCCTCAATTTCTGGATTGTAGTTCATTCCAGATACACACTGGAAAAGAGTTTCGCATACATATCATGGCCAAAGTATTTAGAGGCTACTCCTTCCAAGAGAGAATGGTCTAGCTTAGGGCAGAAAAGTAATCAGTAGCCAGTCCAATTGAGCCTTTTGATTTGGCTTTTGAGAAAGCCACTCGAAAATTTTGCCTTACTCATTTAGTAAGATGCTGAAGTACAGGTCCCAATTCACCCACTTGCACATCCTAGTACGTAAATACCCCCATCAGTGACTGCAATGTGACACCAGCAGATCATGTATACTTCTTGACACTATAACTAAGCTTCATTGGCCACAGTGATGCTTCTCAGAGCAACAAGTACTAGAGCAGGGTTGAGAATAGTAGCAATTGTTGAAACTCTAACTTTGAGAGCTGCTTATATCCTTTCACCGCTTGCTCAGAAGCTTTGTATGCTATAGTCATGGGCTCCTGGTTCCAGAACACAGCTTTTCATACCTCATTCCTCTCTTGCTCCCAGCTCCTCATCAGTTCCTTAGTAAGTCCCATCACTTCCTAGAAGGCATTCTTCCTAGGAATATGCTAGGTCTGTGGTTTCTTACTCTCAGCCTCACAAACATTCTGAGAGACAACTCCTTGCTGGAGATGCTACCTGTGCATTATATGATGACTAATAATGCTCCAGGAAATATTAAATTCCTATAGCTGCCTTCAGCTGTGATAACAACTAAAGCATGTCCAGACATTTCAACTACCTCTCCTTGGAGGACAGTGGAGGGAGAAAGAGTACCCTGGTGAAGACCACTGACGTAGGCAGAGAAAGCATGATCTCTTCCTTCCATGACTGCCACATCTATCATATCTGGTTGCTCCTGAACTTCTACACCACAGACCACCCTACACAAAGAAGCCAGAAATCATGTTACTGGCTTTCTCCATTACTACAGTAAAAGCTCAACTTGAGCAGACATGGCTTTACATGAACACATTTCTTGACTCATCTTTTATTTTCCTGCCCACCACACCCCCTTCCAAACTAATACATTCTAACAACACTACCCTTCTGTTCCTCCAACACATTGTGTCTTTTCCAACTTCAGGACTTCGCATGATATATTCTTTTGCAAAATCTATTCTCTTTCATTTGTCATGTCATGTGACCAAATGTGACAGCTCACAGGTTTGAGTGACAGCTTTGTTGTTTGCTTGAGTTTTACTCTCTTTGCTATGAAAATGACTATAGAATAAAAGTCAACCAAGTTGGTCTGTGTTCTGTACACATTCACTGAACACTTGAAGGATATTTGGATAAGGTTACTTTGTTCTCCACATGTCTCAAGCACACATTGATACTGATTGTTGTGAGTTGCTGTCTTTACTTAGCAGTGGTTGATGATTCCTTTATCCTATTAGATGGTCCTGTACCATTTTTATTTATTCATTTTATATGACAATATATTTGTTTATAGAATATCATGGCCCATGTAAGAACCCCTCTACTGCTGACTATTGGATTATTTAATATTGCCTATCAAATACATTCCTTTATCTTTCATTCAGTAGAAAAAGGAGATGGGACAAATGGACTTCTGATGTTGCTTAGTGGTACCATGCTGTTCATCGGCCAATCTTGCAGATAAAACTCGAAGGGCTGTATTCAGTGGAGACCGAGTAGGGATGGATCTGTACCAAGCAATAAGAATAGCTAGCACTTGCTGGAATGTTCAGTACAGCATGTTTTAATTTTTCCCCCACAGAAGAACACAAATATACCCACTTGTAGATCTGTTTGAAACTAAAAAATTGGCTGTTCTAACCTTCAAGATGCCTAAGTGGCAAGATGAATACATGGCATACCGCTCTGACTCCCAAACCAAGACACAAGGAGATAAAGACATTCAGATGGAAGTGAACAGCTCAGACAGTCTGGCCCTGGCTTCTCTTTCATAAACCTTGACCACAGTCTTGATGATTATCAGTTTCATGGATCTAATGGCACGCTCAGGTCTTTACACCCTAAGCAGCCCAGGGTTTAGCCAGGGAACTTGTTTCTAGTTTCTCACAGTCTCTGCTTTATCACTCTGAAAAGGAGAATTTTGGATGACATTTAAGAGTCAGAGTAGATGAGGGGCACTGGTTGAAATTCTACTGAGTACTTCTTCCAGACATTTTTTTTATTAAAGTTCTACTATGTGTGTGGACAAATATTTTTACAACCAGGGTTTGTATAGTTAACTTAATATTCCAGGCCTGTCCTTCCTTTAAGTGTATTTTAAGGATAACTGTTTGATTTCCCACCTGAGACAAGCACTGACATATTTTACATATCAAAGCAGATCCTGGCTCCAGGTTCTCCCAGCATCCCTCATTCCCTACCTGACATATCCTGTCCCCAACCTTGAACTTTCTGGCCCAGAGGTTGGGCTGCCCTTCCTCCAGAGAGTCCTCCCTATATAATCCAGACATTTTTGTCTCTCTGCCCTCTCTCTGTATGCACATTCATTCTTTCTTTCTCTCCTCCACTCCTTCCCATGGTGACTCCCCTGGCCTCCATCTTTTGGGCCAGTTAACTCGCCTGAGAGAAGTTTCCCAAAACCTGTCTTTAATATAATATACTCTGGCTAGAATGGGCTCATTTCACTGGTGGAGAAATAATGTATCAGAAATCATTGTCCCCCAGGGCCTATGTCCATGGCCATGCCCAAGTGAGGTATGTAGCTATGCACAGAGCTGCAGTTCTGGAGTTGTGATGTTCCTTTCTCTCTCTGCTCTCTGTTGCACTTTTCACCTATACCTCTGAAAAGGATTCCTTCAGTGCAGGCTCCACTTCTGAATCCCCTGCTATTCACACCTAATCCACAGAGCCAGGTGAATACTGACAGCATTCCATTCTATCTTGTTTCAGGCTCCAAGCATATAGGAAATAACTCTCCCTACTCCTATATGCAGCACATATCGGTGTCATAAGTCAGTTCATGCAAATAGATGCAGAATTGCCTTTCCAGACAGGCAAATGCGCACACACAGCACAACTGTCAGTACAGATTTGGGCCCATGAAGCAGCCTCTTCATGAGATCATAAATCAACCCTTTGCAGGAAGAAATGAGCTTGGAAATTCATTTGATTAAGGTCCTAGATACTTTTCTCTTGGGGAGATAGAGGGAGTAGGCTTTGGAGAACTTGAGGAAACAGCTATATTAAACTGAAGTTATGGGTAAAATAACTCAGTGTGTATTCTAAACAAGATTTTCCAATTAAAAATAAGCAGTTAAGATATGTCTATGCTTACCCTGTAGTCTGCCATACCACAGCTGGGGAAAAGGTCCTGAGAATTCAAAATAACAAAAAGAAGATTACAACCCCTGGGGTGGAAAGAGAAGAAGCAGAGGGATGCTCCTGGATGTTGATTCAGAAAGAAACCAGAGCAGATTACACTAACCTGTTTTCCTCCAACCACATTTCTTTCATAGATTTTGAGATAACTTATATCAAGTGTGAAATTCACATCCAGAAGGCAATCTGATGATACCATGAAGAGTTATCTCAGAGTGCTAGGCATCCATTACTGTTGCATTTCTTCCTTATTCATGGGTTCTTTGAGAATGTCATCCTCCAGAATACAGAACAGCAGCTAGAAACAGGGATTTTTCCCCTTTTATTTTAATAGGTCTCAAATAAAGGTTTGGGTGACATATATACATATGTATGTGTCTATCTGGCTCTTGAAACAAAGACACCCTCAAATGAAAATGATTCTACTTGTTAAGAATATTCAAATATATATTGGGGTCTCAGTCAGTTGAGAAAACAACGGTTTTGGGTCTTGTAAGCTTGGTTTCCTTTGGTCTGAGGTATAAACATGTGGACATATGTGCTGTGGATTTGGCTCCCTGCCTCCTGATGCTGTTTCCAGAGTCATGCTTCCAAAACAGGTTCAGGAATAGCTGTTGATTCTGGATGAACTCAGCTCATCCAGCCTTTCAGACAGATCCAGTCAGAACCTTAGTCAAGTCCTGAGCCTTCTTAGCAGAGAGCAGATTAACACATGCTAAAGCTAGCTTTCTGAAGTCTAACCATTTTTTTTCATTTTCCTACCCCCTCTTCACCCCTTAAAAAACAATAATTCATTGCTTCAATTCAGCAGGAAGAAGCCATGGAGAGTCCTCTTCCTGATTCCCTGGGTTTGGGTGTTTGGTTATGATTATTTTATAAACTACCAATAGGTTGTCCATTTAAAGGATAATTTGGAAATGGTCATAATTTTGAATAGGAAAAAATATATGGGATAAATTTGTTCTGAAAAAAAACATTGTATAGCCATAATATTACAATGGTAGAATTCTTTACAACTGATGTAAAATTGAAGTTATAATTTCTTACATGGGTACAGAATTTAAATATTAATATAGATTTAAGGTTTTCATTGGCATAAGTTTTTTATTGATATAAAATTTGAAATTAATATTGTTACCCTTAGATATGGAATTTATGTAAGAATACAAGGCTTAGACCCAGTCTTTTTAATAGCTGCTATTACTAACTGTCTAGGATGATTAAGCAATGCAAGTTAAGGGTCAGATAGTAAAATGCATGGTTATATTAGATTCTGAATTAATTATAATAAGGTGCTTTCAGTATTATTCATGTAGAAATAGCTAAGAGTATTCAAGGTTTAACAGTTCAGACATACCTTATATAGATAGTCCTCAAAAACATCAGAAATCCACAGAATATGACATTAAGTCATTTTATTATTAATAAAAATTTTGACTAGGGGACATATCTGTTCCTGACAGTACTCCATGGTTCAAAGAAGATACTGAACATTATAATCTCCATATAGAGTTGCTCCAGTTGTGGCAAGGTAGTCACTGGGACAGAATTACCCTAATTCATCTACAGACAAAAATACTGTCCAGGAAAGGACACACAATGCGGGATAGTCAACAGCTTAGCTCTGTCAAGACAGGGTAAGCTTGGTAAGCTAGTCCTTCATAGTTCCTGCTTCACTTAAGTTCTGTCAGATGTTCCTGTGCCAGAAGTCTGAAGACAGCTACTCTAATGTTTTGAGGAATTGGGGATTATCCAGGTAACCAGTTGTCTCTGCAAATTCGTAAAGTTTTGGAAGCTGTATTTTTATGCTTCCTATATATTCAGATAATATTTAATTTGTTCTCAGATCTCTGATGGGATTGAAGACTAGTTAGATTCTCATAATCAATTGTAAATTGTTAAAAAAATCAAATGTAAATTGTTTAGCATTGAGGAAGATGGTATAGATGTGAAGAGATTTTTTTTATATGGTAATACAAGTTAAAATCAGAACATAATTCAGGAATAGAATTGCAAACTCTTTAAGTTAGGAGAGATGATAAAGTAATGTACCTAAATTGACAAAACTGATAGATTGGATGTTATTAGCATATATCATACCTTATTGTATACATAACAGTTATAACTATGTTAAGTGTATATCTGAGAGAAAAGGTCCCTTTAATGGACAAAAGGGGGAAATCGGTGGATTTGGTTTATTGCTTGTATTATGTTAATTGGGTTCCCAAAATTACATGGGAATTTGCACATTCTCATGTAAGATGCTGACAGTCCCTGGCCCCAGTTGGCTTTGATTGGTAAATGAAATTGCTGTTGGCTAATGGTTGGTCAGAGAGACAGAAGCCGGACTTTAGATTTCCAGGGCAAGAGAACTAAGGGAAAAAGAAGGATTTAAAATCTCCATGCTAGAGAATGGATAAGATCTGGGCTTGAAAGTGGCAGAAAAGAAAGCATATCAATCATGAAAGAGCCAGGGAAGAGCAGCTCCAAGGGTTTTTCTCAATTGAGTCTAGGGTAGCAAAGGTGAAATATAGATTTTTAGTAAGTAATAATTCAGGAATATTGGAGAAGAGGTGTTAGCAATGTGGAAGTTTGGGAGTGGCCCACCATTGAGTTGATTAAGGCATATTAAATATAAGGCTGCATATGTGTCTTTCATTCAAGAATACAGAGCATTGAGGTAGGTAGTGATGAACTCATGCTGCCATGCCACTGGGGCAATTAGAGTGGATTAATCATTGCAGCCACATGAATGTATTCCTACATCATAGAATTAACCACTACCTGGAGAACGCTGTTCATCAGAGTGGCTTTCAAAGTTGACTGACTATATTTTCAAGGATAACAGCAGGAGTTTTCTAGTCTGTAACACACTTTAAAACTATGTTTTCAATTCCAATTCCATAACCACAGGAAGTGGAAAGTTTCAAGGTAATTGACCCATTTTACAAAGAGTTGCTTCTTCAAAGCACACCAGCCAAGAGATGGTTAGTGATTAGAATTCTTCTCACAGCACTTCAAAGTTGGTCCAGTTTCTATGGGTATGTTCTATCTAGTAAGTATCATGAATATTCACTGACGTCTGAAACAGTAAGAGGAATCATTGGTCTCTAAAGTTAAGCCAATCCCATGTCTCTCTTCTGTTCCACAATGTAATCATCCTCAGAATCTTTTTATGTAACATAGTTCCCAGCAGCCTTAAAAACAACTGGTAACCTAGTTTAAAATCATGTGAATAGGAGTGTGTACCTCTATCAGTAGAGAGTCCTGCTGGAACTGGTTAATATTTCTGTCTATGAAAGAATTACTATCCCATAGGAATATAAAACTTTCATGGGCCAGACTCATGTCACACATTTACTTGTGTGGCTAAAGAAAATGTGACCTCAGCAAGAATTCATTTATAGCAAGTTTAAGAGGAGGTGTTTCAGGAGAAAATACAAGTGTAGGTAGATTGAATCACTAAACATAACAAGCATTCACTGCACTGTGTTAAATAAAACTTTATCAAAGCAAACTGGCTCAGCATGTCATGTTTGAGATCATATTGTAGCAAGACATTTTGATATTTATTCATGTTTATAGCAAGAAGTATTGTATGAATATTTTATTGCAAAATCTAGAAATTCTATGATTAATAAGGTGTTGGCCCTGCCTGAAGCAAGCCAGTAAAGTGAAAATTTGGGTTGGATGACTTTCTGCCTTCCCATCAGTACTGGATCCATATTTCCTACTCTAAAATAACATGAACTATTTGTAGGGTACACACCTATGCACTCTTAAGTGTACTCTGCAGGCTCAAAAATCTACCAGTTTCCATGACAACCTGTTTGGGTTCTGAGAGCATTTGACATTTTTCATATTATCAATCAGACGGTAGATTTATTTTATAATAATATAGAATACCAACCCCCATGGAGTAGAATATATGAAAAAATAACAAGAGCAACATTGGAGAAGTTACATTTCATAATGCTTCCACTGACAATTTTAAAGTAAGAATCAAACTAAGATTTCTTTTTTAAGATACTGTCTTCTAGAACTTTAGATAGATTGCTCTAAGACTCACCAATATGAAATATTTTTAAGCATGCTTATCAACTATGGATCCTTATCTTGAATTTTGAAAATAGGATAGATCTGAAATGTCATCTAGACATGTCCAGTCACCACTGCTCACAGGTACAGTACGATCCAAAGAGAAAAAGTGGAGTGCAAGGTTTTAATGGGCATAGAGGCAGACCTCATCTGGAACTCAGGTGTTCAAGTGTAAAACAAAGGTCTTTCTGCAGTGCCAACCATCTAAACAATCAATATCCTAACAGTACAGGAAGAATACTCACAATCTTCTTAAATTATAAGCTACATGTCCATTCCAAAATATGTAATAATTTGAAGGAAGTTTTCATCTTTATCATGTCCTGGAGTTGCCACTAATTTTTATTATATACTGTAATTATTGATAATCTTTTATTTCCTTTCCCCCTTCCCTTTCTTCTTCCTCTAAATCCTCCCATATTCCCCCCTGCTCTCTTTCAAATTCATGACCTCTTTGTACCTTAATTTTATATATATGAGATAACCAATTGGTGAACTCTTTACTGAGGAACAGTTTCTCCCTTCCTCAGTATCCCTTAGCTTCCTGAACTTTTCCTGAGGTTTCCTTTATCCATATCTGTAGGACCATGAAGAAACAGCATGGTTTCTGGTGGAGCACTGGCTATAAATTGTTGGAGACCCCAGGTGATCCTAAGGGAAGGCATGCATTTCACCATGCTCCCAGACTCCAGGCTCCTGACATGAGGCTGAATACCTCCAATAGAGTGTGGCCTTCCAGTCACATAGGACAATGCCCCTTAGTTCCTCAACAGGTAGAGGGCATGACTACAGGCCATATTGCCTCAAGACAGGTCTCCATATTAATGAGATACCTAAAGGCCAGAGGGACATAGCCATTTAAACATTCCTTCCCAGACCTTCCTCCTTGCAAAAGGTATTTAACCTCAGGCCTGCCCTGAAAATATTAGGTATAGTTTTCATCTTCCTGCCATGACAATAAACATTTTAAGACCTTGGACTACATTTCTCTTCTTTGGGACCTTACTTGGGGAACAGTGGGGAAGGTTTTTAACTAGCAAGCTGCCATGTAATTTCCTGCAGATGACCTCTCTACATTCTCAGCCATGGAGGCTCAGCAACCCAAGCAAGCAAGCCGAGCCAGCCGTGACCCAGCTAAGCAAGTTGCCACGACCAAGACTCTCATCCTCATAGGATTCAGCCAGAGCTCATCCTTCCCCCTCTCCTCTTAGGCTGCTGGCCACCAGACTGTATACCCCACTTTGGTCTCAGCCCTTCCGTGGCCTCCCAGCAGCACCTGAGAGCCCAAGGGCCTGAGAACCAATAGGTTCCTGGCTGCTTTTTGGCCTAGGGACCCCCAACCCAAGAATTCTGGCTTCCCACGGAACCTCAAACTGTGTTCTCCAACCGTGGGTGGAGTCCTGCGGCTTTGCATAGCTCAATGTGCACTAGGCACCAGTGTGGAGTGGCAAGATAGAGGCAGAACTCACACATCAACCCAATAGGACACACGCGCACACTACAACCCAACACATATCAGCACATCTATTGTTATTGTCCTTGTTCAGCTCCAGTCAAGACGGGAAATGGCATATTTTAATTGTTATTCTTGATATTGTGGGAATCTTAAGAACATAGACAATGTTTTTTTGTTGTTGTCTTGGTAAATCTAACATTATTCCTGGGTCTCAGTGAGTTTTTGTTGAATGAATGAAGAACAATACTGTTACTCTAGATATGATATAAGACTCAGTCCATAGAAACTGTTGTTGATACAACATGACTAGAAATCCCAACTTATAATACATTTTTGCAAGGTTTTTATGAGCATAAAGCACAGCAGGATTCAGTGGTGTTGAATCCGCACACATATTCAAACCAGACATAAAACTAATCTTAGTTATTGGCTCATTATATTGCCTTTTTACAAAAAGAAAAGATCTAGAGAGTTCTAGAAATTAGCACAAATGATAATAACAAGACATGTGGACCAGGACTTAGACCTTCTGACATTCATTCAACCATTTGGTAGAATTAATTCAGAACTAGCAAATATGCCTGATACCTGGAATGTATGAACAAATAGGAAAAATTAGGTTTTAGTAATCCTGACTTTATATATGAATATATATATATATATATATATATATATATATATATATATATATATATATTATGTACTATGAAATATTCACAAGATAGAAGACAGATTAAAATTATTTATAAAAATTTATACAGTGACTTATACATATAGTGGTAACCAAAGTCTCTCTGAGGAGACAGAATTTGAGCTAAAGTTTAAGAATGTTTGAATATTGTGAAGCTCTGAAGAAGCAATGAAAATCATAAAATGGGAATAAAGTTGAAGCTGTGGAAAAAAACATGGAGGTGTGGATGGCTGAAATGTAGGGAGCAAAAAGGGTAATTGTGAAGATAACCTTATGCCACAGGCAGGGCCGCAGTTAACAGGCCACACGTGGCCAAAATAAGATGTATGCAGTTACCCTAGGAGTTATAAGAGATCCATTTCTGCATCTAAGTCCATTCTCTGCAAAGGACACACCTTTGCTTCACTAAGTCACCATTATTAAACTGACAAGTGAACCAGGCTAGAATATTGAAGAACTAACGGAGCAAAGGAGTCAATGATCCACTTCAGCTGATTCAAAACAAAATGGGGCGGGTATGGTTATATATACATACACTTCCATGAAAATTCATTGCTTGAAGAATCTGGCTTGCTGGGACCTCAGGAAGCCATCAAATTCTAGTTTCCAAAGTGGTACATTTTTTATCTTTTTTTTATTGGATATTCTATTTATTTACATTTCAAATGTTATCCCTTTTCCAGGTTTCCCCTCCAGAAACCATCTATCATATCCCCCTCCTTCTGCTTCTATAAGGGTCCTCCCCCATCCACCCCCTCCCACCTCCCCACCCTGGAATTTCCCTACACTGGGGCATCGAGCCTTCACAGGATCAAGGTCCTATCCTCCCATTGATGCCCAACCAGGCCATCCTCTGCTACATGTGTGGCTGGAGCCATGAGTTGCTCCATTTGTACTCTTCCAAAGTGGTACTTTAATGAAGATCTTTCTTCACTGGTTTACAGAGCCCATGCTTATTACAGAAGTTATTTATATAGCCCACCCTTTGCTCCTGACTTTGAACTTTGTCCCAGATAGATGATATGCAAAAAGAGTGATGGAGAGAAAATGCAGTGGTGTTGCCCGAAACTTCATATTTCACTTCATATTATCTTCAGATCAATGATCTTAGGTGATTGATATCTAAAGAAACCATCAATGAACTTTCATTTGTCTGATCTATTCTTGTATTGTCAATATCAAATCTTCTTGGGATATAGAGAAGTTTAAAAAAACAATTAGCAGAATCAGGATGGAGAATTCTGAAACATTGCTAATACTCACACTTTCAGGTTTTTCACTCTGTATTTGTCTTGGATACCTATCAAAGTCATGAACTTTACAGTACCATGTTAAGGGCTCTTAACAGCGTTACCAAAATCCTTTCTCTACTTTTTCATCTAACTTTGGTGTCATTAAAGTCAATCTCTGTGTTCAAATATAAGCTAAAATCCAGGGTTGTGCCACTTATTGACAAGTGAATCAGGAACAAATAATTTTGTTTTCAAAATATAAAGACACATCAACTTTGGAAATAATGAATTTTTTGCATAGTGTATGATTTCTGTGTAAAATATGGTTTCTGGAAGGTAAGGTAAATACTGTAGAAATAGCTATCAGTTGAGACATTAGTGGTTGCCTAAAATCAGCTGCACCTAAAGCCTCTTCTATTTTCTACTTCAAACAGCTAAACCTTTGTATCTTCCACAAGGCCGCAGCTGCCACCACACTGGCTACCACTGAACGACAAGTTGACTAGGCTTCATGTGCCACTATGATCTGTGAGTTATTCTGAACCAGTTTGAGCCTTCATTTGTTCATCTGGACCACAGGATATAAAGCATTGATAAATCTTGTCTTTTGATGCTTTGGGGAGAAAACGGTCACTTACAAATGGAGATTTCAAGGACAGATTATTGATAAAGCCTTCAAAAGTGACACTTTCACAAAGTTGATTTTTAAGTTCTCCTTCAACTAAAATCACAAAGAACTACCTGGCCTCTTAAGAGCTGTTTGTTTTCTGGAATGTGTTGACAAATCTTTTGGTAACAATCAATTTGAGACAAAATCAAGGAACTAACTTACTCTTTACCTTAAGATGAGAAATTATCAATGACTACTTTTAGCCATTGCTTAAGGATAGAGTAGTCCTTCTAAATAAAGCACTCTACACTTGGTGTGAGTAACCTGGACCCTTGGGGGCTCACAGAGACTGAACCACCAATCAAAGAGCATACATGGGTTAGACATAGGTACCCTACACATTTGGAGTGGGTGAGCAGCTTGGTCTTTATGTATGTTCCCTAACAACTGGAGTGACGACTGTCTCTGAGTCTGCTGACTGCCACTGGATCCCCTTCGCCTACCTGGACTGCCTTATTGGGCCTTAGTGGGAGAGGATATACTTAGTCCTCCTGGGACTGGATGTCCCAACACTGGGTGGTACCCAAGCAGGGCTCCCCTTCTATGAAGAGAAGAAGAGGAGTAATAGGAGGAGGGATTTGTAAGGATGGGTCTGGGAGGAGAGAAAGGAGGGGGCTAAGATTGGGGTGTAAAGTGAATAAACAAATTAATGAAAAACTACTTTTATTGAAACAATGTTTTTAATCCTATTAAAGCAATGTTTTTTGCATCCCCAGTTCCTCCTAACTCCTTTCAGATTCACTTTCACTTCCCTACCTCTAAATTTTAATTCTTAAGAACAGAAGAAAAACTTCAAATAAAATTTATGTTGCCTATATATTCTTTGGTCTTCTCTTAATGTTTTGAAAAGGCTTTAAGAATTCTTAGGGTTCTCCCTAGATGTATAAGTAACTCCCATTGCAATTGACAAATGGGACTTCATAAAATTGCAAAGTTTCTGTAAGGCAAAGGACACTGTCAATAGGACAAAACGACAACCAACAAATTGGGAAAAGATCTTTACCAATCCTACATCTAATAGAGGGCTAATATCCAATATATACAAAGAACTCAAGAAATTAGACTCCAGACAACCAAATAACCCTATTAAAAAATGGGGTATAGAGCTTAACAAAGAATTTTCAACAGAAGAAACTCGAATGGCGGAGAAGCACCTAAAGAAATGTTCACTGTCCTTAGTCGTCAGGGAAATGCAAATCAAAACAACACTGAGATTCCATCTTACACCAGTCAGAATGGCTAAGATTAAACACTCAGGTGATAGTAGATGCTGGCGAGGGTGTGGAGAAAGAGGAACACTCCTCCATTGTTGGAGGAACTGCAAGATGGTGCAACCACTTTGGAAATCAGTCTGGCGGTTCCTCAGAAAACTGGACATAGCATTACCTGAGGATCCAGCTATACCACTCCTAGGCATATACCCAGAAGATGCTCAAACATATAACAAGGACATATGCTCAACTATGTTCATAGCAGCCTTATTTATAATAGCCAGGAGCTGGAAAGAACCCAGATGTCCTTCAACTGAGGAATGGATTCAAAAAATGTGGTATATTTACACAATGGAGTATTACTCAGCTATTAAAAACAATGAATTCGAGAGTTTCCTAGGTAAATGGATGGAACTAGAAATCATCATCCTGAGTGAAGTAAGCCAATCACAAAAGAACACACATGGTATTCACTCACTGATTATTGGATATTAGCCCAGAACCTTGAAATGCCCAAGATGCAACTCACAGGCCACATGAAGCTCATAAAAAAGGAAGACCAAGTGGGGGTGATTCAGTTCTTCTTAGAAGGAGCAACAAAATACTCAAGGGAGCAAATATGGAGACAAAGTGAGGGACAGAAACTGAAGGAGGGGCCATTTGAAGATCTTTCCACCTGAGTATCCATCCCATGTGCAGTCACCAAAGGTAGATGCTGATGTGGAAGTCAGGAAGTGCATGCTGATAAGAGCCTGATATGGATGTCTCCTCAGAGGCCTTCAAGAGTCTGACATATTCAGAGGCAGATGCTCACAACTAGCCATTGAACTGATCATGGGGTTCTCAATGGAGGAGTTAGAGTGAGGACTGAAAGAGCTGAAAGGGTTTGTGGCACCATGAGGAGAGCAACAATACCAACCAACCACAGCTCCCAGGGTCTAAACCACCAACCTGGGAGCACTTAGGGAGGGATCCAGGGCTTCAGCTGAATACATAAGAGTGGAGGGCCCTGCTGGGCATAGGTGGAAGATGAGATCCTTGACCTCATGAAGGCTGGACGCCCCAGGGAGTGGGAATTTTGAGGGTGGGAAAGTGGGAGTGGGAGGGTAGGTAGGGGTTACATCCACAGAGAAGAAGGAGGAGGGGTAAGGGGATAGGGGGTTCCCGGGTGGGTGGGGGATGGGGTAAGGGGTCAACATATGAAATGTAAATAAAATATCCAATAAAAAAAAGAAGCAGATCATTTTGTAATAATACAAGTTTTTCATGTTTACACACAATATCACTAAGAACAATAAATGTTGGGTTTCATCATCATTCCATAGCACATTAATAATTGTCCCCTTTGTCATCAAATACTCCTAATAAATATAGTCAAGCTTAGTTTTGTTTTTTATATTCACTCCACTGAGACTAAGGGTTTCCAATTGATTCATTCAGTGGAATAAGACTCAAAGCTTAGCCAGAGAACCTTATTGTCCTAGGACTTTTGAGTTATTCTATTAGAGATTCCCGCTGTTTCTCTCTGGCATCCTGATCAATTGTATGACAAAACAGAAGCCCAGGCAAGCCAGTGCCTCCAGTAACTTCCTACAGATGTAATGCTTGCTACAATACTTGGGCCTGGAGCTTCAGGTTCAGAATTACCTGGAGACCTGTGGCAAATAGAGAATTTAAGATCACATCTTACCAGGGTGAGACTTTGCATTATGTTACAGAGTAATAAAACCTAGACAGGGCATGAGAAGAGAGGCTTCAAGAACAATAAAGGTTCATTTGGCAGAAATAGTTTCTGGCCGTTCTCCATCCCTACTGTGGACAGAACAAGAAGGGTGAGATGCATGCTGTGACTGCAAGGATCATGACATCCAGGAAAGCAATTTTCTCAACATCATAGGGTTCTAGAAAAGTCTTTTCAACTCACAAAATCTTTACTGGCCTGAAGTCATTTCAATCTCTGGAAAAACTGGATCTGTAGAAAACTGTGCTTCAGTGTCTTAATTTCCCTATCAATTTTCATTGTCTACCTTCCATAGGAAATATCCAAATTAAGTGCATCTTATTTAACATAGACTATTAGTTTTAAAGCTCGGCCTCAAATTGTGACTTGGGTACTTATTGTCTATGACCAGAGGCAAATTACTAGATATTAGGGTCCTGTTTAGAAAATAATAACGTGTAAAGTATTAAAAAGCACTGCCCTCAATGCAATTGTAAATATTAACTTGGTATTATTGCTACTACCAGTGTTTATTATTAATTTATTCATGACCATTTATTTTTAATTGCAATGTAGGACACAGGAAAGATCTGGCTTAATTCCTTGGTGATAGAATGAAAATCAAAGCTTGGTTTCCTTGGAAGTACTCTATATACAGGCCAACTCTGCATCTTCTGAATTGAGAGTCATTTAACAGTGTCCAGCTGTGTAAACGAGCATCAGAGACAAGGAAGGGACCTTTAAATTTGTCTCCAATTCCACACAACATAATGACTACCAAATAACCTGGCACCTCTGTGCCACAATGAGATTCATAATAGTGCTCCCAACATGTCATGGTGGCAATTTCCTTGTTTTAGCTTCCCGACAAATATAAAACCCACTGGTTTTGCCTACTCAATTTTCCTTTATAATTATATATTACTGCTTTTTGACTTTCCAAAGCATGCTGACATTTGCCAACTCAGATGTATCATAGCCTTAGTATTCATATGACACACAGGTTGAAAAAAGATGCCATCGCCATGTACAAATTATCATTAAAACCTTCACCATTACCAGACTATTTACCAGTGAGGTCATATCCAGATTTCCCAAGTAATAGGTATATAGAATCCAAATCATGGAGAAAAATTGGCATATACATATACACATGCACATACACACACATACACACACACACACACACACACACACATATATATAAAATGTAGTATTTATGTAAGAGTAGATTCCACTGTATTTGCCCAGGTTTCCTTATCAGACCATAGGAAACAGTTGTTGTGGATAGCCCTGGTGCTGTTTGTATTTTGATGCTAATTCTGTGTCCCCAAGAGAAGCTGCCTGGGATGAGGAGTGAATCACTTACTCAGGTGACTTCAGAAGAGCCTTCCCCTAATGAATAAATATTTCAGGGGACCAATCACTGGGCGAGGAGTAGACTGACTTCCAGATCAGAGAGAGGAAGAGGGGAGGTAGGAGAAAGATACTTCCTTTTGGAGAGGAGACAGGTGAAGGCCAAGATGTAGGTAGTGGAGATGCTCGAATCAGGTGGTGGAGCTGTTGGGATCCATTACCAGAGGGTTTAACTTAGAAAGGCTTACAAATTAGGATGTTAGTTGCTGTGCCCAGCGATTATGTCACCTGTTAATTTTGAACTATGTTTGTGTGGTGTTTTCCTTCACAAGGCGACTCAACTGAGATCCAGAGAGAAAGGTACAGTGGCAAAGCATGGGTTTGTGAGAAGTGCACCCCAAAAAGCCATGGGAATTTGGAAGCGTGGGGCTAGCGTGGTAGCCACCCGCCAGTGGGAACTTAGTGAGCTGGGTGGAGAGATTTCAAAGCTCCAAGTCAGAGAGTCTCCAGGACATGAGAGCCTGCTGGTGTACTGCCAGCATAGCTTGAATTGCTTTTTTAAGACTTCATGCAAAAAAATAGTATTTTATTGTCATGTCCAAATATGCAAGGATTGCTTTATAGAAGCTTTTCAAACTATACTTTCACTAATACTTGTACTGGTTTTACTAGACATCCATGTTTTTATTAAGTGTCCAAGATATTCTCAGGCCATGCTCTTGTAAAAGTTTTACTTTTTATTTATATTATTATTATTATATTTTTTAGCATTGTATCTGAGAGTTTTATATATTAAAGATAGGATCCTATTTCTAACCTTCCAGAGGCACAACTTATGTTTAGGGTCAGGTTAAGGAACTCTATATGCTATGTTCTAATTTTCATACTTGTACACAGAGGAGTAAGTAGATTCTATTTTTTGAATCAACTTATACTGAGAATGACTCCAGATGCTTTTCTTTCGCGACATAGTTTATAATTCCTGCTTACCAGAAAGCCCTGCACTGGGAGAAACACAGAGAAGAAAGTTTGAGATCCACTTATATTTGCCTGGGTAGATGAACAAAAGGATCCCAACTACTTTCTAGACTCTGTAATTATTCGATTTTATATGATGCATCATTTTTCCCTGGTCATAAATTCAAATTTGGGGGCCTTTGTAAAATGGTTCATTTTGAGAATTTCAGAGAAATATCTCTTCTAAATTTCTTGCACTCTCTATGGTTCCTGATGATTCTTGTCCTTCATTGACTTGTAGATGTGTCACTTCATGATCTTTTTCCATGCCTCCCTTTTGTGTCATTTTTCTCTATGTTTTCACATGATATTCCCTTCTTTGTTTATTTGTAGCCAAATTCCCCTTGTCTTATTGTCTTACTATCATTGGAATAGGCTACATTTTAATTTGACCACATCTTTATGGTCCATAACTCCTCAAAAATCATATTTACCACAGGGTAGGACACCAGAGTACCATAGCAGGAGCAGTTTAATCTGCAACACTTGTGCATAAAGGCCTTCTCAAATGTTATTAATTTAAGATCTTGAGGAGCTTCCAACCTACATCATCCAGGTGTGCCCATTGTGTCCAAAGGCCTTTGTAAGCCCAGGAGCAGGACAAAAGGAGAGAAGACAGGTGTCTGATCAGGAAGGCAGAGGTTTGAAGGATGAATTAATGAGTAAAAGAAACCAAAGAGTTCTCACAGCAAGCAAAGTTAAGGAAAAAACTGCTTTCTGGGACTTTTCAGAAAGAATTAGTCTACCGATACCAATAGATTAACCTCCTTAAGAATTGAACCTGCATTGGTCTGCCTCCAAGGTTTATAATTTATCTTATCATTAAGCCATTATCTGCTGTTATCCATATATTGTTATCCATTTGACCTCTCTGGACACAGAGCAGAAAGTCAGGTCTGCCTATGGCATAAAATTTACACTTCCATTCTTCATGTCTTCATGCAAGAAGACCAGTCATTATTCACTTGGCCACCTAAGGGAAGATGTGAAAGAGAGACCACAGAATCATCTTTCTTGTGCAAATGTTATTGTGAGATGATCAATAGGTTCATAAACATCTGTTCTAAAGCCAATAAGTAGTTAGCAATGCCAGTATTCACTTGGCATAAAGTAAATAACAACACTGAATTTCACTCGTGCCAGAGGATTATGGCTAGTATGCCAACTTGACCCGGTCTTCCAAAAAATGAAGATAAAATAATTCACCTATTTCTTTCTTTGGGCTTTTTCTATGTTACTGGAAGTTTGTCCATCAGAGATACCTAGCTTCATGTTGAAATATCCCTTATGTTACACAATGGCTGTATTACGTTAAGTAATTTATGTCACTTTTCCAAGATTTTTCCAACATTCATGTAGAAATCTGACTGGCATGCACCAGTCAATACTTTAAATTCTTAGAAAAATGTTCTGTACATGGCCTGCCTTTTTTAAAAAAAAAAATCTATATTTATTTTAATGAGAAAAATGACAACTTTATATACTTATGGGTACAATGCTGATGCTTCAACACATATATACATGCAGAATAGTCAAATCAGGCTAAACATAATGTTCACCACCTCGCCTTGCTTATCAATCATTTTGGTAGGGTGGGAATGAGGTAATTCTTTTCAAATCCTGTAAGAACAAAAAACGAACAGGCAAAAACTTCCCGAAATTTAAAGCCTCCTAACAATGAAAATGACCTTCAGTAATCCTATGTCAAAAAGGAAGGAAAGATGGGTACAAACTCAGAACAGCAAAATCAGAGGAAATTTATCTGTACTAGAAAAGACTTACAAGAAATGCTCAAGGGAGTTCAGGACACTACAAGTACCAGAAACTCTTATTTAGTAAATATCCAAAAGTCAGTCAGTGAATGGACAAAATGGAAAGATGGATGGTCTTTATACAGTTCTAGGGATTTGCCTAACTGTGGTAGAGAGGGAATGGAGAAAGGACAGACATAGATGCACCGAAAAGCTAGAATCAGATGGACATGGCTCTTTGATGAAGAAGCCATAGCAACCTGGATGTTCAAAGTGTTTTTTATATATAGTTGAACAGGAAACCAGGGTTAGTGCATATGGCTGAACAAGAAGACTGGCTACTACATACAGGTATATAATAAAGGATGCTGGTTACTATACACACTCGAACAAGGAGACAGGTTTAACTAATCTCTGTAGGAGAGCAGTCTCTGGCTGGATATACCCAAAAAAGAAAGATAGAGACATTTTCTGTATATACTGTCAACATTTATACTTGAACAAGAGGAAGGCTTTGCCATCTTTGAGTCCCACTTTTAGAAGATTGGCCATTCCCATGGGTCTGAGGCACTGAGGTGCTGACATGGTCAAGCCCATGCCAAGAATATACTTTCTCTCAAAACTTCATTCATCCCCTATAGATGGGCACATGGGTAGCTGGCTGAGTGGTAGGTAAATTAATGGGTCAGTAAGTGGGTAGGTAGGCAGATTGAAGGATCTGAAATGCTTCTGCACCTTCAAACACATGGAACTTTCCTCATCTCAGGGCCACTGCCTAGAATTGTCCCTCTGTAGTTTTGACATCAGTGGCTGTTTTTACCCCTCTCTGAGGTATCCACTTTCATGTCTTGTCTTTAGAAAAGTCTATTCTGATTGTGTGACATAAAGTTTCAGCCTAATTACTATTGTGAGCTTCTCTATTTTGTTCAATGCTAGGATCAAACTCATGGCCTTGCATTTGGTAGGTAAACACAGAGCTATTACAGTCTCATTTGTTTTCTTCATAGGAATATGTATGTGTACATATATTCTTTTCTTGATGTTTGTTTTTTGTTATTTGTTTGTCTACTTTTCTTAAAGTATACCTATCCATGCAAGTAGCAACATTGTCTACCAAGAGCCTAGTATCAATGGTACACAACGACTCCTAAGCATCTTTACATATGGAACACTCAGTATCTTCTTATCATATACCATGGTTCATAGTCTACACCTCAATTCATTAAATAATGTGCTCAGTAATAATGTTCCAAAAATTCTGAGGAATTCACCTGAGGGTTTAAGTAGTGAGAAGTTTCCTGAGGCTTTGCTCTCAGCAAGAGGGTCTTGTCGAAGTTCTGTTCACATTGTGCAACTTCTACTGTCTCAAGTTCTGAATCCCTTTCTTGCCACAGACCAGTAGGCTTATCACATGGGTCCAACTCAAGTATTTGTGTGAGCATTTTGGCAAAAGAATCTTGTAAATGCTTTCCTTTTCACTGCAAAGCCTTCAGTCTATCTAGAGAACATATTACCCACAAGAACTCTATCCTGATTGAGTCAACTTAAACTATTCCAAACTTTCCCAGAGGAGAAACTCATATGGTTACAAGTAATGAATTAGTTTGTATTGTACACAGAAAACAATGTATTTTGAATATAAAAATACTAAATGAAGACACTGAGAGCATGCGTCACTATGTTCATAGCAACCTTATTTATTATAGCCAGAAGTTGAAAACAACCAAGATTTCTCTCAACAGAGGAATGGATACAGAAAATGTGGTACATTTATACAATGGAGTATTGCTCAGCTAATAAGAAACAATGACTTCATGACATTCAAAGGCAAATGGATGGAACTTGAAAATATCATCCTGAGTGAGGTAACCCAGTCACAAAAGAATACACATGGTATGCAATCACTGATAAGTAGATATTAGTCCAAAAGTTCAGAATACCCAAGATTCAATTCACAGACCATATGAAGCCCAAGAAGAAGGAAGACCAAAATGTGGATGCTTCAGTGCTTCTTAAAAGAGGGAACAAAACAATCACAGGAGGAAATGAGGAGATAAAGTGTAGAGCAGAGACTGAAGGAAAGGCCATCCAGAGACTGCCCCACCTGGGGGATCCTGCCCATATACAGTCACCAAACCCAGACGCTATTGCAGATGACAGGAAGTGCTTGCTGATAGGAGCCTGATATGGCTGTCTCCTGATAGGCTCTGCCAGAGCCTGACAAATACAGAAGCAGATGCTCATAGCCAACCATTGGACTGAGTGTGGGGTCCCAGATGGAGAAGTTGGAAAAGGGACTGAAGGAGCTGAAGGGGTTTACAGCCCCATGAGGGGAGGAACAATGTCAACTGGCTAGACTCCTCTGAGCTTCCAGGGACTGGACCACCAACCAAAGAGTACATATGGAGGGACTCATGGCTCTGGCCATGTATGTGGCAGAGGATGGCCTTGTTGGACATAAGTGGGAGGAGTGGCCCTTTAGCCTGAGGGTGTTCAATGCCCCAGTGTAGGGGATGCCAGGGCTGGAAGTGAGAGTGGGTGGGTGGATGGGGGAGTACCCTCATAGAGGCGGGGGCAGGAATGGGATAGGGCCTTCTGAAGGGGAGACCTGGAAAGGGGATAACATTTGAAATGTAAATAAAGAAAATATCCAATAAAAGAAAAAAAAAATACCAAGCGCCATAGCCACACTCTCAAAAAAAGAAAAAAAAAAGGCCATGCTAATAGGGAAAATGGGTGAAATTAGAGGAAAATCAGAAACAATTGAAGATTTTAATTTTAGTATATGAATTCTCAAAATAAGAGGTTATAGCAGGTTATAGCATCACAATTTGCTTACCTCTTTTCTCTCCCTGAGTAGATTGATAGTAGATTTTTTTTGGCATGTTGAAACTTAGGAAATACTGATCTGATATTCTGACTTGCTCCCAGTAAAAGGTGAAGGATGAGAGGATATTATGATTATTGCTTTGCTACATTCACAAGTCATTTGTATTTATGTATGAAACTGGTTCTGCTAATTTACCAAATACCCTAATGACATCAACAATGAATCTAGTTAGTAGACTATATTAGTATTGATGAGTTCTGCCTTAACATTACGATAAGATTGCTGGAATGAAGGAGATATTTGTATGTTTTAATTATCTATTTAATGGTTGTACTTCAAAAATACATTTGTGATTGATATAGCTGCTGGAAATAAATAAATCATAACTCCATTGTTCATGAGAAAGTAATGCTATCAGGAAATGAACAGGAAGAACAAATTTTCAAAGCCAAAGAAGGCTCATTACTGCCTTAAAAAAAAAACAGCAATGTGGTTCTGCACTAAGAGACTGATAAAAAAAATTTAGACTAAAGAGCTTCATTATTAAGGGTAGAGCGTTTTGTTGGTGGTGGTGGTCTTTTTTTTTTTTGGTTTTTGTTTTGTTTTGGAGAATGAAGGAGATAGAAATGGCCTAGATAACTTAGGAACAAACCATTTTATATGATTTTCTTTCATGTTAAGTAACCTGGATAAGACAATCCATCTAGGTCATGAGTGTCCCAAAGGCTCAGTGTACAACTCTCACATCATATTATCTATAGATTCCTCCCAGCATCAAGAATCCTGCTTCATATACACTTGCCCTATCACAGATGTTTCCAGAGAACACCTATCAGCACTCAGCTTCACTAATTAGTAAAACTGCTTCCACTTTCCTCTGGCTTGTATAGAACAGCCTGGGAGATGGTGAACCTAAGAGCGAATGAGGAATCCTACTTTTACTCTATTGGAATAAATAGTTCTAAGGAATTAAAACGTATGATATATAAATGAGAGGCTTAGAGAAAACAATAAAAATACAGTTGTTCAAATGTGCAGAAATATCCTAAATCTTGAAATAAAAATATTCTTTAAAAGAATTACAAATGCATAACCAACATGGGGAATTCTGTGCTAGTCTCCCTCTGGAATGAATTTAAATAAATATGGCTCTGTGTGAGTGTGTGTAAATGTGTGAGAGTGTGTGTGATACATTAAAAAGTATTTATAACAGGAGCTTATTTGTATAACTATTCTCAGGCTTTTTATAGAAAGCTGCGTTTTCACATCTAGCCAAGCTTCAAAGCTTGTGAATAATTTTTTAAAAACAACTCGAGGCTATAATATAACTAATGTTGCTCAGGTTCATGCTGGAAGACTTAGGGGGAAATTAGCAACTAAGGAAAACTCACGCTTTCTCTTAACGTTCTTCCTTGTGCTATAATATGTAAATTAGCATGTGCTCATAATCATGTTGACCTGAAATACACCAGACTGGGTGTAAACAAAGAGTCCAAAGAAAATAAGATGTGATAAAACATAGTAAAGTGTATATAATCATTTCAATCTTAAGCAGTTTTTGTCATTGCTACCTGAGATGTCACCAGTAGCCCACCAGTAAACATGAAGCCTGCACCATCTTAAAAAATAAGTTAGCAGAGTGTCCAGTATTGAGAAATCAAAGCTGAGTTAAATATCATTAATTTTATCACTATGGTGGTTCCATTTCAAGTAATACAACAAATGTAGCATCTCTTCCCTTAAGTTTGTGTATTAAATATGCAAAATATACTGCTCTCATAATTAATGTCTGAAGTGTGTGTGTGTGTGTTTTCTAGTGTGCATACACAAGCATCCAGGCACATGTTTAAATGCATGTGTCTGTGCTGATGCTGGAATATTGATCATCAAGAAACCTAGCTTAAGCCTGTTTGAAAAAAGAGCAGTGCTTGGAGTTTTTGATTTGCCGCACTCTACCATAAGTGTGATCAGAAGATGTCATGTAGGCTTAACAAGTGATTGACATCTTACTATTGTGGCAGTCACTTTGGACAATCTTGTAAAGCTCTAGTGTTCATCTCATTAGACCAATCCTATAACTTTCAGTTATCATAAAATAAAAATAAAACTCAGTGAAATTTTAATGTAGCCCATCAACGGTTGCCTCAGTCCCCAAACCAAGAGCCAGAAAATCATTTGAGGTCCATTTAACTATCTAAACACAAATGTCCCTGGATGTATGTTATACGTTTTAACTGATGTTAAGGGATAAATATCAGACATCACAATGAAGCAGTAGACCAATGTCATGTGTTTTCAAATTGTGTGACTGGCTCCTGGATACCTTTCTTAGATCAGCATGATTAAGATGTGAAAGCCAGAAGCGTAAGGAGAGAAGCTGTGCAGGAATTTCCTGGACAAAACAACAGCCACGTGGCTATTCTCTTACATTAAAGCATGAGTATCTAGGGTATGAAAAGAAAAAAACTCACCTGAGAAAGATATATATATCCCTGGAGTTTTGGAGGCAAAAAAGATTGATCTGACTTCTCAGTTTTCTTCTTTCTCACTCTATTTGTGCACCCCTACCCCTCTATACTCATTCCCCATATCTCTGAATTGAAGGAGACTTGGCATATTCCTTCCTATCAGAAGTCATATATGAATACTTTAGGTATGCTAGCCCATGAAGTTTTCTTCACAGCATTATCTACTATACATCATCTATGAGCTCATGGGTATGGCTGTACTTCAGTGAAACTTAGCTCATCAAAACAGGCAGCAGGACACAGCTGATCTATGGATCAACATTTGTCAACACTTAAGATACCAAGGTAAGGGATGACAGCCAGATACCTTCGAAAACAAAGCCCTAACAATGGCTGCTTCATTGATGTTTGACCACAGCTGTTAGGCAAAGACGTCTGATGGTTTCCCATGGTTCAGATTAGTGCCATGTTGGGAAGAAAGGATCCATTGGAACTGCTTGAATTCTGCTCAAGAGGACTATTCTGAGAGGAAGGTGGAGCTTCCTCTCAAACAGAGAGATTATCATGGAGGGGATTCACAAAAAAAAAAAAAGGTTATAGGTAGGGAATGTGAGTGTTCATGAGGAAGGAGACATAGAGCGGTCACTATAGGATCTGACTTCAGCTGCTGCCAAGGAGATGTCTTAACCATGTGAGATCTCTCTTCCCTTAGCATATCCACAGGACATCAACTACACAGGAAGGCCCAAGGAGAGCCCCTGACAACTCTTTGAACCTCATAAGAAGAATTCATTCAATGAATACATTGAAAAGAAAATATTTCAGAAAACATTGAATTTTGATTGATTACACAAATTGTTTTATATATCAGTCACAGAAATGGTGCCTCCTATAGTACATACATAAACAAAAAATGCATTCTAAAATAAATATATTGTCATTGTACAACACACCTATGACAGCATCCATTCTGTAAATGCTGCTTTATTTCTATGGTGGTTCTCTAACTTTAGCTGTCAGGCTCATGTAAGGGATTTTATAAAATGTAGGTACTGGACTAACTCCAAGAGTTCTGATTCATTAAGAATTGGGTGAGACCTGAGAGTATGTTTCTAATGTAGTCTCAGGTAACACTGGTGATCATCATCCAAATTGGACTGTTAGAACTAGTGCTTTACACTAAGCCTAGTTTCCCACTCTGGCTAGTCATCCCAAAAAGATTAGGACCATCTTGTGTTAATTGGGTGCTTATCAGCACTGTGGCATTGTCCATGTGGGTAATCGTTTAATTTCAGTGGACAAGTACTGTTCTAAGGTGCTAGCCTAATGTATCTCTTCACATAAAACAGACTTTTTTTCTTGAATACACTAGACTTCCCAGCCTTGCCTTTGCTCACATACTATATGAAGACAGTTACCTGCCAATACCAAGCATTTCATGTAGTGTCACCATCTATCCAGTGCAAAAACGGATATTGAAGGGAGTTTACTGACATATTGCCTGACATTGTCATGATCCATAAGTGGCAGGAAATAGACACCCAGTGAATAGGCAGATTTCCATCTGGCAAGAAGAGGGTTGTAATGAGCACCAGTGTAAAATGACAAATAGTAATAGAAACTAGAAAGTCTATGGGAAAATTAGCTTTCCTCATCTCACATCTGCATGACAGGGGGAACTGCCAATCATGCTCTCTAGAGAGGAAGCCTTATCCGGGTTCCCAGCCACATGCAATGCCATGTTAGCCTAAGTTTAAAAGGAAAAAGAAAAAAAGAAAAAAGCAGAAGAAAAAAACAGCATGGAAAAAAATAGAATCAGTCTGTTAGAGAGCTTTAAACAAATGTGGAGCTGAGAAACAAGCTGTCACAAATTGGCACAGAGAATGCAGAAAATCAATGTGAAATGAAAGCTGCCTCTCCCAACAAAATAAAGCAGGCAATTAACTCTTCCTGTCCTTGCCGTAGCTCGAGCACCATTTAAACCCTGGAACTCAGGCTGCCAAGGCAAGCAGCTGGCAGGGAAGAACTAATTTGGATCTCTTAAAATAGATATTTTTATATATGTGTATATAAACATATACACATAGATGCATGTACATTCTATATGTAATTTATAGTACATATAAGTAAATATATTCAAACTGAGAATGAGTATAATTGAGGTTTTTCTTAAATTAAGAATGACATGGGAATAAGAAAAGCATCTTTCATGTCTTGATAATATTTTTAAATAGAAACTACAAATTCACCATCAGTTAACAAAATAGAACATAGCTATGCAAACTCCCATATACTTTTATTTTATTTAAATTTGCCTGTGCTCTGAATGATAGACAAGCAGCAAGTTCAGGAGAAAAACCTGAAACTGTGACAAGAGTCCTAAACTATGCCTATGAAAGGGCTGATCATGTGTGTCACTCACTCACTAATTAATGCCCAAAGTGCAGTGGTCTGAATCAGGGTATAAAATAAATGGATGTCATAATGATAGCCCTTAATTCTACCAATAGAATTGAGATGTGTCAGCTGCTGTAACATTGCTATAAAAGGTGAGAAGATAAAGAATCATATCAATAGTACCAACTTGTTTAAAAACAGAAGTCTTGAGAGCTAATTAGTATACTAACATGTAAATAAAGTAATGATCTGGACAACTTCCTCTGTAGTAACAAAGAAACTCACAATGTCAATGGCATAGTGTATATTCTGTTGAGCACCTGGGTCCTCTATTAACCATAATTACTCAATAACTCACACCAAAGGAGGCTTCATTTAGATATGTTTCTAGGCACAGAAAAGAAGACAGGATCACAGCAAATACATTAGAATGAGATCCAGGAGTCTTGTGGAAGAATTGGGGAAAGGATTGAGGGACCTGAAGAAGAAAGGATCTCCACAGAAAGACCAACAGAGTTAACTCATCTGGACATTTGGGGGGCTCCAAGAAACTGAACCACCAACCAAAGAGTGAGCATGGGTTGTACTTATCCCAGCCACCACACACATATGTAGCAGATGTGTAGCCTGGTCTTCATGTGGGTCTCCCAACAAGTCATTTCAGGACTAAGTTCATCCTCTCTCACTGAGGTCAGACTATACACCCTAGTTAGGGAAATGAGATCCACAGGCAGGCAACAGATTTAGGGATAACCCCTACTTCAGTTGTTGAGCCTCCCCCTTCTTAAAGGAGAAGGAGGAGAGAGAATGGGGGAAAGAGTTGTGGGAATACGGGCTTGGAGGAGAGGTGGGGCTGACATTGGGATATAAAGTGAATAAATACATTAAAGAAAACAAGTGTTTGTTTTTTAAACTCCCTCTGCAGGAAAGACACAAGTAACTTCTCACAGTTTCAGTGGCCTAAGTAAATATTGAAAAGCTCCTTGACACCCTTAAAATGATGTGAATGATGAGATCTTATTGCACACCGGAAAAAGGAGACACACAGATGAAATCTACTTATGAGAGCCACAATCACCCAAATCCATTGCCTGGGCCACTGCAATACTCTATTAGTGTACCTGTCCCTACAGATGTCTGTTCATGTGTTCACACAAAGCTCATGGAGAACGTACACACACACACACACACACACACACCACCTTCCTCTAGTTATACTATGGATGCCATTCTTCCATATGCTCCAGTGTAAATATAGCTCTCATGACAGCCTACTATCCAGAACCCAGCCACCACCATAATAGGATTCTTTTTATCCACTCCTGCCCCTTGGTATCTTCAGAGAAAATCAGTGTTTGCATTTCTTTCATCTCTTGAGCTCTCTGTCAGTACCTCCCTCTATCCCTGCCACCTCCACTGTCCCTCCCTCCCAGCTTTGTTGCGCAACTTTTCACTCCTTAGGAACTGGCATCCTTTTAATTATACTTTATAATTTTATAATTATCCATGAGTTTGTTTAATATCTTTCCCCCTTTATAATTTCACCATGGGAAGGAACAGTGTTGATTTTCTTACTGTCTACACACTGTATTTAGCAACCTTCCTTAGGCTAACTACACACATCCACATGGATGAGTAAATTTAGCACAGTTTTACTGTTAGTGTCTGGGAGGGATCAGCAAACCACTGAAAATGTGCAAGGCAGAAAGCCACTATCTGGGATTTACAGTGGGCAAGTCCAAACATTAGAATTAAACATACCTCTATGTCCATTTTTTTGTAGTTCATGGTCTATAAATAGAATTTATACCAATTATCAGCAAATGGTTTCTCAAATCTGCAATTGTAGGTCAGGTTACCATTCTACAATGAGGAAATGGAAATGAAGAGAAACTAAGAGATTCACCCAGTATCATACCTCCATCTGGAAGCGATGCCACAAGGTGAACTAGAGACTTCTGACTGGTCATGTGCTTTTCTTTCCTCACGCCTCCTGTCTCAATTTAAGAAGGTCAGCCTTAGGAGTATTCATGTGGGGGCAGCACTAATGAAAGGGAAATTATTAATACAACACCTGGGCCAGGTTCCGCATAGATATGCCGAGTCTGACCTTCAGTCTTGAATTCATTTCAGAAACTCTTCCCAAAGGAATTGATGTGGTAAAAGAAAAACTTCATCAAGTGCTTGGCTTCATAAATATATTCTTCCCGGCGTCTCTAAGAACCTTGAAGTCTCCATCATCACTATATGCAAACGCATGTTTCTCAGAAGCCCTTATGGGATGCCTGTGGTGCTCAGTTGGGGTAACATTAACAAATAAGGCCATATCACATTTAGTCGGAGAAACATGCTTTGAGCACTTCTCCATCTGAAGGGTGGAGTGTGGCATAAGATGCCAGGGTACCTCAGAATAAATGCAGGAGTTTTGTGACTTATGGTGGCCGCATAGAGGAAGTTTGGGTTAGTTCTCAGAAGGATGGAGAAGGAAATGGTCAGTAACTCGAGAAGTAGAGACTCCCCATAATGACACCAAGTGCCGTGGATCCAAAAAGGGAAATTGGTGAAAAGATGGTGAAGACAGAGAGATTGTGTAAGCATCACAACTGTGTCCTTAAGTGACTAAGCAACTCCATCTCAGTGAAATAAAACAATCACACCACACCTCCAAAGACTAAATTCAGAACAGTCCAGCTTTTGAATTTTAGCCACTGTATGGAGGATGAATATTCTGAAAACCAAAAGTCTCATATTTGCCCTAGCTGTGGACTTAGGAGCCTCAACATTCTTCCTCTACCCCTGGGTTCCAACACCTTTCTACCTTTCCTTTTCCATTGGAAACATCACTATTTCTAGCTCCTGCCACAAGAGGCCCCCAATGCACACCCCTCCTTGTTCTCATAGAGCAGTTTCAAATCAGTGTCACTTAGAACAGAACTAGAAAACAAAGAACTGACCTTGGCCTGGCAGGCAGCCACCTCACACAGAGAAGGGCAATGCCTCAGAGTGAGAGTGGCTTGCATTCACTTCACATTCTACTGAGAGAACAGCATAAAATATTAAGTGTGTAGCCACTAGCTTCAGAGATAAATGATAAGACTCATTAGTCTTGACAACAGAATATTTAAAATAAGAGATTGGGTAATGAGTATCTCCAAGGGAGCGCAACGGGCATAGTGATTATTCAGAGTTACTCTATCCACTGAAATCCCAGCAATTGTGTGTGTACATGTGGATGTCATGACAGACATCTTGAGGTCAAAGGATACTTGCCATAGTTGAATGTTTTCCTTCCACTATGAATGTTCAAGCGATCAGTTCAGGTCACCAAGCTCATCAGCAAATGCCTTTACCTGTCTTTGCTTCTCAATGACCTCCATCTTTAGTTCTTATGACTCTTCTAACTGTTCAAAGCATTTTTATTTTAATCGTTGACAATCATTTATTTCTAGTGATATGCTCAGAGCAGATGCCCCTCTACCCTTGGGTCCATCTCATCTGCTGTTAAAGCAGGCAACCTTAGAGATGACTTGGCTGATGGAATGAACGGAATGGTATTACTCTCAAGTACTACCATCCTGCAGCTCTCAGACAGGCGCTGCATAGCCACCCTCTGTAGAAACTCTTATAATCCATCCATCTCTCCTTACTCTCTGTTCCTGTATTCTTCTCTATGACATTTACTACCTCAGATGGGCTGTTTCTTACACATTCAAGCATAAGTATATTTATTTTATCTCAATGCCTTGTTTATGAAAAGAATATTTTTCACTGATAAAGTCTCTGTCTTAAATATTGTATCTCAGGTGGTTTTATGTTTAATAATTGCTATTTAATAAATAAAATACCCCCCAATATTGCTTACTTTCACGTTGGCTTGAGAGAAACCAAAACTGTTAACACGGCTACAGAATATTATATAAAATATCTCAATTCTATCTCAAATCATAAAAGATAAAATGATTCCTTTCATTTGTACAGAGTGATAATACTATATAAATTACTTATTCAGGGTTACTGTTAACATTTTCTCCTGAACTGATTGGATAGATACCTTGTGAAGTCTAATATTTACATAAATCTATGCTAAGGATAAAATCCTGAATGGGCTTCAAATCTAAGACCATACTCAAGCTAAAAACAGAGCATCAATCAGCAGTGAAGGAAGCTCAATGATGCAGAAGTTGTCTTCTTTCAAAAGTTGACTTCTTTTAAAAGACTGCTCTAAAATTAAAATCTGGTTTGTTTCTTCTCATTAATAGTAAACAATGTGGTTTCTATAGCATTTGACCTTGAAATAAAAAAAAATGAATGTTGTTTATGGGATCGACAAAAATTGTTACTCCCATGAACTTCTTAATCCACAGCCCTCAGTAGATAACTCTCTGCTTATATTGGAGCTTTTAAGTCACTCGAAGACTCATAGATGAATGCCTATGTACCAACCCTGGCTCTGCTGCTTCGCAGTGGGCATTCTCAGGTAGATACTAAACACTCTCCTCACACAGAACTTCTGACCAGTTTAAAGAAAGAGTGGGTGAGAATCTAATAAATCTGAAGCTTATGGGGTTTTTGCTTAACTTATTTATGTCTAAAAGCTGGACTATGGTGCTATGTCTGCCACATGGCAAAGCTCTGACTGGCTCTTTTAGAAAAAAATAGTAATGAAATTCATTCTGAAAACAGCACCTACAGTATTGTTTACAGCATTGACAGAAATTGATCTTCCCATGAATTTCTTAATCCACAGCTCTCACTAGAGAACCCTGTGCCTATATTGGAAATTATAAGCCACTCCAAGATTCATAGCTGAATGCTTATGCAAATAACCAGTGAAGGACCTAGTTATTTATTTATCCTTTCTATGTATAAAGAATCATCAATATTCTATAACAGGATGTTATTTCCCCAAGATGGCTTTCCTTGTGTGAAGAATGGAATTCAGACATCTCTAGGAAACCAGAAACTGAACCTCGGGTGTATTATTAAATATGTGACCAATTATCTTCTTCCAATGAACCTATTTGTCTGTGAAGTGGAGACATTAAAACGATCCCCTCATGAAGCCACTGATACTTGAAGTGTTTTGCTCTTAGTCAAGGGTTCTTCACATGTAAGGTATTTTCTGTCTAGTGTCTCTGAAGTTCTATTTTTTGTGGTGAGAATAAAGCCTATTTCACTTTTGGGTTCCCTGATAATTTTCCAGAGTCTCATCAGCACTGCCTCTTTCAAACGGGTAGTATGAGTTCTTCTAATTAGAAATGGTTGATTTTTTTTCCAAAACATAGCATGTGGGCATATGTCAACTTTGATTTCTCCATCCATCAATATGTGTTAACTGAATACCTTACTGCATAGAAGTATGGCATAATACTAAAAATTCCATGAAATATAAAATGATGCAGATATGTTACCCATCACAGCAAAAACATGTTCATTTAGCGTAAATGTGCTAAGCATCTACAATGGGCTATGCAGTCATAGGTATAGTGTCTAAAACAGGGAATGTATAAATGATAACGTCAGGAGGGAAAGCCATAAATAGGACCATAACACTATGTATAGAATTAACCACAGAGTACTCAATAACTTCCTCGGAACAATAAGAAATACAACAGTCTCCTCAAGAGAACAGTCAATGTATTTTTAAAATGGTAGAAAAATATCTAAAAAAATAGATTCTGTCACTGACTTCACTATGGTATCTGGGATTCACTGGGATTGGATATTGTACAGCTGGGGTCCTTGAATGACCGAACTGAAATCTTGAGATGTACCCACCCTAGATACACAATTCACCATGGAGAGCCATTTCCAATCAACTGAGAGAAAAAGTCAATAGCTTTTCAGCTCTGCAGCAGAGAAGAGATTAAAAAGTATTTGCTTTGCTCTTAGCCAACTTTTCCCATCTATCCAATAGATGTATCCATTTCATCATGTTCTGTATATATACATTTTCAGGCACACAGTCACTCAGTGGTAGCAGATTGCCATGGGGACCCCTTAGGAGAAAAACATTTAAAATTGCAAACTGTGATACCGGATAGCTCAGCTTTACTTTCTACCACCAATAACTCTGCTTATTTTTATTAGTCTATACTAAATTATACAAAGTAATGTGTTTCATTATGACATTTCTATAATAGTAATATATTTTGATTACATTGATCCCTTTCCAAGACATATTTTTGAAACATTTTTAAACCCCTACCAATATTAAGAGAAGAAGAGACAGTATGTAAAGGTTTTACAAAAGAACTCTGAGGCCCTTTAAGATGGTTGTTAACACTGGCATTCTGAAAGCCCACACAGCAAGTGGCAATACTGATTTCTGAGGGGCCACTTTCTACAGGTAATCTGTCTATCTCTACCCACCCTACGCACTCACTCATGCTTTGAGTAGGCACAACAGTTTTTAGTCAAGAACCAATTTCCTTCTCTCAAGGTGACTAGAAAAGTAACTCTTGAACTCTCGAACTTCTGGTGGCTACATTTTATATTTTGAAGGGAAAAAAAAATCTGTAGTGAGAGACTGGCATGAAGCAGATGTCTAGGAAAAACATAGAAATTTAACATGGAAAAATGCTAATTGGTCTGTTCACCCATTGCTAGTAAAAGGGAGTAACGCTCAAAATAGCTCAGAAATCCAAACTCAAAATGAAAGCAAATGTCAGGGAAACACAACCGAAAGCTCTGTGATCTAACCCTGTACATGTTGCTAACTGGAGGACACTTACAGCAGAGTGTAGAAAATAAACAACAAATTATACATATTCCAGTTCCTGATTATGTTTCTACTATCAATGATTTATAGATATAAGAATTCTATCGTTAAAGTTATCAGTATCTACAAATAGATTTAAGCATGTTTCTTAATTTAAAAGGCTATAGCCTCAATCAAGACTTCCCTTCAGAAGCAGCTATAATCAAGGCACATAGTTTTAAGCTTGTACATTATAACCTGACAGTGAACCACAAAGGAAATCACAGCGTATGAGATTGATGATCATTTCTTCCTAGCTCCAGACACTCTCCACAATGTAAAACTGTACGAAACAGTCACCTGAATGTCAGACTTCCAACAGTGAGTGGCAAACAGAATAGACATCTGAGCAGCCAAAACAGGTAACACAAATATATGCATTTTGCTTCATGAAAGGGCCAACCAATGATACTGCTGACTCTCTCTACCTGTCATATTTTGTATACTACATTATCTACTTATAATTAAAATATAGTTAAACTTATGTTTTTATTTTATGTATTTATCAGATTTAATATATTGATTTAATATATACTTGTATTTTATTAAAAATAACAGTCAAGAGGCAAAAGTAAGACCCTGAAAATAGGCCACAATCATCACAAAACTCCACTGGACTGACAGTCTTTAAAAATCTCCACACTAAATAAATAGCGTGTCAACATTAACAATGTACACAAAACTCATTGAAAATGTGTAAAATGCATCCCAAGTTAGAAAAAAAAATTGAACCATGTCTGACATACTTTTGTACTAAAATGGTAGCAAATAAGGTAAAGCAGTTTGGAGGGGATTGTATCTGGAGGCACATCTGTTCTGAAACCATCTCTGTGAGGTGTCTGGGTGTTTCTGCAGGGATCTGGTTGGCAGAGCAGTTTTCAGCCGATGAATATGGAAACAGTAGAGAGGATTAAGTGGAGACTGAGCACTCACCTTCCCAGCCCTTTGCCTTTGCCTCCCGTTTGTCCTCCTAACAGTTTTTCATACCTTGCCAAGATGCTCAGAGTCTGCTTCCCTATTACAAGGAAATGATGGGTGAACGATTTTGCAAAGATCAGAATGCATTCCAAAGCGAGCCAAGTGCGCTACTAATATGCATGGGATGGCAGGAGAGAAGAAAATAAAACACACAAACTCCCTCCATGTTCTCACCCACTTCAGTGAATTCTGCTCCTCATGAAAATCAAACGGAGCTTTCCCCAGAAGAACTGACACCAGTTTGATTGCACAGAAGTCTGATGTTACTGATGGAAGTTCTCACTTTGTCCACAGATACCACATGTACTGATTGGTTCACCTACTCATACATGTGCAACTTGCTACCTTTTTTTTTATTATTCTTTAAACTGATCAGATATGTGTACAGTGTATTCTAATAAAATCCACCCCTATTGCTTCCCTCCAGTTGCTCATTCCCACTCCAGGATCCTCCACCATGTCTCCCGCTCATCTTCACATCCCCTTACATTTTTGATAATCCACCTCATCCAATCGGTGCTATCCACACATTCAAGGGTGCGTGGCCAACAAATGTAGCCCCTTCCACAGCAGCCAACAGCTGTCACAAGCTCCTAGACCGGCAGGGGAGGGGCAGGAGCCAAGACCTTCCCATGCTGGCATTTTGTACAGCTGACTACAGGCCATACATGTTCATGCGCACAGCAGATCCATGTTTATGAGACAACACGGCATAGCTCTCTCTCCCAACCCTGGGGTCTTACATTCCTTCTGCTGCCTGAGCCTTGGGAAGGGGGCTGTTGATATAAATGGCCTGTTTATAGCTGAATACTTAGGGTCACATATTCTCAGCATTTTGTCTAGTTATGTGTCTCTGGATGTAATTAACCCCTGTAAAAACTCTCCAACCAAGGTTGAGGGCAGCACACATTTGAGTGTGCACATAAATATTTAGAAGGTGGTTTGGCAACATAATCACTTGGCAATATGACAATACTTTTAATGAATAGCTTTGTCACATAGGCATAATATCAGTTTATGATACAGTATTTTAAAGTTGCTGCTAGTCCTCATGCTTAAGTGGCCACAAAGACAGATGAGATGCCTGGAATCAAACACAAGGTACGTAAGATGAGGTATCAGGACAATGCATTTTAAAGAAATCTCCAGTGTCTGGTTATTCCTTTGCTCTGTAATAGAAACTGCCTACCACCATTTGCTTTGTGGACACCAATCCAAGAGTCTCCTGGGCTACAGTAAGAAAAAAAAAAGTCTGCTGGGGAAATATTACAGTTTTAGGAAAGCACTGTTTTCAGCAGCTGTAATCATTCTAATTACTTTAGAATGTTTCCTTTTTTTTCTCTCTCCTTCACCCTCTAGGGCCTTTTTGCCTCCAAATCCACTACAGAAACAAAGTAATTTAACACAGTAAAAAGCTTATTAACACATGATGCAGTTCAGCAGTATGAAAAGCTGCTGGGGAGAAAATGAAGAGTCCATCCCCTGCAGAAAAGGTAGATCTGGGTGTTTCAAATTACAGAAGCTGAGCCAGGGAGGGACTAACTAGACATAAGAAGAAAAAGGAAGGTCTGGATGTGAGATCTGTCTGAGAGAAAGCTCAGTTCTAAGGAATGAGAGGACAGCAGTTAACTTGCACAACTTGACCTGCAACTCCAGTTGGTAGCTAGCGTAGCAGTTGGTAGCTAAAGTGGCAGTTTTAAAATTCTCACCATCATTGGGAAGAATCCTCAGATTCTCATCAACCATGGCTTTCTCTTGTTTAGTTGTTGTTTTGTTTGATTATTTTTGTTTGTTTGTTTGGCTTTTTGTTTGTTTGTTTGTTTTGTGTCTTTTGTCCTGTTTTTCAGACACCAACGAAGCTGACATGGCTGTTGGTCTGTATTAGGGGAATATGAATGTTGCTGCTTATCCACAAAGGACAGGTAGAGATATGCTGTGCCAAAGTAACTCATCCAGAGAGTAAGAAAAACAACCTGAACCTTCTGCTGAGGTTGCTGCATGTTCTAAGCAGAAAAGGAATCCTGCAGAAGATAGCATGCAAGACACGCACAAGGCGCACAGAACAGGGGAAGCAGTCAGTAAAGGCTTAATACTACAGTCCTATGCTCCTGATGCAAGCAGAATGAATGTTGGATAACTGCATGAATATCCAGAAAGAAGTTAAACAGATTTTGAAGCATAAGAACAACTACAAATGGGCTCATAATATACCCATGGAGGCTTTGAGTATACACAGTTTCCCATCAAGAGCAAATACTCAAGCATCGATTTACCACTTGGCTTTTAAATTTCGTTTGTTTTCAATTCTTCCTATGCACACATTCAACCAACGGTCTCTAATTTCAACCTACAGTGTGCATAGAATGCCTGCGGGAAAAGACTCTGACTGCCATGTGTTTTCTTTCCCTTTACTACCATTATCTTCTGTTCCAATTCATGGTCAAAAGTCACCTTCATGGTGACCTCTTGACACATGTGAATCAAATCCTGTGCTTTTGATTACTTACCTCTCCATTACACTCACTTGACCCAGCTCTCAAACACACACACACATACACCACACACACACACACACACACACACACACACACACACTGTCCTATTCTCTTAACCCTGCTTCTGTTTCCAGGTTCTATATGTATGACATATGAGTCTACATATGGATCCTCACATGAGAGAAAACTTGCAATGTTGGCTGAGTCTGGCTTATTTCCCTTACCCATAATGATTTCTATCAACAAGTGGAAAATATTTATTTTTCTTTGTGGTCAAACAACAAAATTCTATTGTGCACATATAACAGTTTCTTTCCACACTCATCTGCATGGCCAATTGGGCTACCTCCTTATCTAGGTTTTGGTGAATATATTGGGAGATATATAGATATGTGAGAATCTTCATGGTACACTGAAAGATTCTTTCAGGTCGATTCTAACTGGTGACTTTGGGGTCTAAGAAAATCCTCTATACTGATTTGCAGGTTACTGGGCTTTTAGATATAATGGTGGATCCAGGATATGTGGGTATAATTAAAGTAAATATCCAACTTTCTTGTAACTCGGACTAAAAAGGCTACAAATCTGTTCAAAATTATTCATTTAACACATGTATATATAGCCACAAATATAATGAGCTGAGAAAGCGAAATCTAACTGTGATGTCAGACAAAAGAGGCATGAGATCCATTCAGGAGCTGCTTCAAGTTGCTGATGACTAACCTGGGTTCTAAAATTGAATTCTAGATCACTGAGGATGGTCTTCCATTTGCAACTATGTGTATATTTTAAATTGATGTATTGCAAGAATGCATCACTTAAATGTGAGAAAATGATATATAGCTTTCATAATCTAATAGAGATGTTTGGTCAGTTTGTCAATTCTCTAATTTACATGTTGCTTGTTTTGAATACAGCTTCATCATCACATTTCTTCAGACAATAATGAAGGTTTAAAAGGGCAATACCCTGATTCATCTCAGTCAAATTCTCTATTTTATTTTATTATCTCATTTTTTATGCTCATATGACCCAGCCTGGCCTTCAACTTTCTATGTAACTGAGGCTGATCTTGAACTTGTGATCTTCCTGCTTCTACCTTCCAAGTGTTAGTAATACAGTTATGTGCCACTATGCTTGACTAAAGTTCTCAATATCAGTCACCAACCAAAAAAGATAAAGCACAGATCATTTTATTAAGTGGGATTCTTTATGGATTTTTTGGTAGGATATTTTTGTGCACAACCTTAGTTAAAAGGACATGGTTAATACTTCCACAGTAAAACACAGCCATACAAAAGCTATCTGAAAATACTGACATTGTCGTTGATTGTAAAAAACAACTATAGTTAAGACTACAGCATAGTCCAAATATTCTTAATAAACTACTCATTCCTGATCTACCACTATGATGTCTACAAAGATACTTTCCATACACTTTCTCAGCAAAACACACTGTTCTAGTAGTTTCAAGTCTTACTTATAGTGTACACTCTTCATCTTGTCGCAATTACAATCTCATCCCAAAGAAATCTATATTCTTTCACATCATGAAACATCTGTATTTACTAATCCTCCCACCTTCAAAATCCACCCCAATGTAACATATATATATATATATATATATATATATATATATATATATATGTTTCTGATCAGTTTTGACATTAGTAGAGACCCTTGGAGATTTTGTAGACAAAGCAGCTATAGAAATGGTCAACTTGAGTAAGCAGAAGAAAAAGAAAAGGTTGGTAGTAGTAAAATGCAGTTAATGGACATCAGTGTCCCAGTGTCCATTCCTCTTTTGATAGAGATAAATTAGTATTTGCTTTGAAGGCAGGGCATCAAAGAGAAACCTCACAATTAATATAGCAAAATCCTTTTTCATGGATGCTTGCCTTTTCTCCTAAGACAAGCAATAGCAGAAGATCAATGTGTTGTACAAAGCCATTTAAAACAATGCAATCATATGTCTGTGTGTGGTGAGGCAGAGAAAGCAGACCAAACCCTACATTGTTTCAGCTCAATCTGTGCCTGGTAAACTAGCTGCTTAGTTGCATAATTTAAAATCCAAGTCTATTATTCTGTCTGGACTACAGGAAAACCAAGCAAATCTCATCTCCCATTGGTGGGACATGAGGAATGATTTAGATGAACTTAAACATACTGATTCAAATTATTCAAGTCAATAATAGCAGCACAAAAATAATCAAAAGTAAGAATTAAAAAAAAAAAACCTTACAGATCTCTACTATACACAAAAGACCAAGTAATTGTTTTGACTATGGCAAGAGTTCAGTAAAGAATACAGAATGGTGCCAGTATAGTGTCTTTAGGAAAAATGAAAACTAAAACAGATTTAAACCACTTATCAATGATCCAACAAAGTCAGGAACTATATTTGTTTGTTTGTTTGTTTGGTTGGTTGGTTGTTTGGTTGGTTGGTTGGTTTTTTACTCAACAGTAGGTGGTTTATTCGTATTTGTGTCAGTCTTGTTTCATCCCCATGTTAGAAATACCTTACCTCTTTTTTCTTCCATTACTTTGAACTATAGATTTCCCCTATACCTCTACACATACCTCCCATCCCAGCCACATGGCTAGCAGTGTGCCTTCATTCCTTCACCTGGAAAAAGAGAAAACAAAGAGGAAAGTCCATACCCTTACACACTCATGGAAACAGCTTTAACATCACATGCCACCCATGAAAACTTGGATGAATGGTAGACATTGAAGACTTTGGGTTTGGTTTCGTTGGTTTTGTTTCACTTAGGGTTTTGCCTGGAGATTGAAGCCAAGGCCTTATGCATGCTAACAATGTGTTCTCACCACCAGTCCACATTTCAAGTCCAAATTCTTTCCTTTTCAATTTAATGCCTTGCTCCAACAGGATGAAGTCATACTTGTACTACATATAAGAAGATGCACACAAATATACTTCTCCCTCATTGGACCTGAGGAAGTTTCAGAAAAACAAAAGTCTATATAAGATGGAAAACAACAGAAATGATTACTCTGATAATAGTACAACAGGATGCAATGCACAATGGTTCAGGATGGAAGCAGAGAATAGGGGATAGGTATTTTGCTATCATTGTTTCCTACCCTAGAAACTTATTCATTCCTGACTCTAGGAGCACAGTAAATCTGTGATAAAACTTATAGCACAGCAACCTGCAGAAAACTCATCCACAGGATGCATTTCTGTGTAGTATGAATGCATTGACTGATGCTGAGGTAACCTTCCAAGAGGAGTAAGTTTAAGAAGGACTTTCCTTCCCCTTTTCCAGTCTTCAGAATCTTAACTATATAGAGCAGGTTGAATGGGTTTGGAGAAGAAAGGATTAAGCAAAGACTAATCTTGTTGTTTTGGGAAAATCATTATGGCCCCAGAGAAATAACTTACTTATTGATTTACTTACTTGTTTAACTATTTTATTTTTAGGGTCTTGTGTAACTTTGACCTTCCTAAGGTGGCATTTCACTCCTGGTCTTCCTGCCACCAACCTTCCTTGTTCAGGCAATACAGATGTGCACTATGACACTTGACTCTCCATTTTCTTTGCTGTACAATGTAAACACTGTTCATAATCTCTTGTTCTTTTGAAGATCCAATCTGATAACACTAGCTAGCTTCCATGCTTGTGAACAAATGAAGAATAGCTTAACACCAGTCACCTGCTCTACTTGGGATGTATACTCACCAGATTGTTCTTCTTTCCTGTTCTTATATGTGGCCACCAGGCATATATTCAAGAATCCTGCACTCATGAACTCCATAAACATCTAATTTGGAGAATTTTGTGCTATAACTATCAAAGAATCTCAAGGTTAATTTTTTTAAAGTTTAGAACATGCTGTCTCTCTTGAGAAGAAAATAGTTCCATAAAGAATAGCCAAGTCTGAGAAGCTAATTGAACTCTTTCATTACCTAGAATAGTACCTTCACCATGAAACTTGGGTGTTAAGTTCTTTCTTAGAATCCAAAATGTCACATTTCACTAGAGGAATTATGGTTGGAATGTGTTCTCCAATGCTCATATTTAAAAATTTGACCCGTAAAACAATGGTGTTGACTGGTAGAACCTTCAAAATCCACATAAGTCATAGAGCTCTGCCTTCACAAATAACATTAATGAGATGGGAGAGATGGATCAGATATTCATAATATACACTGTTCTTCCAGAGGACCTGAGTTCAGTTCCCCAAATCCAATTCATGTAGCTTACAACCACTTGTAAGCTCCAGCGGAGCAAATATCCTCTTTGGCCACCACAAGCAGGAACATACAATATGGCAGACACTCACATGTGAAGAAAAAAATATAATAACCTTTTACATTTTAAAATTAAAATACATTTTTACATTTAAAAATACTGTTACTATAAGGGTGGGCTTCATAATACAAGAACATGTTCTTGAGCAAAGAATGGGATAAGGCTATTTCTGTCATCTGAATGTATCCAGCCCATCTAATTCATTCTGTGGAAGAGGGATATAAAGGAGACTGTTGGAAGATACTGGCATTTTGAAGCTGAATCCCCTCAGCCTCCAGCACTCTGAGAAATTAGATAATTTTTCATAAATTGCTCATTATGACATCACATTATAATAGTACTAAATAGACAAAAAGAGAAAAAGATTTCATCAAATTCTTTTCACAGTGAAGCTCATCTCTCACTAGAAAATATTGCTAGACCAACTACTAAGATTTCAACAGTTTATCTACTTCATTACACATGTATTGAGTGTATGTCTTTTTGATAAAGATTGTGCCTTCTATACATGCAATGTGAAAGAAATGCCCTTGGAAATATGTATCTGAAATGAGTTAGCTATGAACCAGCAGGAGGCTAAACACTGCAAGAGGTAAAAGAATGAAAAAATGAGAATGAGGAAGGGTTAGCTAAGAAAACAGCTTTGACATGGCAATCCTTGCAAGTACTCCTAGAGTTTCACCTCTCTATTTTCAGAAATAAACACAGCATCAAATATCCATGTTATACAAAGGAAAACACACAAATACAATGGTTGAAATTAAAAAGGACTTTTCCTTACTCAATAGCAAGTACTACTGCTAAAGCCTTTTAGGTACTAGGATCCTGCCCATCTGACATTCCCACCATCACCTGGGATATTGTCTTCTTTTACAGGGTCAACACATTCTTGGCATCCTGTGTCATGGCTCACCATAAAGGAAAAAGAAGGGAAGTCAAGTCCTTTCTATTTAAGTAGATGATTTGAAAAAAAAATTTCCACATTTACATACAAAAAGCTTTGTGATTTCCCAGCTATATGACAGCAAGTCTCAAGGACTCAGCTAAATTTCTATTATAGCTGAAAAAGATGAAAATATATGACTAGTAATCCCCCTAGAGACTCAGAGAGTAAGAGATCACAGGAGTTATGAGTGGTCGAGCATTTCTGCTAGCCAGGAATTTATGGGCATGTATTGTTATGTCTCTTCAAACAGGTAGGATGTGGAGCCATGATAGGATGTGGAGGCATGAACAGGAAGAAAATGAGTTGTTAGCTACTAGATAAAAATGCTCGGAGTGGAGGCTTCCACAAGACAATGGTTGGTCTCGTTCCATATGGTCAATCCCTTCTCCATGGACAAGTAAGCAGTAGAATATACTTTATAACAAACCTAAAATGTGTCATAATGAATATGTTTTGGTGTGGTAAGGCAGTTTGGGCTGAGCAATAGCAACAGCCCCTAAGTAACTAGCACCGAGAAAGTTGGTTCATGCTTCATAGGCTGGTTGGTTTTCTGTTGTTGTTGAGAAGAAAGTAAGAATGCAGAGCCCAGGAAATCTATCTCACTAAACCCCAGTGGGGAGATCAGCACAGCAAACACTGTGGAAATCAGATAAGAAAGGCTACAGGGAAGGCAATGGCATTTAGTGAGCACCACTTAGGATGCTATTGTTCAGTGTGGCTCTAATTTTCCTTCTACCCAAACTTCATCTGTACTAGGAAGAAATGAAAACGTAAAAGACTAGTGTGAAATTTTGTGTAAGGAAAAAAATTAAGATTCCAAAGAAATCGAAAGTATTTTACTTTCCTCTTCCCATTTAACGTACAATTACAACTTTTAGGAAAATATGCTTGATTACGGTGACTCTTTCTACCATTTCAAACACTAACCTCACTGTCTCTCTCAACCTCTTCCCGACAAGGCAAGAAATTGCTCTTCTAAGCTGGAGATTAGCTTATCGGCTCTCCTCTCCGTCTTTGTGAATATAGAGGGATACATCAGGCACAACTCACCGCCATCCACTTCAAGCAGTGAATGGTACATATTCTCATCTGTGGTGTCTCCAATTTCAGTTATTTCTTACTGGAAATTTAGTATTTTGTTTCTGAAATAGTTATCAGGCAGAGAATAGCTAATCCCTGAAAGTACCCATAATCTAATACATGGAACATTCATAACACAAATAAACTTTGCAGACATGGAATAGCAATAGATTGGGATGTATCCACAAGAGCCCTAAATACAGCCATAAGGGATTGTATACAGAAGCAACAAAGTCAACAAAGGAGATTTTCCTGAGCTGTGTAGACTATGGACTATTTCAGTCACTGTTCTATTGCTGCGAAGAGGTCCTATGGCCAAGGCAATTCTTACAAAAGAAAACATTTAATTGAGGGCTTGCTTACAATTGGAACTCCAGAGGATTAGACCATTATCATCATGATAATGACCATGGCAGCGGGCAGGGATGCTGGAGAAGCAGTTGAGAGGTGCATCTTGATCCACAGGTAGAGGGCAGAGGTGGGGTGGGGTGAGGTAGGGTAGGAGATTGACTGACTGGGGTTGGTGTGGGCTTTAGAAACCTTAAAGCCCATCCTCTATAACAGACTTCCTTCATCAAGGACACACTTCCTAACCCTTTCAAAGAGTTCCATTCCCTGGTGACTAAGCATTCAAATATATGAGCCTATGAGAGCCATTCCCAATCAAACAACCGCACTGACCAAAACTGAAGTTAAACTGATACATCTAGGAGCCAAGGGCTTCTAGAAAAATCTAGAGGAAGCAGGAAATTACTCTCTTTGGAGTCTCTTTGAGGAACCATCTTTGACTTTGGCTCCTTAAAGCTCATTTTAGACTTGTTACACTCAAAATAAAACTTGTATTGTTTAAACAACTAACTTTGTAATTAATGTAATAGAGTAGCAATGGTAAACACATATATCCTCTCAGTTTTCAATGAGAGAACATGTCAATGAAAGACATTTTTAAACGCTTAAGCTTGCTCTATATCTATAAACTTTTCCTAAGAATATTTACATGCTATGATTTCTATCACCAATTACAAGGAATTGCAAGCTATCAACACTATTAAGGTTAAACTACATGTTTTTAAATAAGCAAGGGGCATGCAGGAATTAATCCTGGATCTCAAACAGTATAGAACAAAGATGCCTATGCTGGTTAGTTTTTGTCAGCCTGACACATATTTAGCCATGTTTGGGAAGAGAAACTCTTAATTGAGAAATGCCTCTAACAGATTGGCCTGTAGGCAAGTCTGTATAACTGTTTCTTAATGACTTATGTGAGAGGACCCAGCTCATAGAGTACAAGCCAGAAAGCACCATTCTTCCATGGTCTCTGTTTCAGTTCCTGCCTTCAGGATCCTGCTTTGAGTTTCTGCCCTGAATTCCTTCACGGTGGATTATAATGAGTAACATAAAATGAATGTTTGCTTCCCTGGGTTAGTTTTGGTCATGCTGTTTATCACAGCAACTGAAAACCAAACTGGAACACTACCAAACTCACCAGGTGATGATCTCTGGATGGTGAGATCACAGAATGACCTACATTTTCTTTAATTCTGCAGGAAACATTTTTCTCTTTTTATAATGAGCATTCATTACTTAACGATCTGTAAATCAATAGCTCTTTTCCTATCTCAGGCAAAAGAAAGGTTTCATTTGCTTATGGAGAGTTAACTGAGCCTGTTACCTTCCAGGTGTGCTAGCTATGGCTCTATTGTCTTGTACTACTATCCACAAACCCTTTCACTCCAAACAACTCGTTAGTCTAATTCAGCGGAGCAGCAGGACAAACCATAGAATCTGATGTTGGGACTGTGTTCTCCTCAACCCAGTTCTGCTTCCTGGTTTTTTGTCCTATTTTGGTTAATGACACTATCCAGCTGCCTAAGCCAGAATGCTGCGGTTGTTTTTAACTTTTTTTGCACACACATTACATCACTCACCAAAGTCTTACATTCTGTGTCCTCAATTTCTCTTGAATCTACGCCCTGTCTTCAGTCGCACTTACTGGTGAATTTAGACAAGGTTTGATCATCTTTCTCCGGTCTATTTCAGTGCTTTCCCAAATTGGCTCTGTACAGAATTTGACCAGTTCAACTCCTAAAAGGTAAAAATGAACTCTCACCTCCTAACAGCTTTCCTCAGGCTCTTCATACTCGGCTAAGAGTCTGTAAACTGCTTGGCTCAGTATTTCATGTTCTGGTTCCCCTAGCCTCTCTGTTTTCTTTTCAGACGGCACTCTGGTGTACATCTTTGATTTAATTGACATAATTCAAAGCCCCTCCCATTGCCAAGCCTTTACACCCAGTTTCCCTGCCTTGCTTGCCTACTTTGTGTATCTGATATCTCTTTACCTTAATAACATGATTTATATGTTGGCTTCTCTGTCAGACTGGACTGAGGTAGGCTTCTTCCCTCAAGTCTCTTCTAGCATGTGTATATAGACCTAGAGTGGAACAGTCAGTACCAGACTAGTACTAGCTGCTTATAGAATCCACAGCTTTAACCTGGCTGATCAATGTGCTCTCCAGGAAAACTGTGTTGTGATGGTTAATACTGACTGTCATGTTGGCTGGATTTGGAGTCTCCTAAGAGACTTCCACCACCACACCTTTGCTACTTTCAAACCATGAGCCAAACCAAATAACTGGCTTTCCTCCCTTGAGTTGCCTTTGTCACAACAAGAGTGTAATTAATAGATCTGGGTCTTGTACTTTTGTGTTTCCAGCATATAGTGACTGGCACAGACAGAAATCTAATAAATCACTGCTAAATGAATTAAGAAAACAATGCCTACTTACCTTTAACCAGAGGCTTATTCTACAACATGGATAATGTGTATTCTACAACTTAATCCTTCCCCAAATACCCAGTTAGATAATAATGCTAGTAATCACATTTCATAGATAAGAAAACTAAAGCAAAGAGGTATAAAATACATTTCCCAAATTTACACATTTAGAAATTACATATTAATGTATCGTGTCCAATGAATGAATGAATGAATGAATGAATGAGAAATTTACTGAACACACCTATCAGTGCTCCACATATAAAGCTATGTGATAATCCGTAAGTTGTCAATGAGACAGATATGACCAATCCCTTGTACGTTATCCCTCCTTGCTCTGATAATGGAGTAAGAAAATGAGAAGAGGTGTTTTCAAACAGAGCTCAAGGTGACAGCTAGTGGGAGGAGAAGCAGGGGACAGTTAAAAAGGGTGTTAATTATGCATTAGGAGCGAGTTGTATCTTTTGCCTAGCTGTTATCCCATATGCAGCACACCAGCAGAAAGGAAGTGTTTTTAATCAAATATTTCTCTGCTCTAAATTAAGAACTGTCTCCACTCACTTGGTGACACAGAATCAGCAGTTTTCGGTTGCTATGCTTGGTGTCTAGGAGCGAGAAACACACAGGAACCTTAGCAGGGGGAGATACAGGCGAGCAGTTATTCGTTCTATAAGAGAGGTAGAAAGCCTGAGACAGTGTCACTGAGGGAAAGTCTCATGGTAATTCAGTGTTTGCCTCTCAAGTCTCAAAATAGTCTTAAACCACACGCCTCTCAGTCACAGTGAAAATAACCAAACAAGGATATTCTTTGTTCCATACCACAAAATCATTATTGCAAAAATGAGGTTTGTGATTGAGGGGAGAAAGGAACCTTCATGTAGTGCTCTCTACCAAAATGAGATTTGTTCCTGAAGCACCTCATCAACCCAAGATGAAAAGAATGTGGCGTTGAATAACCAGATGTGAGAGGAACATATCGATGTTGGCTACAGCCAAGTGAGACATAACATTTTGCTTTTATATGGCAAAGCACCAATGTAGACCACAATAGGAAAACCTAGATCTTCTTTAACTTGACAAGCAGAGAGGATGCAGGAAAGGGTGACAAGAATCAGACACTCAACTCCAATAGAATCATAGCTTTGATTCACAAGTGAAAGCCTTGAGAGGAAATGGAATAATTTCATTTTTTATCATTACAACTGGAAGGAGAGTTCACAGAATAATGGAATCTTCCTATCTCTTAATGTGGCAATAGTATCCCTTATCAATATTTGCTTCCGGTACATAATAGAGGTGAAACTATACACTAAGAAGCTGTTATAGGAGATTAGCCCACTCACCTCTGTCTTTATTGCTGTATAATATAACATATGTTCCCATAAATATCAACAGTGTACTACTTGTTCTCCGAATAGATTCATAGCAGACTCTCATTTTTCTAAATATTTCCATATGTTAGAGGATTCCAAGTCTCATGTTTATGGAAATAGCAACTATAGCTAATGTCAGAAGAAAATTATTCAAATAGGACACATGGTCATCACTAAGTCAGGATCACTGGCTTAATGATTCAAAAAATGTTTCAAAAACCTTTAAACGTTGTCCTAGGGCAGAAACTCAGGATCATTGATAACTAAGGGGATCATCGGACAGTCACCTGGCCAGACTGGGCACATTCCCTGCAAGCAATGCTCTGCTACAGGCAGTACGAGATAGACTGGGGAAGTTGTTGTTAAAAAATTGAGGACAAGCTGGGAAGGAGTGTGGATGTGGGATATTCATCTAAAAGATGTTACAGAGAGAAGTGGGATTAAATATGATCAATATATAGTATTCATGCATGATTCTCAAAGAATCAATACATATACTTATATACATTATGTATTAATCATTACATATTATGTATTCATTATGTATCATATATCATATGGTGTATATCATATTATATGTTATATGTCATATGTCATATACCACATTTTATATTTTTATCACACATTATCCCTGGACTACAACCTATTTCTTTACTAGATTAAATTCTTACATCCTCCAATGAAGAGTCACAAGATTTAGACAACAGTACAAGCTTCCCACTGGCTCTCTTTGAGACCGTGGAGAAATACTTTAACTTCTTTACATTCCAAACTTCTTGTCTGTAAGAGGATGAATCAAATTAGGACTCTACTAGTACCTACTTCTGTGACTGTTGTTCTTCCAAGGGTAACCCTAAGTGAATTTTGCCATCACAAAATAAATAAGTGAACCACTTAGTGAATTATCTGCTTGCTTGCAGGTGAGACAAAATTTTAAGTCAACATCCATGTCTCAGGCCAAAAGGCATCACATTCTTTTATTCCTCTGTATGAGTAGAGCTAGGAAAAAGGATGCAAGCCAGTCCCAAATGATACAAGGGATGTCAGACTTCACAGTCAGGGCTTAGACCTACCTGAACTCACAGCTGTCTTGGCATTCATGTCTAGTGGTCCTCACAGTTTCTTCAGAGGATTGCAGTCCATTTGTTTTGCTCTTGTTCTTGTGCACTCTTTGCAAGTAATCCAATAAACAGATCACACTAAAGCTGAGAGTCTCTGGAATCCCCAAACTCTCTTTCTAACTTTAAGCTCCATGTATATTACCCAGTTAATATTTTCCCTCCAATGACACCATTTCACAGCCTTCCAACATTAGCCCCAAATCCTTAACATACTTCCCATGTTTCCTTATAATTCCTATTAAAAGTGCAGAACAATTATATCATCTGTGAATCGCCTATAATCATCTCATACGCATCTACTTAGGGGATGCATTTGACACCCATAAAATTCTGTGCTAGAATTAAATGACAAATACTTCTTAGGGTCGATATTAGACTCAGACTGAATAAAAAATACTTAACACTCTTCATGATACTCAATACTTTCTTATAACAATGCATATTTCAGAGGTATCAGAGGAATGGTGGGAAATGTAAAAGAAGAAGCAAAATCACATTTTATAGGGCATTAATCTAAAACTAAGAGACTGGAAAGGTCCCTGTATTATAAGTCAGTGGAGTCATTTTGGAGGCTTTATGCACATCCTTGAAATAATCGCATAATAATAGCTGAGGGAATAATCAAAATAGCCACCACATATTAAGCATTGACTGTATGTTGAGGTTCAGAAAGCTGCCCTGCCTCTGCTCATTTGTATTCCTGTCTGCTATGGTGGCTACCATCCCATGCAGAGGACCTGGGAGACCTTTTTCATGCCTGCCCTTATTTCATCTTTGAAAACAAACAGCAGGGGGGAAAATAGCCAAACCAAACTCCATGCACCGTGTCTCCCAGGCTTCAGCGTTAAACCCCATTTCATGCTTCGGAGCCTGTACAATGATGCTGAGCTCAAGTTGCCAAGCAGGGAGTGAGCCAGACCCTAGATGAGCTGCCACCTTTTACCACAGGCCGACTGGGACTAAATTGGCTTGTGGGGCAGCATGGCCACTCTGTGCAGGTGCAGAGCTGCTGGCTGGCTCCTTTTCTGTCCAGCATAAAGCAAGCAGACAGAACATAAGATGAGTTCTTTATCTGAAAGAATGTTTCAAGGAATTCCATTTATTAACCAGAAGGAAGCAAGGCTGGTCCTATTTCCAGTTAGCCAGAGTCTGACATCTTATTTGGGGCCTTTGCCAACATACTGGGTTCAAGTTATAGAGCCACCAAACTCACCTTTATTATATTTATTTATATATTTTATTTATTATATTTATTATTATTATCTAAACTTCATTATTTTTATTACGTAATTAGCCTCTTTGAGCCTCAAATGTCTCCTTTGTAACAGAAAAGCAAGGATCCCTGCTTCTCAGGATGATCACTATTGGAGCGAATGTAAGAATTGGCACCATGCCTAGGACACATGTGTGTTAGGCCCATATCTATCCTATAACTAATTATAAGGCTTAGTGATTCAGACAATCATTTCCTATCATTCAGTATGCATGGGTCAGTAATCCAGGCACAGAGGAGCTTAGCTGGATTCTCTACTTCATCTCACAAGGCCAAAATGAAGCCATTTGCTGGGCTGGGCTCTTCTCTGAAGATTCTGAAATATAATGTTTTCAAACTCATCCAGATAGATGGTAAATTTCTTATCTTTGTAGCTGTCTGCCAGGGACACCTGCTCTCTGCTCCTTTGGACAACACTAACTTATTTTCTATTAATCCTTACCATCTTGAACCAACAATACCAAGCTGACTCCCTTACCACCACCCCCATTCAATCTCTAACATAGTGCCTTTTCTTTCTGCTTTTAATAGCTTGTGTTATTAAATTGAGTCTATCTGGATAATCCAGTGTTCTCTTTCCATTTTAAAGTCAAGAAATTGATAAACTTAATGTAAAGTGACTTACTTATAAGAATTGATACTAGGTATGAAGGTTACATAAAACCAAAATTTTGCCTATTATATACAAATAAAGCAAACCTATTAATTATTATCCATAGGCCAGTGCTATAGGAGTACATATTATTTACTGTAACTCTAAAGTATGCATAAGGATGAAAAGACATTAATAATATCTTGGCTGTATCTTTCAATCTGAGTTCAAAGTATCTTTAAGCTCTTGAGTAGGGTAGGGTATATTGTTACCTAACTTTGCAAATGATAAATTATACAGATAATATTTAGTGTTTCACATAGTGCACAGATATAAATGTTAACAAGCCACCCATATGCTTTAAAAATAACATTTAAAATATTTAAAGAAAAATGTCAATCCAATGCTTTTTCTTGATAAATGTTTTTAACCATATGAATATTTAGTTTTAAATGCATATATAATGCATTTAATACATTTGTTGTGTGTCCTCTGTGGTTTTGACATCGAATTGTTCTCTAATTATGTTTCAGTTTTGTCATTTGCACTCATTTGTAAGAGACTCTAGAGAAGTAATAGTTTGTGTTTGTGTGTGTGTGTGTGTGTGTGTGTGTGTGTGTGTGTGTGTGTCTATACCTTATTTTCTGATTTTCTGTTGTTTAATTTGGATAGAGAGTACTGGGGTTGATTAAATTCAGGGTTTTACACAAGCTAAGCATGTCTTCTCCCACTGAGTTATAGCCTCAACCAATCCTTTATTTGTATAAAAAGTCTTAGGTATTCAGTTCATTAAATATTTCTTAATGGAATTCATAGAACCCCAAGAAAAAATATTTAGTATTTCAGCTTTTGAAAAATATGCCAGTGTATGGTGAAAGATAGACATTACTTCATTGATGGGATTTTTGACAAGGAAAGCTATGAATTGAAATCATTGAGGTCACATAAGTTACACTGGGTCTTTGTCATTCTGAGACTGATATATACAGCAGTGTCAGTTGCAGAAAGCTGTGTCTCTCACCTATAGTTCTTGGTTATCTCTCATGAAAATCCCTTATAAAATATAAGAACGAATCAAAGGGACTCATGATCTTTCTAGATTTTTTTCTTCAACACATTCTCTCAGTGTGCACTACAAACAACTGACAAATGGAACCTTATAAAAACATGTTTATAGAGCAAGGAAAATAATCCAGTGAAGAGAGGCAAGAAATAGAGGAAATATTTGCCAGCTGTAAATCTGAGTGAGGATTAATATTTAGAATACATAAAGGAACAAAAACCCAACAGTATAAAATATAAGATAACTCAGTCAATAAATGAGCTATAAATATGAACAGGATTC
>NW_021604736.1:2686478-2696478 GCF_004785775.1 Grammomys surdaster | reverse complement strand
CTGGCTTTGGACGTGACTTTGCTGCTTGGATGATAGGATATAATTTGGGTCCCCCAAAAAATGACCATAGAGAATCAAATACCTGAGAACTAAGAATTTAACAAAGCAACTTGACTTTATCAATCTTTAAAAAAATATCTTTAAATCTGGAGGTACATTTCACAAGTTCTGAATTACACCTAACTCATTCTGTCATCACCCTGTCAAATAAAGCCTAGCAAGTTGCATTATACCTGGGATACTCTGTAAACTCAAAAGCAATACATGGCATGGTCTGTGGAGTGCACATAGTTGCAAAGAATGTTTGGCAAGAAAGGGCTTCAAAGAGACAGAAGTCAGAAGATGAAGGCCAAGAAAGCAGCTCTCCCGCAGCTACTCTCTGAGAGGTGTCACACTGCGAACAGATTCTGACATGCACAGATGAGATGGGAATTCAATGAAAGCAGACAGTTCAGCAACATGCCCCCTGCCCTGGTACACACACCCTTTCCAGAGACAATTGACCTCTGAAAACTTGTCCTTTCCTGTTTAACTCTGATGTTCCTGGAGCAGAGATCACTGAGACTTCCTAAGCATCACTGTATAGCAGGCAGACTGCCACCAAATTAGCCGGAAGAAGCAGGACAGAGGAGGAGGAGGAGGTAGTAACTGCTACTAGCATTCTCATGCAAAGACATACTGGTAGGATATTTCAGATCAATTAGTATTGACATCTCCAATTATGCAGGCATGAAAACTGGCCTTGAGTTTTGGGTTCTGGTTAGCATGCAATACCTGTTTTAAATTAACAACTTAAATAGTGAGTATAGTTCATAGATGTTTTCAGTAAAGGATCAAGGTAAAACTTAAAAATGGTAAGGATTTAAAAAGCAGAGGCTACTGCTCGAATAACTACTCCTACCCACTAATCAGTTGACACATATCACATGTTTTTGAGCTATGACAATTCTGTGTAGTGTGTATCATTATTTCTGCTTAACATATAATGAAGATGGGGTTGGTGTTGGTGAATTCGCTTACCCTCAGTTGTCAGGGATTGCACTTGTGTCTAGATTTGAACTCTTTATATATTTATAATTTATTTTTTAAATCAAATAATAATTTTTACTTATTCACACAGGGGTTATAAACACAAAAAGATGGGATGTGGGAAAGGGGATGATACCGGAGCATGGGTGTTCAGGGGGAGTACAGATATCTTTCAGAACAGGGTATCAGCGGGGTGAAGGTTCAGGGGACAGGTCACTATGACTCTGCCTATGATTCACTTGTCCTTATCTAAGTTCGTATTATCTGCCAAGGCTACCTATTTATAAGGTCTATGACTACTCAGGCTGGTAAACTTCCACAAAAGCTGCCTGTTTACAATAGCTTATAGCCATCTGTTTCAATGTTTTTCCACAGAGACCCAAGACTTGGTGTTAGTATACATGTATGACAGTCCTATTGCTGATTTTAGGCCTGTGGCTGATTTTAGGCCTTCAGTGTATAAGCAGGGATGCTCCTGACATCTCCTCCCTTCTCTAAGTATAGAAGGGCTATGGTGATTCTAATCTTGTGAAGGCAGGGATAGAGGCTTGACCTCTAGTAATTGAAGGGAACTTTGTAATGGCTCTGGTCCCCCTGTCATTGTCCAGTGAGGCATGAGGGCCATACCTGTCCCAATGTCTTTTTCCTGGAGAGGGGATACTTTTGACATCAACCCCTATGCAGTCAGGCTTGTCCCTCAGGGAACCCAGATAGATATTTTAACTATTATTTCTATTCCCTTGCAGTGCTTAGCCTTGCAGCCTAAGCAAGAATTCAGATTGCCAGTCAGAGGGGGTTCTGGGTGGCCCCTTTCTACTTAGTCTAGGGGCAGAAGTCCCCTCTTTTAGGTTGGGTGGAGATTTGAACACTTATACCTATGCTCTTTCACCTGGAAAGCTCACATCCAACAACATCTCAGCTAACTTTGCATGAGTCCTGGAATCCAGATTGTTTGAGGCATCATTTTAGTCAATCCTAATAAGTAATCTTTTTAAATAGTTAGTGGCATTTTGTTGTAATTCCCAACCCACAGATGAGAAAACTGAGTCTCAAGAGGATGAGCTCACTTGTGCTAGGCCATAGAGTAAGCCTAAAAGCTGGTCATCTAACCAGATTAAGCAGCAAATCCTCTGCTCCTGGTGACCATTTCTCCTATCATAATTGATAGCTCAAAGGAAAATGTGATTTCTTGTTGCAAGGAAATTTATCATCGACCAGATGATCCATGCCTGTCCCACAGGAATCAGATCTTCCCAGTCATAGTCAGATCTTCCCACTGCTGAATTGTATCCAAATAGTAAACAAATATGCTTTCCTTTCCTCTCCTTGTCTCTATCACCATTCTCCTCTTTTGGTCATGGCTGTGCTTAGGGGACCCTCTTCAACATGTCCCTTGGCTGCTATCTTTGCCTATGAGGGCTTGAGGTCCTTAGAATCTGAAATAGTTATTTTTTTTGCATTGTAACGTCTAGGAGGAAATGTTCAATGTCTTTGGAGACACCAGTGAATAAATATGTGAATGAATGAATGAATGAATGAATGAATGAATGAGCTAGCCTATATTTCTACACCAACAAAAGCTTTAAAATAATTAATTTTTATGACTTCATTTTACAGAATTCTTTCCTTGGGTCTTAATGACTTGCTTAGAACAAATTGCAATAAAAATGCCCCTTCTCCACACCCCAGTAATAATATCAGTCTCACAATAGAGCAAAATAGAAAATGTGCCTCTCTTGAGACCACTTTATAGAGGTTGATTTCTTTGCAGGGTTTTTAGCTATATAGGCCACAGACCTGAGAATATGCCCTAATTTAGCAAGTGTTTTGTATCTATAATGAGACTCCTAAATGTTATCTGTTTTTAGTGCATGAGGATGTCCTGAGAAAAATATTTAATATAATTGTGGCTCTTGTTATACCATCCCTCCTCCTTCTGTACCCAGTAGGATTACACATACTGAGGTGGTAGTCAGCAACGAATGGGTTCTATGAATGCATTTGTGGGATTTTCATACATTTCTTTGAGTAATAGAGAATTCCTGTCTCAGCCATTAGAAATGCCTGAAAGTAGGGAGAGACTTGAAATGGATTCAATGTATCAGAACAGTAATCTGAGAGTTTTTCATTCAAATCAGGACCAGGATCCTTTGATATTGAAAAGGACGTTCTTACTAATTAAGGCTAGCATGTCCCAAGCATCAGGTGGTTTATCTATCTGTATTTACAGAACTATTAAACACATTTCTGATGAAGGTAAGAGACATGACTTACAGAACCAAGTGGTGGGGAGAACTTCGTTAGCACAGCTTGTGATGTAGTACAGTTCTGTGATTGTCTACTTAAGAATTTTACAATATGAGGAAAACCATAACACTTTCTTACTAGACAATATGCATACAGGCATGTTTTTTACACAAAATTAAGAAGTCCACAAATTCCTTGTGGTCCATTCACCTACTCCTTGACTCCTACAAGAGTGCTTGTTTAAAATCCTGCTGTAGAGCAGGGTTTGTCAACCTTGGCACTACTAACCTTTTTGGCCAAATGATGTTTTGTCATGGAGAAATGTCTTCTGCGTTGTGGCAAGCCCCATCAGCATGCTCGTCCTTGCTCACTGGACTTTAAAAGCACAGGTAAATCTTGCCCCCATTTGAGTTCACTATTCCAGAGGATGAGGCATGAAAATCTCACATAAGGGAGAAAACTGACAGATATCACTATTATCATATAACAAGAGCAAGCTGGAAGTTGATGACTAGCAAGTGCAGAAGAATATAAAATCTTCAAAGTTCCCCTTTCACTTGCTCTGTGCTCTTAATTCCTGACAGACGTGACTATTCTCTTCACAGAAGTGGGCTAATGAGGACCTGCTTAAGACAATCTGCTTCTATTGAAGAGCTTCTGTCTCTTCGAGCCACCCTCTGACAGGTGTTGCGAGGAAATGATTCTGAAGAAAACACTATGAGGTGTCTGTAAATGAAAGAAGTGTGTAACCTAAACTGTGAGAAACACTCTGCGAAGGTGTTCCATTTATAATAAATCCTGTGGAGCTAGGGCATCTTAGACACCTGGACTGTTTTTCAATCCAACGAGTATTTATTGTGCATGACTGCCTCGGTCTCGGTTCATTTTTAAAACGTGAAAGTGGTCATTCTTTGAACCTGAGTCTTCGTTGCCTGTGTACAGTGTGGTTGGGCAACCAGACAGCAGTCTACAGTGTGACTGCTGTGGATGAGCTCTTGGTAAATTGCAGAGGATGGTTGCAGGGTTCTGAACCCTTATTCTCTCCTGGAATCTTCATCTTGAACACTGCGTGTTCAAGGTGATAGAATTAAGATGCGAGTCCTTTGGGAGTGGAGTTCTCAGGAATGGAATTTTAAAACCTTTAAACTGGGACACTGGGGAGCTCATTAGTTACTTCTAGCATCTAAGGTTACAACCAGAATATCATCTATAAATCTGAAAGCAGGTTTTCACATAGGTGTCAAATCTGTTACACACTTTAGTCTCCAACTTTGAGCCTCAAAACAATGAGGAACAACTTTTGTTGGCTTATGGGCCTTTGAGGTCATGATATTTTGTTAGGACAGCTTGAAAGTGGGGACATACAGGCCATCTGGCTCAAAGGCAATGGTTTCCAAAAGTCTTCAAAAGTTAACACTTGTAAATACAATTAAAATTAGATGCACTTCTATGTTGTACATGTATTGAGGGGATGAAGTTACTAAATACAAGTACGCTAAGTCATAGTTTTAAGTCATTTTAATGTGTCCACAAACTCCAAAATGAAAGTGAACTAAACCTCTCACAATCTCCTTTTATAGTAAACCCATACTTGCTATAAAAATTAACACCTGTGCTCGACATTTATAGATTCCATTTCAGTAGGTCTGCAAGAGAGCCTAAAACTGTATTTTTTTAGAATTATGTATTTAACACACACACAGTGTGTGTGTGTGTGTGTGTATACACTGTAGCTGTCTTCAGATACACCAGAAGAGGGCATCAGATTCCATTACAGATAGTTGTGAGCCACCATGTGGTTGCTGGAAATTGCACTTAGGACCTCTGGACAAGCAGTCAGAGCTCTTAACCACTGAGCCATCTTTCTATCCCCCTAAAACTGTACTTTTTTCTTTTACAACAATCTAGGTGATTCTGAACTAGTATGAGGGGAACACACTCTACTACCAAAGCTTTAACTAAACATAGGAGATGGGGAAAGTTTATCTTTCCCAGCATCTAAGGCAAAGAGAATAGTGAAAATTTTGAGTGACTTGAAATATTAACCCTAAAACATTCTTTACCACAGCAAACTCCAAATTGCTAAAGGTCCAACTCCAAAACTAGGCCCTCTGTAACCAGTCCCTTATTCTATCACTTGTTGGACATCCACTGAGCTGTGAGCATTTGGAAAGGTAGAGCATAGCTTAGTCACATCTGGGCAAAGTCTGCCCAGACTGTGGTAACAATCCTTGGCACGAGACATATTCAATACCTATAATGACCATAGTGATTTATACTGTACTTCTATATCTTGTTATATCAGTCCCATAAAATTAGAACTTTCAACAAAAAGCCACACATTCTGTTTACACATCTCCTAAGATAACCATTCTGTCAGAAGTCCAGAGAGAAGAAATGCTTCAGTACTCCGAGGAGATAGAAACTATCCCACCTCTACCTTGGCTGCCAATGTCTCCTTGTCTTTGCCTGCTGGTAGAAACTGCAGGTAGAAGACCAGGCTGTTTCCTTCATTTTTAACCTCTATCTGAATTCCATTAAGCAGGAAGCATTCTGCAGACCTATAACTACTGGCTAAATCTTGAGATACCTTTCTTCTTCTTATGCAGATATGCTGGCATCAGCATTTTCAACTTCACCATATAATAATGCAAATAATACACATTTCATTACCTCACAATTTATGAAGATGAAAAATCTCACTGTTTCATTTTTAAAAAACACTTAGCAATAGCATAGTTTTATTGGTATTGGTGAGGTTGAGTTAAAGATGATATTTTATAATACCAATTACATCATTACTTCTAAGAAGTTGAAATTACTGTATTTAATATATGTCAGAGGATACATCTAGCCATCTGATGACTTATTACATGTAATCCTCTCAGTTCTTTTTCAGCTGATATAATTTTAAAATTTCTATATTCTCACCTATTTTATAAATGAAAAAAGCAAGTCTCAAAGTTTGAATACTTTTTCCTAAGTCATAAATGAGTGAGCTAGCAACTGGACAGAGGCTCATTTGATCTACCTAATTAATCCTCCATATAGAAATGTCATTTTCACCGTCAACTCAAAGAATTTATTCACACTTTGAGTAAGTAGAAATTTCCAAGATGCAACTGGTTAACAACAACAAAACTTGACTCTGAAGTATTAATTGTAGATTGTTTCATCTATACAGTAGACACCCATAGAAAGAATGTTCATGTCATTCATAAGAATGAAATTTCATTGTCTGTACTTCCTCTGCAGTCTGAATGGGCAGATCTTTTTTCTTTGACTTCTTTGATGATTAGTTTTAATTCTCAACTTGACACATTACAGAATCACCTGAGAAGAGGGTATCACCTCAGTGAATGAGTGGCTAGATCACATCGACGCTGGGAATATCTGTGGGCAATTATCCTGATTACATTAATTGTGGTAGGAAGACCCACCCACTGTGGGTGAAACCACTCTCTAGGCAAGAGATCCTGAACTCTATGAGTGGAAAAGTGAGCTGAGTATGAACATGCATTTCTTCCACTCTGCTTCTTGGACACAATGTGACCAACTAGCATAACCTCTCTTACTGCAATTTTGCCATAATAATGGAATGTAACTGGGAATTGTGAGCTAAGATACCCTTTTTGTGAGGTGTTTTTGTCACAGACTGGAAAGCAAACTAAGATAACTTCTTCACAACCTTTGAAAGGCTGCGAGTCTGACCTCACAAAGCAAATTTTCTAATGTTAATGGCAGGCAGGAGAGGCAAGCCAAAGGCCACATGTAAGAAGAATCCATCCCCTAATCTAAGTGTCATTGGCTTTTGGTACAAGTAACAAAGGACCATTTAAAATGCAGCAAGCCAGGACTACACAGAGAAACCCTGTCTCAAAAAAAAAAAAAATGCAGCAAAATTTTAGGTCCAAGTTACCATTTCCTTGAAAGGGAAAAACCATTGAAAGCTTGAATCAAGTGCTAATTGCTGTTTGATCTGTACTCTTCAGTCTGCAAGGTTATGGATATGTGGCCTACCCATAAAAGAAATGACCATGAGAATGAATGGTAGTCTGAAACTGACAGGAATGGGAACGTAAAGAGTATCTCTACAAGGATACCCAGACCTGGGATAAGGAAGGCACCTAAGAATCAATGGTGGTGTCATTAGCTGTGACTCACAGCATTAGGAATATGGAACCTGAAGAGGCCACCCTGCCCAGATCCAGCCAGGGACCCCAGTGGAACCATAGAGAAACTAACCCACCCACAAAACTTTCAACCCAAAATTTATCTTATTTATTAGAAATTCAGGGAAGGGCATGGAACTGAGACTGAGGGAATGCCCAAGCAATATCTAGCTCAATTTTAATGATACTTTGGTATGCTTGCAAATAAAAGTTTAGCATGGCTAGGAGTAACTCCACCCAGCAGCTGACTCAGACAGATACAGACACCCACAGCCATAGATGCAGCTTGGGGACTCTTATGGAAGAATAGGAGAAAGGATTGTGGTTCCCCTTGGGGAAAGGAACTCCACAAGAAGACTAATAGAGTCAAATAACCTGGACCCTCAGAGCTCTCAGACACAATCAGAGAGTATTCATTTCACCAGTCAGAGAATATTCACAGGCAGGACCCAAACTTCCCTCCATATATGCAACAGATGTGCAGCTTGGCCTTCATGTGGGTCCAGAACAACTGGGGGCGGAGGGAGCAATCCTAAAAGGTGTTGCCTGTCTGTGGGATATGTTCTTCTAGCTGGGCTGGCTTGTCTGGCATCAGTTGAAGAAGATGTGCCTAGCCTCACAGAGAATTGATGTGCCAAGATTGGGAGATACTAAGGGGTCCCCTACCAGCTCAGAGGAGAAGAGGAGAGGAGGATGGGGGAAGGGTTGTGGGAGAAGGTAACTTAGAGGGGCCAGTGAGTAGAATGTAAAGTGAGTAAGGAAGAAGGAGAAAATGAATAAAAAGAGGAAGAAGGAAGGATGGAAGGAAGGAAGGAAGGAAGGGAGGGAGGGAGGGAGGGAGGGAGGGAGGGAGGGAGGGAGGAAAGAACAAACAAACAAATAAACAAATACCTGATGGGGGAAAGAGAAGTCAGAGGAAAATCAAATGAGGGGAAATGGAATGGGGAAAATGTAAAGAATAAAATGAAAGAGGGAAGGTGACAGAGCTTATTTTCCTCATGATTACTTTCAACACCTTAAGTGTTGGAGAGAAAATATATTCTGTTTCCCAGGCTTTCTCCCCACAAATGTAAAGGAATAAAAGAAGAAATCTACATTCTAACTCGATATCCAGTATGATAGGATTGAGCTAAATGAATCAGTATTTTTAGAGAAATCGGTCTAAGTAAATTTTTTAAAAAAGTAAAACACAAGGATACAGACAGATTAGGACAATAAGAAAAAAAGCCTTATCCCAATAAGGAAAACTGGTCAGGTTCTGTCATTTAAAAGGAAAATCAGAATTTTTCTTTGTTCTATCATCAGTCAAATGGATCCAGATGATGATTCACTTGCCTTAGTGATAACTGTAAAGATTCTTCTAGGGAATTAACTCTTCCATTAGCATTATATTATACAGTACTTGGAGATAGCACGCTCTTCAGCCATCTAGTCAGGCTACATAGCTTTGCCCAATAGATGTCAGAGAGGTTATCTTTCAATAGGAAAGCCCCTAAAGTTTAATAGTGATAGTACTCTTCTGACATGATCTCTCCCCAAGTTCTCTACAGATGTTTCAGCTCACAAGTAGCCCTTGTCAATCATCACCCTCTATGCTGCTGTGAGTACTGTGGGACTCTGCAGAGCCAGTCCTCACTATGCATGGAAACAGATACATCTCTCTACTTGCTCTAAATCAGAAATCTAAGTAGCCGGAGGGATGCTACTCACAGTAAAAGTGTAGTAAATATTGCTAAATGACTGCTAGAGTAAATGATTTCTTAAGTGAGTAAAATTGGCTGCCTTTGTGAAGAGTCTAACACATTATTCTAACGTTTTCCATCTTTTTTACTTCAAGGAAGTTTAAGGGTTGTTGTTTTTTTCTTAAGAGAACCATATGTTATGTAAGAGAATCCTTTGGAAAGAGGGGCTTAAAAATACCTTCTAGATAAGAATTTTGGAACACTGTTTCCCTAGAATTTCCTTTTCTCCTATCTTTCCTTACAGATGGAGAATTGATACAACTCAAGAAAGAAATAGAAATAATTTGTTCAGATATGAATATTCAAAAACAATTGTATGCTTATTCATATGGCTGTTTTTTCTCCCTATACATACTTACACACATTCATGATTGACATACTCAAAGGGGGAAAAAACATATTCCTTAAAATTCCTAGAACTTCCTATTTAGAGGGATTCTATGAGTAAAAGGGAAAGAACTAAAATTGAACAATGTAAAATGCAAATAGTCAAATGTATTATTCATCAAGTAAGTCTGTATGTATAGGTTCTAAACATGTCAGGAAGTTAGAGCTTAATTGTGTTCTATGAGCTCCCAAGAAAGAGGTCAACAGAGATAAAACTTTCCCTCCCAATGTCTCGGTATCTGTAAAGACATTTCTCCCAAATAGGCTGACCTCACTAGCCATGAACTGTTTTACAAGAATATATGAGATTTTTATAGAGAAATAAGAACAAGAAGGTCATTCTGGGGGAAGGGGAATAGCTAAAGGTGGGGGTGGGATATGCAAGAAAGAAAGAAAAGGAAGAAAGAAGACAGAAACTAGCTT
>NW_021604736.1:2685863-2686468 GCF_004785775.1 Grammomys surdaster | reverse complement strand
GAATGGAGACAAGGAGAAATAGTCAGAGACTATAGGAATAACTGGACACATAAAACAAAAACAAAAACAAAAGACAAAAGAAGAATAAAGAAAAGAAAGAAAAATAGGAAAGGGAGGGAAGGAAAGGAAAGAGAAGGGAGGGGAAGGGGAGAAAAGGAAAGGAAACAGAAAGGGTAGTAGATATGAGGATGTGGGAACTGCAGTTGGTTTGGGATGGCATCCTTATGTGCTATTTGCAGGATTCTAAGGCCAACAGAAATGAGACACACTCCCTGACTGAGAGTCTCCTGCTTGTGCTCCTTGTGTGCACCACCTGTCTCTTCCCACTGACAACCACATTTTAGCTCATTACTCAGCAGCAGCCTCTGCTCTGAGAGTTTGGTGATTGATGCCTTTGAAATGAAGATGACCATCTTATGACTTCTTCTACAGGCCTCGGGCTGAGGTGAGAACAGGTTAGAGAATTCTATGTCCTTACTTATGAAGTTGTTTATGCATTTGTTTTATTCTGCAAAGTTAAGGTCATATAAAAGCAGCTAGACAGCAAAGAGATAGGATGGAAGGAAGGAAGGAAGGAAGGAAGGAAGGAAGGAAGGAAGGAAGGA
>NW_021604736.1:2662643-2685853 GCF_004785775.1 Grammomys surdaster | reverse complement strand
GGAAGGAAGGAAGGAAGGAAGGAAGGAAGGAAGGAAGGAAGGAAGGAAGGAAGGAAGGAAGGAAGGAATATAAAAGTAACAGAACCATTTCATGACTCTAGTGAGTTCTCCATGTTTGACTTTGGACAATTCATTTAATCTCTATAAAATTCACTTTCACTAACTGTTCAATGAAGTTGACAAAATCACCTACCTTTTGGGATGTTGTGGGGACCAGGTAAGAAAACACATGTGAAGAATCTAATAGAGCTGTCTATCTTGTTCAGTTCTCAGTAAATGTTAACTATGATCAGTTGTTAGAACTTCAAATAAATGTAAGCCATTGTTCATTATAACATCTTCAGTTACATTGTACTCTAGAAGAAATTTCAAAGTAACATCTTAGCATGACTGGGCCAGTGACGAGTTCTACATCTTACTTGAAATTCATCTGGAAAATTCACTCTTTTATGATTAACAGGTAAATCGTATTTGATGTCAACCATAGACTGAACACATACCTTAGCCTAGTAAAGAAGAAGCCCCTACAGTAAGTGACAGAAACCTTATTCTATCATATGAGATTGTTCAGAATTTTGAAAGCAGAACATTTAAAAGTGATATTTTAATTTCAAACCAATATCACAATTTATTATACTTTTTATTGCATATGAGAGGCAATCACTGCAAAATTTAGAAGCTTTACATTTAAACTGGCTATAGGTAGGGTTAAGGAGTCCAAAATCAATTTCAGGGTACCAGGTTTTATACATATACATATGTATATATATATATATATACATATATATATATGTATACACACATACACTGGAATCTTGAAAATGTTCCAGTGGAGGCATCTATGGCCTTAATCAGATTCTTAAATGAGACAGGGGCATCTGTAGAAGAGTAACAATGAGAAAGTTCAAGCTACACACTACACATATATAGCAGCTTAATCAGTATCAGTATTTACAACCTGATCCATCTGAACGCATCATCCTGAAGTTATGCTCACTTATACAATGATAAGAACAAGTTACAGAGTTCTGTTACTATTTTGTAAGTTGCAGGATGGTATTTATAATACATGCCAAATATAGGTACTGTTGCATAAATGGTACATAGTGTTATAAAATGTAAGCATGTATAAAACATAAGTACACATGTCAGAAAAATTAATGAAAAACTTATTTTGAAGAACCCAGAAAACACATGTCAATGGCTAATAACAATTACCCATAGTCAGTAACATGTATATTTAATAGTTTCATATTTTCTTCTTTCTGGTAAGAATAGGAGAGAGAAACTGGCCAGGGAGGTGGAACCCCATAGCAGCAGTTTTGAACATGTCTCTGCTGAAGGCAGGATGCCAGAAGAGAGCTCTGTTCCCTTTGTTTTTGTGTCTCCTAAATATGCACTCTGCCTATAGGCTCCATGTGACTGTGGAACAGGAATCAAGAGGAGGTACTTGATCACCTGAACTGACAACCAGCTCACATCCCTGCCCTGCATCTCAATTCTGTTTTCAGTCTGTTATCCAGCTCCTAGACTAGCAGTTCCATGTTACCCCACCTAGCAACTCCATGTTACCCTACTCCCTGGGAAGACCCCTCCTGCTATATAGAAACTCTGGACTTACCCCTTTCTCTTTAAGTTCTCTCTCTCTCTCTCTCTCTCTCTCTCTCTCTCTCTCTCTCTCTCTCAAGCATCCCACTTGTGTACTATTATAATGGCCCATTATTTGTCACTTTAAGACAGGGTTTCACTACATTATATTTGCTTCATTCTATATGCCAGACAAGCCTTGAAACCATGATCCTCTTGCCTCAGCTCCCCAAGAAGAAGCTAGCTGGTATTGATTACAAGCTTGTACCACCTTAGTTCCAGCTAGAGACTCCTTTTCAGCTACCATATTTTTCCAAGTTAGATTTCTTTATCTCCACAGTTTAACATTCTTTGAATCATTTTCAACTTACAGTTTGTATTCAATGATGTGTTTCTTTATTCCCCTCCTGAAGTATTTTATTGATATGTTTTATAATTGAGAGTGAAATCAAGACAAAATCTATATTATATAAGTATATATATATGTGTACTTGTGTGTATGTGTATATGTATATATCAGTTACTTAAACTATTTTCAAGGTATTTTAATGGGTTTTGTAAACCAACCACCAGTGTAGGTAAATGCTGAACCCCTCAATTCTGTTATGTTATATTCAAATAAATTAGGTCACAGGAATGAGCATCTACCTGCAAAGTTCCACTATTTGCATACATTTCCATACTACTCAGTATTATTAAATGCTAGATACTCCTTAGGAAGTCCCATCACCTTAGTAACACAGCACCACAAAAAATAAATGCAGGGCTTAGAGAACCCTTTGGAATACCTTTCAAGTGGACACGAATAGAAGATATCACATACATTATTAGAGTTATTAAAATGAACTGGTGATGAGAGTATTTTATTTATACATATTACCTTAATTTTCACAATAATGAAATAAAATTATTTCAGAGAAGTATATCAATTCATAAATAAAGAAACAAGTTTAGAGAGTGGAAATTATTCTAAGTTCCAAGGCTATTGTAAAAACAATGACAGGAACCCAAACCTTTTCTACCTACCTCTTCATTTCTTTTCTTTTTTTTTTTTACAATTTTATTTATTACTTTTATTTATGTACATGTATGAATGTCTGTGTGACTTTATATGTACCAAATACGGGCAGGTATCCATGGAAGCCAGAGGATTTTGGATGCCCTGACAGAGGTAGTTGTGAGCTACCTAATACATGTGCTGGGAAAGGAACCTGGGTCCTCTGCAGGAACAGCATGCACTCTTGACAGCTAAACCACCTCTGCAGCTCCTCCAATTGCGTTCTTAACTGTCGTAGGGTTGCATTGCTGTGAAGAGACACTATGACCAAGGCGACTCTTATAAGGACATTTAATTGGGGCTGATTACAGGTTGAGAGTTTCAGTCCCTTATCAAGGCAGGAGCATGGCAGCATCTAGGTAAATATGGTGCTGAAGGAGCTGAGAGTTCTATCTCTTCTGAAGGCAACAAGGAGAAGCCTGGCTTCCAGGCAGCTAGGATAAGGGTCAGAAAACCCACACCCACAGAGACACACCTACTACAATAAGGCAACACCTCCTAATAGGGTGACTACCTGGACCAAGTATATACAAATCATCACACTATTCATTGTACCCTCCCCTTTTTATGTGCTTTAATTCCACTGCTTTGCCTGGAATGCTATTAGAACAGCACTTGGAAATTACAGTCAGTGTTCCCCTGTGTTCTCAAACCAGGAAACAAATGGCAAGTAACCAGCAGTTCAGGGCAGACCAGTCATTATACAGAGTGGCTTCTAAGACTGTTGGGCTCAGCAGATTTTCTTTTAGAATTGTCCAAGATCTGATGGGACCTTTTGTGGACAATACCATGTCCTTGGCTTCCTAAGGGTGAGGAAGACAAATACTAGACATTAGACCTGGCCTACATCTAATTAAGATCCCACCTGGTCTGTTTCCATTTAGTTACCTAAGTTTGTGCAACCTAAAAAGCAAGTTACCTCCAGAAGCCGAATATAATGAGAAAAGTCTAATTAAAAGTGAATTACTGGCTGATTCAGTACTCCTAAGTAGACAGATTACTGGCTTCTGAAGTGAGTGTTGGTATCAGTGAGTAGTGGGTATTTGAAGGTTAAAAAACACATGGCTAGAAGAAGAGGATCAAAAACCTGTTAGTACCAAGTCAGATGAGCTGTCTCCATAAATCACAGGTCGCATTTTTACATATGAAAATAGCTAAAAAATAAAGTTATACTCCCCTTTGATCTGAAATCATAGCTACCACTGTCAGTGAAGCAAATGAAAAAATTTCAGAAAAAGGCCACCGTCAAAGTGTTTTATTGTAAGTTTTAGCTTCTACGATTGAGTGCTCTGTAGGGGCTGCACTCAATTTGCTTAATTTTTCCACCACAGAAATCAAAAATCAATTGAACTACAAGTATAAAAAGACACTCAGAGGAATTTGCCACAATGTCCCAAATTCAGAAGAGTAAGCAGGAGAGAATGGGGATCTCAGGTGGCTGCGGGAGGGCTATCAGCTGACATCATCAACTCTTGTCTTGGTTCCCAGAAGGATTCTCACAGTTTCATGTTGCCGACAGTACGCACACATGTGCACCTTGATCACCGTCTCTCATCCTTGGTACCAGTACCCAGTCTCAGACAATAAAATCTCCCAGCCTCTTAGGTTTCATTGCTGTGGATCTCTCTAAGTATTGAACATTATCACATTTTGCCCCCATGTTCTTTCTTGTGCTTGTTTTTAATCCCTGAGCAATTATTGTGTTTTAATACATATACTATATGTTTTATATGTGTTTGCAATGACCAATGACTACATCCCACAATATAACAAATGCATTAACTGACACACTTATTTTCATGGAAAAAGTACTTAAATTCCTTTGTGATTTTCATATGCACACTACAATATAACTAGCTACAGCAAACCTATTGTACAAGAGATATCTAGAGTTATTCCTTTACCAGAGTGTCCTTTTGCCAGTTTCCCTAAACTCTCCATGTCCAAGCTTCTGATAACTACCATTTAATCATGGTATAAAGTCAACTTGTCGAACAATAAGACCATTCACTATTTGTCTTTTCAATGTGTGGCTTATTTCAATTAACTTGTGTCTCTCAAATTTATCCGTGTCATAAATGACAGGATTTGCTTCTTTATTAAACAGTATTCAATTGTGAATGTATACCACATTTTCTTTAGGCACTTATCTGCTGATGGACTTTCAGGCTGATTCCATAATCACAGATATATTGAACAACAGTTCGATGAACACAAGTTTCTATTTGTCTCTTGATTTATTGATTTCACATTTGGATATACAGCTAATAATAGGATTGCTAGATCATACGACAATTGCTTTTAAGATCATGAGGAATGTCTATCTTGTTTCCCACAATGACGACCCCTGTTTACATTCCCATCTACGGTATGTAAGCGTCCCCTCTACCACATCCTCACAAGCAGTTGCTTTCTTTCTCTTTATAGGTCATTGTCGTTTCAATATGCATTTCTTTGATGATGAATGATGCTGTCTGATCCTGCATTCCAAAGTTTCCTTATTACCTACAGAGTCACATTCAAATCATGAATGCAGCTTAAAAAATCCTTCACAAAGTCCTGCCCTCCCTTCCCACAATCTGAATCACCACACTGTTCTATAATTGTCTATGGTACTCTTTGCCTGGAGGTCACTTTTATAGTTATTCCTGCTGTGATGAAGGCCCATTGGTTCTAGTCCAGGTTCAATGTCAAGCACTTAGAAGGCTTTCTAAAGAAGAATTGGACAGAGTTGCAGAAGCTATCTCCATGTTCCATCTATCAACCAGTGCTTCCAAGATGGCCTTCCCCAACTGAAATCTATCTACCATCATTGTCTGCTGAGTAGCTAAGCCTTCTGGGAAGTCACCCAAGGCATGCTGGGCAAAGGCTACAACCGGAGCTGATGGCTATCATGATATCTGGTGACAAAACAATTTCTGCCCTCCTGAATCAATCAAGTTTCCAAGTAGATAGGGACAATGCATGGAGCAGCTGTCACAGTAGATGAAGATACAAAGGATTAGACTCTCCAGAGTTCCCCAGCGCCAACCTTTTAAAATATGCCCACAGTGAAACTCCTCAGATCCGCTACCTCTGTAATGGTAACATCTGACTGGATGTCACCAGTCAGTAGTCAGCTCTGTATGATGCCAGGTCCAACATGCTCTCTATCCAGACCCTGCTAAGAGAACCCAACACTCATAGTTCTTTGATCTCTCATTTTGCTGAGCTCTGGGGGAAAATCCCTCAGCTTTTAAGAAGTATCCACAAGAAACCTATTCAAAGTTGGTCTCACGTCAAGAGCCCTGACCTGAGCTGTCCAGCCTCTCTCTTATGTACAATTTTTTTTCTTTAGATGGTTTGTTCTTCCCTTAATGTCTGTAGAGGCCTGTGGATCTTGCCCTATAGTGTTATTTTGTTTTATTTATTTTTTAAAATTAAGTCTGATCTACCCCTTACAGTGCATATTAAGTTCGTACATTTTGATTGTTTTTTATTATTACTTTAATTTTTTACTTTACAATCATAACCCCTTCCTAGTCCACCCCACACCCACAGTTCCTCATCCCATTTGTCCCCCTCCTGTCTCCAAGAGAATGTCCCCACTCCCATCCCCTCATCAAGTCAGGCCTCCCCACTCCCTGGGGCTTCATGTCTCTCAAGGGTTAGGATTGTTTTTTGTTTTGTTTTTAAAGTAAACATTCCAAAGGGCACATTGTCCAAATGACATGAAACATATCAGCTATTGTGTTTGTTATATTTTTCAGCTTCCAGCCTGTCCACATTGAGACTCATTTCAGCACAGTATGAACAGGAAATAGACTGGGTTTATTAAAAGAGATAACTGAGGACACAGGCTGAGAACAAAAGACAAATACAAAACAACCTCCATAAAAGAATTTGAACAGAAGCAATCAGTGTCCTGAGATAGTATGTTTACCCAATTATTTGCCCAGTACACATATTCTGTTTGACTTTGTAACCTATTTTAAAATATTATTTTACTATGGGTGATATTCAGCCCTAAATTTTAAACTAAATTTAAATTTAAACTAAATTCGAGCTATAGTCAGAGATTTAACTCAGCGGAAGAGTACTTGCTTAGCATATACGAGTCTGTGGCTTTGATCCCTGGCTAAATACACACGCACACACACAGACACACACAGACTCAATTCTCTTGTTTCTTGCAAATAAGTTGTTTATGTTTCAGGAGTTAGGAATTGAAGAATTCAATGTGAAAATTAGAGAATTCTTAAGTGAAAAATAAAATAGGAGCCTCAGCAATGTATATAAATGTGTATATATATATATATATTGTGGGGACACAAAACATATATATAATAAATTATAGTCATCTTTGCATTAGAAGATGAGTTTAAATAATTAGTGATTTCTCAGCAATCAAAATATTCCTCTTCTGAGAACACTCCTCCATTGCAGGTGGGAGGACAAACTGATACATATACACATATATATTATTCATATACACATATACATACACGTGCATATGTGTGTGTGTGAATCCAAATGTAAATTCTAAGAATGAAAAAGAAAACAAATCCATGCAAATTTATCCTGAAAGAGAAACACTGTACTTTCATTAATTACCTAGTAGTGTAAGTCACATTTTCTTGCCTGGACATGCACACTAAACTTCCAGAGCACCAAGCTTCTAACAGGCCAGCCCTGATGTATCTGTTATCAATGGGAACTTCTCACAAACTGAGGACTCACTGCAACAGAAAGGACCATATGAGATTTAAAAATCCATCCTATTCACCTAGGAATTCATGTAAAGTCACCAACGTCATGTAACTGAGACACCTATTAACAAATTAACATGGTGGCTGGAGAATATCTCAGCAGTTATGGGCATGTGTTCCCACCATCTACACAGTGGCCTATAACCATCTATAACTTTAGTTTTAGGGATCATGTGCCCTCTTGTGGCCTCTGAATTCTGTGGGCATGCATGTGGAACATATACATACTTGCAGGCAAAATAGTCATGCTCACAAAATATTTCAATAACTTTAATATGTTTTAAAAACTTAATATGTCCAGGCATTTTATGATTTAGTATTGAAATTCTCTTGAAAAATATAGCTTTGCTTTATGTCTTTACTGTGACAGAGTGACATCCTCCAAACACAATAATTTTCATCCTTCTCTGATAGAAAAAGAACAACTAGTTCTGCATTTTTGGCACTTTATATTCACTGCCTTGGAAGGAATTTAATTTTTGTAATTTGGGAGATAAGAATAGAAATTGGAATTGCTTATAGTTTAGGTATGTTTCAAGCATGTTTCAAGATATGTTAAATGCGTGGCTCCCAGTTTGTGGTGGTAGGCGACTGTATCACTGTACAGAGGAGAAGCTCAATACAGAGTGCTTGGTTCACTGGATCATTGGCCTGAGAAAGCATGGATGGGCTCGTGGAAACCCAGCTAAGCCATGTGAGTGTTCTGTACAGTTTTGAAAATAATCTAAGATTGTCTTACTTTGAAATTTTTAACCAGTGGGCTTATTAAGTAACAGCAAACCAAATAAAAGAACAAATACCAATTAGGTGGTAAACAGAAGGAACAGACAGATAGCAGAACATCATCAAAGCAGCTGACAGCATTCAGCAGAGATAACAGGAATAGCCTGATTGAAAGAGCAGAGGTTTGCACCAAATCGGGAGCTTATAAATGTCCAGTAGAAATGGCAGAGGACATCAAGGCAACTCCCTGAAACCATCTCCTGAGCTTCCTTTCCGTGGACAAGCCTCTAGCTGCCTGACAGCCATTTTTATACCATGGGATCAACAATAGTAACCTGTGTTGGAAATGGTTTGTTTTCTAGCTCTTCTCAAGGACAAGGTGCATTTAATGTCTTTAACTGTTTGCTGTATGTATCTCTTCCTCTTATTAGAGCTGTGGGGTCAATCTGAACTGGAATTGGGGTAGGAAGCTGAGAAGGTGTGGTTTGGAAGAGACAAGAGAAGGCTTACCATCACATGATAAGTTAGCACTATAATGAAGATTACAGTTTTAAAAAAAGACTCAAGAGGACATTCCCAAGTCCTTGCTACTTCCTATCTTACTATGATATTGCACTGTCTCTAGCACACTTCTACCACGTTATCACCCACACACTGTGAGATAGCCAGAGAATCTACTTCAGAACCCAAACAGATAAAGCTACTTAATCTTGGGCTTTTTATCCTATAAAACTAAACTTCATTTTCCTTATCAATTACCTGGGTTCGGCCATTTTTGTTTCTCATAGCAACAGGTAAATAATCCAGGCATGGTAAGGGAAGGTGGGTGATGTTCTTCACCTGGACCACTGATTAAAAATAAAAACACCACAGGAATCTTTACGTACACATATGAATCATTCTAGATATCAAGCAAAAGTTCTGTATTGTGGCCAAACTGAAGAGTAAAACTGTCTTGAAGCTTTGAAGTTCAATTTTGTTACAGATATCATTAACAACATTCAATGAAACATGTTAAAATTAACAGTAAGTGCTTGTTTGAATCATGTGCTGTGTTGCAAAAAGAATTGCAAGCAGGGCTGCCCTAGAGGAAGTGACTGGTAGCTGGGTAACTTTAAGAGTGAAGAAGAAGACCAAGACTAAAGTATTAATCCTGCAGAAGAGGGTTTGGGGTGGAGTTGGGGTGTGTAGGCACAGTATCCCATAGTGAGAGAAATCAAGACCTCACTTAAATATAGCAGCAGGCAAAGGAGATGATTCTCAGGAAGAACAGGCTACCAGGAAGCCTTGGGTCAGGGGACAGGACCATTACAGTGCTGTGGTTTATGAGCGAATGCAAGGGACCCAAAGTGATCTCAGCAAGAATCACAGTGGTGAAGACTGACAGAGCAGCCTCCTCAGCATCCTCTGTGCTGAATTCTAAGTGAGAGGATACTGAAGGGCTGAGAGCTAGGTAAAATGATCTAACACAAAATATTTAGAAATCTCAGTGAATGAGAACATGAATTATATTTAATCTCTTTTCTTTTACTTTTTTAAGGGAAAGGTGGCAATGACTTTTTCAGCAGTCCATAGATTTTTTCAGGGAGAGACTTTCCATTTGTCAGCCATGTATGTACCTCTTAAATGTTGTGGCCATTTTTTTCTTATCTTAAAGATTATTATTTGTTTCACTATATGAAACTTCCGTAGATATGTACAATGTAACTTAATTATACTTGGCCGCATCTGACCCTATTCCCTTCTTGTACCTCCATGTGAGTGGATACCCATTGAATCCCTATAGATCTCTCCTGAGTTCCCTCAGGTCCCCCTGCCTCCCAAAACATTAATAAATGGCAACAATAATGTTTATGATAGTTTAATAGTAATGATGATAGCCATAATAGCAGCCACACCTTAAGTATCAGATTTTCCAGTATTTGCAAAAGTTTTGTATAGCCACGGAAGCACAGGATTAATAAACAGAACTATAGAATGGCTTATTGGGGATCACAGACAGAAAAACAGTGAGTAAGTGAGGAGCACAAATAGATGGACTCAAGTTGGTGGCAAAGAGAAAAATTATAGGCATTACATCGTACATAGGGAAGTGAGTCCAGGGAAGAAATTGCATTCTATCTCCAGAGAAATCAGAAATGAAATGAGATGCAGAAAGCAGTCTAAGCAAGAGATGCTGCCATGCTGACGGTGGAGACCTAGAGTATGGGAACTCAGAAGACTGTCTGGAACCACCAGGACATGAAGGCGACTTTCTGCCCCAAGTGGGGCAGAAAGGGTAGCTCCAGAGCTCAACTGGGGTAGATCAGAGGTGGCTTCTTGCTCATTCCTCAATCTCATGCATGCTTCTTCAAAGAAATAATTCTCCCAGAGGACAGAGTTAATCATCCCAAAATAAAAATACTCATCCTGGACATACAACTGAAAGGGGACAAGTGTGCCCACAAATCAGTGTGTCCCTACATTTAGGAAACTCCTGGGAAATCTCAGGCTTGACTTTGACTCTGTTGCCCTCACTGACTGCAGCCCTTCCTCCTTCCCACTCTCATAAAGGCCAGCTCCTTTCCATGCAGAACCCATCTTAATCCCCTACATGAAGCCAGCCTCCTCTACCACCTGCGTCATACCATACCTTTCTATCTACCTCTACAGTACATACCATGATGTAAATGTATCTTGGTTTCCCATCTATTTGTTCAAAGCCAGTCTCTCCCATCAGAATTATGCTGTCTACGATACTAAACATCAACTCAAAGTTTAAATGTACTAAACCCAAACAATTCTGAGAATTCTACTCTTCATTTGTATCAGCCATACAATAAGTACTCAGCAGCCTCTTAGGGTTGTTGGATACCAGACAGTAGATGGGGGGGGTCATTTTCTGATCAAACCTCATTACATTGTAACAGTTCCATCAGCTCATCAGCCCTGCTAGACAGCACTGGAGTATACCATGAGTTCTAGAAGAGCAAAGCCCTTGTCTGTATGATCTACTCTTGTACTCCATTATCTACCACAACCCTTGGCATTAGTACATGCTCAGTAAATACCTTTTGGACAAATGAAGGAATTACCAGAAGGATAAACCAATATTTTACATACATTCTTTCCAAGTTAAAAAATAAATACAGCTGGGGATAAATAGACTTACAGATTGGAAACATCTAGAAATTCTCATCATTTAATCAATATGCAGTCTATAAAATTAATAGGTGGCATGTGTGTTACATGCTTTTTCTGGTAATTAAACTCCCTAACATCATGTACCTTTGTGGCCTGTCCCATTGGTCAGATATTCCCAGGAGATCTCTGAAACAAAGGCAAAGGTAATAATATGCCAAAAACTCCCCACAAGGTTACTCATGAAAAGAAATTTATGAAACTAACCCACAGTATTCTACTGTTACACAAATGCATGCAAGGAATGTGTGAAATTAATGAAAAATTAACATTTATATTTCCTGTGGGGCTAGGTATACTCAGCATGTTCATTTAATAAATATATGAGTATTTACCACAAGAAATTGAGAACATGCTGGTCCCTAAAGTTTAACCTTTATATTCTCCAGAGGTTAAGAAATATGAGCTCATGATAGCTGTTGTCCCCTCTTATACTGTATGAGTTAATAGTAGGTGAACATCTGCAGGTGCTTAGCTCTTTGTAATCAGAGGTCAAGTCTTTCAAAGGTGGTCTAGCTTCTGATGAAATTAACCCCCTTTACCGTTGAGCTAAGAGTCCTATTCATTGCAGATGTTCAGGTTTCTATTGAGAATAGAAAGGGTATTTTACTCAAACATCTGATTCACAATGGATCAGTGTCTGTATGATGGACTCAGGTCAGGCCCTAAGAGGCCCAGCTTGTCAGAGTGTACTCCCTTCTCTCTGTGGCTACTGTTTCACATCCTATGTGTGGTTTGGAAAAATACTCTCTCTCCAAATGACTAGAAAGAACAGTGGCCCACAGCTTCTCTGTCATCCCATCCATGATAGACAAAGGATCCTGTCTGATCCTTCCAGTCGTTCACAGAAGAATTACATCCTGTAAGAGAAACTTGGTGTCATGGGTGGCGTAAGATATAAAATGGGCCAACTAGTACATGTGGCTTAAAGAACATAAACTTAGTTTTCACAGTTCTTGGTGCTAAGAAGTCCATTATCAAACTGTTCGTTGACCCAGTTCTTAGTACTTGAGACTGCCACCTTCTTTCTTTAACCTGATACATTGGGAAGAGAAGATCTGGTGTCTTTGTCCTCCCCTTATAAAGCATTACTTCTACTTCAAGGGCCCTCTCTCATGTCCTCATCTAAGCTTAATTGTCCCCCAAATGCTTAACCCCCTAATGTGATTGCTTCAGGGGCTAAGACTTCAGCATATTAAACCGTGGGACACGGGAGGACTGGAGAGATGGCTCAGTCAGTAAAGTGCTTGCCATTCAAGCATGAAGCCTTGAGTTTGGATTCCCAAGTGCCAAATAAAAAATCCAGGTTTGGTGGAGTATACCTGTAGTCCCATCACAGAGGAAATGAAGGCAAAAACACCCATGAGGGTCACTGTCAAGCTAGTCTTAATAGGGTCTTGTGAGCTTCAGTGTTAGAGAACCTATGTAAATAAAGCACCTATTATTGATCTCTATACTTAACATACATGTGACTATACTGCACACCTGGAACCACATACACATATTTACCCCACAGACACACACATGCATGCACACAGTATTTACAAAACTCAGTAATCATGGGGCACAGACTCTGTTCAGCCATGGACACAGACAACTCAAGCCATGACTCTTAGACACACCCAGACACTCCATGAACATACTTGTGCTGTCAAACTCAAAGTTTCTCAAGAGCTCAACTGCTTCACTCTGCCTCCCTCATTTTGAGTTGGGACTATAACCGTAGAATCCTATTCACCACATGCTTCAACATCTGTAATCCTTTCAAAGCCCAGATCCATTAAAAATGAATAAATGAATGGATAAGAACTACTCCAGTGGCCCTCTCTCTTTAATCATTGGTGTTTTCCTCCTTGCCCAGGTTTAGTTCTGTTTGGAGTTTGTACAAAGGACAGGAGCAATAAGCATGGCATGACTATCAAATGAGGACTAACATTGAACAGTGGCCTTCAGATGTACATCATCATATCCTGCATTGCATCAAAACCATTCTACTTATTCATTCCACTTATTCATCTTCCCTTGCAAATCCATTTTACCCCTAGCACTTGACATGATGCTCGATATAGGATGTTGACATGGCAACTGCCTATGGAAAATAAGAGAAAAGAGCATAAAACAGAGGAAGGAAAGGAACAAGCAATCAGAAGTGCTCCTAACTCTGCCACCTTCAGCCAAAACACCCTTTATGTTTTCACTTTCTGGATGGCCCTGGACCAAACTCAGATGTGTACTGAGTGCCTTTCAAGTGTGGTATACATATGGCACAGACTCCATAAAACCCCAAAGACTGAGCACATCTTAAGCCTGGAGAAAGCAAAGCAGGGAAGGAGGCAGAGAAGAAGGACTACAGTGTACTTGAGGAGATGGCAAGAAAGAAGCAAAGACTTCAGTTGGGCAGTTGGACAGAGAGAGTGTAAAGCTAGGGGATGCTGCTTAGAGAAAAGGAGACATGTCCAGGTTCAAATCCCCTCTTAGTGGTTTCCAGCTGTGTAATTTCTCCAAGCTTCAGTTTCCTCAGCCTTAAGATGAAATTCAGAGTTTCACTTGCTTTGGGGTTATCAAGAGGGTTAAATAGTGAGATGTACATCAGAAGCTAAGCAGTGCCTGTGCTGACTAACTGCTTGATAAATGGTAGATGTGGCTACTGATCAAATCTGATGTCAATCTAGACGGCTCAGACAGCTGTTCCATGGATGTGTCAATGCATTTATCTGGAAAAAAATTGACTCCAGCCCAAGAAGATGAATACATGAAGGTGATTTATCTTCAGTGCATCACAGAGCATAGGATAGCATCTCTTGTTAAGCACCATCAAACTGTCCTGTGCCTCTTTGCTCTGTTTCACAATCACCTCAATGCATCTCAGAGAGAAGCCTTCTGGCCTTCCACTATCAGAACCTGAAGCTGACTTGGGCTCATTTTCCTTTACTTCTATCACCCACATCATTCCCCAGATTAGCATCATGTTTGAGCTGCAGAAGCATTTGCTGTTTATCAATCACTTACCGCCAGGTCCTTTAGCTAGTACAAAGCATTTGCTCACTTACAGTTCCTCTTAGTAGGTCTGAAACAAAGGATGCATTTCTTCTGCAGATCCCTATAGACATGTTGGTTTGTGTCATGATTTTCCAGTTAAAGGTTTCTCTGACATGTTAATCTACCATCTAAAGATCAGCTCACATTTTCCTGTTCTCTGAACTGATGGACACTAGCAGGCACAAGCAAAATGCTCTGTCAAAAAAAAAATTACTCATATATACTTTTCAATATCAGCAATTATATTTATTATCTATTATATTTCAAGTATCATTACAGAGACACTTCCATTTAATTCATTCTCTCAGCAACCATTTAAAGCCTGAAATGAAGCGCAGAATAGTCAAGAAACTTGCTTAAGCTTGCACAGCCAGATGATGGAGGCAGGCCCACCAGTCACTAAAACTCTTGTTCTGAGCACAATGCCATATTATTATTTAATGTTTGGATTGTCTGATATTTATACTAATCATTTAATATTTGCAACAATAATATTGAGTAGGGTTTTTTTTTTAAAAATTCTCCTTTTCCTCTACTGCTTCATAATAGGTGGCAGAACTAAGACAGAATTAGTCTGTCTCACACATCCCCACCCCCAACTCTACTGACAGGTAAGGGCTGCTCTCTCGGTAAAGCTGGTTGTTGAGCAGAGTGTAGAGTACTGTCAAAAAGTAACAAATTTCACTAGGAGATAGGAAAAGAACGTCTCAAAATACAAGCTATTACAGCTTACAAATGTCTAATGTTACATCCATGTGGGTAGTATCTACACTACTTTAAAAAATCCATTAAGCTTTAAAAGAAGAAACACATATACTAAATATATATAAAAGATACAAACACATAATTCATGTACGAGAAAATATGTAAGTTCTTGGGAAAAGTCATTCTTTCTACTATCATGAAATTTCAAACCAAAGCAAGCATGCTCTACCCAATGGACCTAGCAGATTGGGAGAAAATGGTGTCTTAATACCAAAGCTCATTATTCAAAAAACCCAGAGACTGGCCCAGTCACACTTTACTGGTGCAGAAAGGCTATCACTTGTTTGGCAAATCGACATGAAATGATAATTAAGAGCTATAAGGTTTCCCAGTTATACCCCTTTTAAGGCACTCTAGGACGCTCATCCTCCTAGAATTATTCCATAAATAAAAAACATACACAAGGATTTTCATTTTATCCTTAGTTATAATCACAAATATTTGAAATTGACATGTCCCAAATTAGAATCCTAATAAAGTGAAAATGATACATCAAGTCAGTGTAATGTTCTATGTCACCTACTGAGCCTTGTGAGATTAACATTGCGGGAATAAAGTAAAATACAAAAATATATGCACTAATAATATTCATTACTGACACTCACTCATGCAGACATCTCTTTTCCCTTGAATTTTATGCAATTTGAAATTCTACAGATCTTAGTTTACTTCTGGGCTGTTTTGCGTCTATGTGGTACATAGACAATAGCGTGTGTTGGGATGTGAGTGTGGGTTCTCTGTAGCTGTCGGAGCAAATAAGGTGACTTCCAAAGAAAGGAGAGGGTATCTGGTTTGAAGCAGGTTCATACATGAGAAAAGAACTCTTTCTTGGAACTATTTTCCTGGAACAGTTTGTCATTTTCATCTAAAAGAAATCATGGAAACAAGCTCACAAAGTGTCTACTACTGAAACATGGCAACTTGTTTAATTTAAAAAGGTGACAGACACGCAGGATCTTAAAATAATGTCCTGGGTGTAAGCAGAGCACACCAGCAATAGGCTCAAGCCACCTACCAGGCAAGGGGCAGGGGACCACATGGTTTCTGAAACAATTTTAAGGCTGATAAAACAAAAGTCATTACAGGGACTCCACCATGGCAGGCTGCTTACTAACTCACTGCGTACAAATGCAGATGCTCCTCCCGGCTTCCAAGTCACCTCTTTCTTGCACAACCTGTTCCTATCTTAGAGTAACAGACTTCTGCACAATTGTTGCCTGGGACTGAGGCTTGCACAGTCTCTTCATGCTTGTTCACAGCCAATATTACAGTTACAGACATCAACATGAGGTTGCAGACATGCCAGGAGTATGTTCCATTAGGGATCTGGCTCTTCCAGCATCAAGAAGACCTTCAACTTCAAAGAGACACTATGTGGCAGCTCTACATTTGCATGGTCCAGTGCACAGGTGAGCCTGTCTGCGTGGATTCTGTCAGTGTAGGAATGCCTTAGGACTCACAGGAAGGTCCTGTCTTCTGGACCCACACCATGGACATGTGATATCACCAGTATGCCTTTACTCATGCTTAAAAACATAGACAAATCCTGTACATTGAAACAACCATTTTGATGTTTTCATACTGATGGATTCCCAAGATTTGAAACTCGACAGCTCCCATTTTCTCAGCATGGCCCTTCATGACCTGGTCCACTCTTGACTCCTGCCTTTTCTGACCATCCTTTCAATCTCTGGCTCATCACTTAGGTTCTGTGTTCATCATCAGCTGCTTGAATATTCTACTGACTTAACACATTTTTGTTCTGATGATCCCTTCTCATTCCCCTCTTCAGTCTTTTGACTCAGTTTACCTGTTACCTATTCCTACTGTGTTCACTGTACTTGATCTCTGTCTTCAACAGCATTTCAAAGGCATTATTAATTATCATCAATATTAATAATAGTCATAGTTATCATACGATAACATACAACTAGTAATAATAACTATTATTAACTCATTTGATGTGTGTCACTATGGTTGCTAGGGAAACGGTTTCTCTATCTGTGATTTTCACTAAAACTTGGGCTCCTTCAGGCCAAGAACTACCTTGGGCAAGCCTCAGCTCATAGCATCCTCCTCATAATGTATAACTATTGAACAAATCCATGACTCTTGGACAAAGAAATAGAAGTCATTTACACTGATACAGCCTTTCAGTCTGATCTCAGCTTTACCTAACCCCTTACCTCTACCCATCCTGACTATAGGCTGTATGCTTCTTTGCCTTCTTTGGTGTGGCTCACATGACTTGTAAGACCTTCATCTATTTTAATCTTCCTGCCTCACTTTTAGCATAATTCTATACAGAATAGGTGTTTAATAATTATCAACATGTCTTCTGCCTAATGTAAAACATTACATATTGGGGATTCATTATGGGGTGACCGTCCTGAAGAGTGTAAAGGTTCAAATTGCAAAGGATTACCATAAACAATACATGTTCTGGTAACCATCTGGATCCTTTTATATACCTCTTCATTGCCATGAAAAATCAAGATATTTTCCCTTAAACAATATTCTGTAAAAAATGATAATATTAACTTCTGTGACAATAATGTAAAAATTAAATAAAATTATGAAAATGCTTAACATATTGCCTGGGACATGGTATATACTTAGCCAATAAAAATCTCTTATTAGCAGTGTTATTGTTAGATAAGTACAATCATCTGCCATAACAATGATACTATAAAATTATAAATTTGTGTAGAATTTTGTACATATAGATTAGTAACATCACCCATTTTTCTCATTATGCAATGGAGTCCATGATAGCTTTTTTTAAAAAACAGATGAATCATCAGCCTTTTTCTCAGAAAAGAAGTCAATGATTTCTCAAGGTCATCACGTTGAGCCTTAAAACAATGAACCGAGCAATATGTTCATTCTACTAGGATACACCATCTATGTAGTCCATGAGCACAAACTTTGAATATGAATCAGAGATACACGAAAGCATTACATCACTTCAATTCTGGAAGATGATTCCTAAATTTAGCATCATGGTTGGAAAACCCTTCCACAATCATACTTCTTAGGACAGGTCTCTTCTGCATAACTGATTCTCTCCAACCTTGATAGTATTCCTTTTTATATCATTTAATTGCTAAGGCAAATGTACTTTAATTTCATGTTGAATTGTGCATTTAAGTACAGTGATTTAAAAAGTAAGCAATGTGGAATCTCTTCAGCCAAGAACTAATTGTTGGGTAAAGCTAACCCCTAAAATATCAACTTTCTCTACTGTGCATGGTAGAGTCTAGATAGAGAGTTGGCAGACCTAGGTATGGTAGACCAATGACACTGAAGGATCTGATATTCTCCAGTTCATAATTTTATCCTCAGTCCTGTGGCACATTTGCCACTGGGACATTAGTTACCATAATGGAAGTAGGGTACCATCTGTTGTGAACACGCCCAGGGTAGATTGCTGGAGAGAAACAAGAAGCAGCATGGGGTTATTTCCAGTTTCCCTAGCTTAGACAATTTTAGAGCAGCCAACACCTGATTGCCAACACACACACACACACACACACACACACACACACACACACTCTGCCCCACACAGACTGACTAGGAGAGCAGAAAAGACTCACCACCTTAGCCAAGTCCCCTGATGCTACCCAACTACACTTGAGCTAAGTGAGACCAGCCAGCACCAAAGCTTCCACCCAGCTGGCCCCAACACTTTAGCTAAATAAAGGGATATTGTTCTAAGTCAGTGAGATTTGAGGTAGTTTTTGCTTTCTACTGCAGTGTTGTGGCCAAGCTTCAAGAACAGAAGAAAAGCTATATTCTGCAGCAAATAAATATTACTTTTGAAGAGCTTTTAACTGGAGAACTCCATTAAGCTCCTGCACAATTACTAAGTAATTCCAGACCTACAGAGCGGAGAGCAGAAACATTCTTATATTATTACCTCATCCCACAAGGCCTAAAGTACACAATAAAATGGCTTTGAAAACTATGTTGTGTAGTAGGGAAAGAATAGACAGCATTATGATAAATGACTGATGGGTTTTAGAGTAGAAACATTACATGCAAATGGGACAGACTCTTTGGGGCGACACTAAACCTGACCATCTCCTCCTTACCTCTCTCTCTAGGAAGATAACATTTACTAAAGAGTAATCTTGCAGTTTCATGGTGAGCTATTACCATTCTATGAGAAATACAAGGGATGGGAGTTGAGGGACTTGTGGGTCAATGCAGAAATTAATTCAACCTTCAGTTTTCATTACAGGATCTCAAAGTTGCCTTCTATTACGCTTGCTGTTCTTATGCCCAAAACCTCCCCTCTCTGTTATCCAAAGAAAACTGAGCCTGCTCCTGCCAGGGCTGTGCAAAATAGGTACATTCTTTCACAGCCTGCCTCTCCTTAGACATGATGTCCTCCTCTCCTTTCTGGATGTCATTGTCCACTCTCTGTTGCTATGATAAACACCATGACCAAAAATTACTTGGGGAAGAAAGGGCTTATTTCTTTTTATGTGTTATAGTCCATCATCAGGGAAATCAGGGCAGGAACTCAAGGAATGAATCTGAAGACGGGAACTAAAGCACAACAACAGAAGAAAGCTACTTACTTGCTTGCATTCCATGGCTTGTTTAGCTTGATGTCTTATATAGCTCAGTAAAATCTGCTTGGAGGGGAGTGTGGCACTGCCCACAGTGGGCTGGGGTTCTAGGTCAATCTGATGAAGGCATTTCTTCACTGAGGTTCCCTCCTCTGAGGTGACTCTAATTTGCATTAAATTGACTATGTCAGCATCTTTTTTTTCCAGCCCCTTTCTCTTCCAACATGTAAGTAATCAGAACTTTCTAGGCCCCCTGGGCTGGTCAGAGACTCGGTTGATTTTTATTCTTTCTCTCCACTCCAGTTCAGCTTTCTCCTCCGTCCTAGGCTAGCTATCAGTTGTGCATACACTTTCTCACTTCTAAAATGTTGATATTTCTCCTTTGATATTACCTCTCAGACTAGTCTCTTTGGCCTTATAGATTTTGCTTTTTATAACCCATGCATGATTTTAGGGGCATTTAATAGGAACAGGAGTATGGGAGAAAGAAAACCTATATACTTAATATATTGTCTTTTATAGAAAGCCCCCCTTGGTTTTTAACATGTACTAAAGTCCTCTAAAAGTTCTTTCCATCTTCCTAGGAGCCAGAAGGTCATGAGTTCTAATTATAGGAATTATTTTAAGGGAGTAGAAGAACTTCCTGCATAGACCTTCAAGTCAGGAAATTTCCAACTTGAAAATAAGAGTATGACTCAACTACTCCAAAGAATTCTCTGGATAATTACATCCAGTGCTTTCCACTTATTTCTCCAGACAGCTTGAGAACTTTGCTACTGCTTCTTAAGGACAGAGCATTCCAAGGATCTTCTGATTTCTCAGGCTGTTAATGATATGATACCAATGTTGGTGAGTGACACTAGCATCCTTTCTTTAATTTAAAAACCTTAAAGCCTTTCAATCTGTAGAGAAACGGACAGACACCCCATCTCCTACCATAACTGTGCTCCACAGCTAAAAGTATACATTGCTTGACAGCTGACAGCATTCACTCTTCCTGCTCTGGGTAATTATAGACTCCTGCTTTTCAACCAATGCTTCTGTCTCCGTGCAAATGGGAAGTCTTTCAGAATATGTAAGCAGCAATCATCGTATTGTGGAGACCTGATAAAACTAAAGACCAGTGCAATGAAGTTTGTTAGCTTGGGGTAGTCTTATAGTAACTGGGAAATTAAAATCTACCAGTCCAGCAATGGTGCTGTGCTCTGAGGTCAGATTGTCATAAAAGAGAGAGAAGGCCTTTCTGGCTTAAAACAAAGGAACATACCATGCCTACTCCACAGACAGCACTGCAATGCAACTGATTGTGAGCAATGAACTATAAAGCTCAATACTAGTCAATAACTAATGAACATCTCCCATGCAAGACATTCAAGATGTGACTTTACCAGCTAATCCATACTTCCTTTCTTCCTTGATTAACATTTCTTTGTCAAAGAAGAGCCATAATTACTTTAAAGTGAGGTCAGTTCTAACTAGAAAAGCAAACTACCCTTATTATGCTTCCTTTGCATCCCTGTAATACCTCATTTGTTCCTTTGGTACCCTTAGTTGCTAAGTTGTCTTGTTCTGTGTCTGTCTCCCTCACAGCTTTAGCAGAGCAAGAGGAAGACTATTAGACAGCACAAATGTATGAGCATTGTTATCAAACCAGATATTTAACAAAGTTTTTAAATATAATGTCTTAATTCTTCTTTAAGAATTCCACACATGCATACAGCATAGCTTGATCACATTAATATCCACCTCCTCCCATAACACCCTCAAAAGCTACCACCCTACTTCCTACTCCATCTCAACTTCATGCTTCCTCGTTTTAATAGAGTTTAGATCTGCCTCTTACCAACTTACTAATGGATGTGAATTTCAATTATCACACATGGAAAGGAAAAATAGTAAGAGATCAATCATTAAAAATGTTATAATTTGCTTTAAGTAATCAGCATATTGCATAACCTATCATAAATTACCATAATATTATCTACACTACTGCTGTTCTTCTTAAAAGCATAGATCATATGTCACTCTTCTTGTGTATACAGTGTCCAATACACAGAAAACATCTGGTAACTTTCCAGTGTGTAAATAAGAGGATGAATGAGTAACCCAGTAAGAGTTGGGAGATGTTTACAGGGGGATGAACCCTAAATGTGTTGAGTGAGTGAGCTGCCCATGTGAATTCCCAATACAATTATGACAGGTGATGAACTTTAGAAATGATGATTTTACTTTATCCTCAACTGTTCTTTACTTCTGAGGACTTGGTGTATTTAGAAACAAAATATCTACATCTTTCTTGGTCATTTAAGGCCTCTAAACTTCAAATATGCACTCATACCTAAAACGGAATAGCTAAAAATTACACCTGGCCCATGTGATTCCTGGAGTTGGGAGACTGAACATATGATACATGCAAAAGTCTTTTTGCAATCTTGTGAGACCTATGCAAGTGCTCCTGTTTCTGTGTTTGTTTGCTTGCTTGATTGCTTATTTGTAGAGGCTCATTTCTTGGCACTACCTGAAAATTCCTATCCAACTTCAATAATAATCACATTCCTTCAAATATATTTAACAGATTGATTCATGGTCACCAACAAAATCTGTTGCTGTTATGGTACAAAACAGCTTTGTAGTTTCCTGTAGTAAAAACCAGAGTGGGCCAATAAAATGTTTTCATTGATTGCAGTGTCAATTTTAGATGCTGTAATGGCTCTGAACCAGAGCCATCTTCCAGAAGAACTCTGCTGTGGATTTCCTTTTTATGGCCCTGGGATCTAGTGGGTAAATAATGCTTCCACATTAACACTAACCTGAAGAGACAGACCTCTCACAGGACACTTTATGCTTTTCCAACCTGAGGCTATAAATCCCGTCAGCCTGCAGAGAAGGAACATCCTAAAGATTCCAGGGGAACAAATGTGCTCTTTGAGTGAGCCCAGCTACTAAACATTAAAGTTCAAAGTCTCCTAGTAATCTAGGACACTCATTACACCCTCAGTGAAACAGTCAGGACTGATCAGCCAGACAGGCATCAGGTAGTGAGAACACAAGAGGAAGTAAATACCTCTAGGATGCATCTTGCCTCACTCAGAGGCATCAAGTATGGTGGGATGTGGACAATATTTCAAATAAACATGTCTTGGGAGGTACTCGAGGTCTTAATTAAAAAAAAACTTAACTCTATGTCTCTGAGATTGAAAACAGATAAATGGCATATTCACCAAAAGTCCAGAGATAGATTAAAAAATTATCACCATGGTAGCCAACATGAACTATAAATGATTGACTTCAATGACTCATATAAGAAATAAGAAGTGTCTGATATAGGCTCACATATTTGAATACTTGGTGCTCAGTTGGTAGAACTATTTGAGGGATGTTATGCAATCTTAAGGAGATGTTGCCTTGCTGAAGGAAGTATGTCACTGAGAGTTCATGGTCTTGCCTCTCTTCCTGCTCTCTATCTATCCATTCATCTATCTATCCATCTATCTATCTATCTATCTATCTATCTATCTATCTATCTATCTATCT
>NW_021604736.1:2657704-2662633 GCF_004785775.1 Grammomys surdaster | reverse complement strand
TCTATCTATCTATCTATCTATCTATCTATCTATCTATCTATCTATCTCCCCAGACCTCTGTGTCCTATGCATGTATGGAAATATGATTGACCAAGCTTCCTGATCATGATACATGTGGCTATACAATCCTTGGCATTATGGATTCTAAGGCTCTGGAACAGCAAGTCAAAATAAACTCTTTTCTCAATGAATTCACTTTTGTTCATGGCATTTTATCACAGCAAAAAAAATGTAATTAATATATTGGTTATTTCTTAAAAGCTTTAGCAGTAGATATAAGACTTAAGACTTGGAAAGTTAAGAGCTTTTCACAATGAAGTAGGGGTAAAATGAGTCCAGGAAACTGTCATTCAAAAGCCACGATGAGTCTCTAGCTGTCAGGAGTAACTGGAATAACTGAGGGCCACAGCATACACTCTAAGGCTGGATTTGCAGTGGGTACCCAGTGACAGCCTAGAAACCGTAATTAGTGTTCACAGTGATGAGCCAATAGCTTTGAACAATGACATGATGAAGCCAACATTGCCCAAAATAATCTGTCAGTGGTATGCATGTCTTCTTTGGAAAAAGAAGACAATATGCCTGCTTCCATCCCCTTTCAATGGACTGAAATCACAAGGCAGAGCCTCTGGTAGTCTCAGGGGATAACCCAGTCTGAACGAAAGGAAATAGAGACTGAGTATGGAAACATCTTTCCTTCTTACTGAGCCTCTATAGAAGATAAATGAGGAGATTATGTAACTGCCAGGTTTATTCACATCACATGTGCACCTTTCCATGAATTACCAAAATTTGGATAGGTGTCAAATTAACATGTGATTTTAATATTGCTTCAGACATAATTGTGATAATATAACATAGACTGAAATACAAGCACATTTTTTTCATTTTTCACTTCTTCCTTCTGCAAATATTTATTGAGTACTCTGTTAGCTGCAGCAGGGACTAAGAGATAAAAAGCACTGCTCTGCACTCACTTTTCTTACCTGCTAGGTGGTGGAGAGAGAAAAGTAAATCATTCCTTATATTAGTGATATGATGTTCCTTGCAAACTAATTGATGTGAATTTTTGTAGCACTTACCTACCAAAATTAAGTAAACCTGTGCCCTCAACCCTGAAATGCTGTATTTTGACATGTACCCTAAAGTTATACCTGCAGAAGTTCACCAGCGGTTCTTCACTGAAGTGCTGTTTTTATTAAACAGAAAGTTACAATAACCAAGCAGCCATGGTTAGGAATGTAGGTACAGTACTGGTTTGCAAAATGAGGCAGACCTGTACAAGGTGATAGAACTATATGCAACAAAGAGTGTCTTTGTTAGGGTTGCTATTGATGTGCTGAAAAGCCATAGCTAGAAGCAAATTGGGGAGGAAAGAGTGTGTTTAGCTTATATTTCCACATTGCCATTTGTCACCAAAGGAAGTCAGAACAGGAACTCAAGCCAGGCAGGAACCTGGAGGCAGGATTTGGTACAGATGGCATGAAGAGGTGTTGCTTATTTTGCCCAATCCCCCCCCTTCACTTACATCCTGATAGCAGCTCCCCAGTCCTCCTTCTCCTCCCAGTCCCACAGTTACAAACTATTCCCCCATTACCTAGTCCCTTCTCCTCAGTTGAACCTAGGACCATAAGCTCACAGATGGCACCACCCACAATGGGATAGGCCCTCCGCCTTAAATCACTAAGTAATAAAATGCCCTACAGCCAGATCTTGTGCAGGCATTTTCCTCAGTTGAGGTTCCCTCCTTTCTGAGAGCTCTAGCTTGTGTGTTAAGTTGACTTAAGGCAAGCTAGCACATACATATTGTAAATACAATTCTGGATTTAAAACAATACCAAAAATATATTTTAAATTGATCTTTCAAATTCATCTTTATATTTAATCAACATGTACTGGCAATATGCACATGATCTGTTCCATGAGGAATTAAAAACCATCAAATCAAGTAGGTACATATCACTCTTAGAAGACAGTGCACTCATTTTGAAACAAGCAACTTCCAAATTCTATATTATTAGGAACAGTGAAATTAGCTGCAGGCCTCCAGAGAAAGAATTGTGAATTTCTTTCTGGAAAAAAAAATGTTGCTGTGCTTTACTCCAGAGGCTCAGCACTTCCTGTTCTGCATGTTCTCCCGACCAAGCTGGGTATCTAAGTCCTTCTCACTGTTCAATCTCAGTGTTTCACAGACTCCAAGTTTCTCCAACTGTCCAGAAGTATTCAATAACATTGAATTTAATCATATCCTAAGACCTTCAACCATGTGAAAAGATGACCACACCATTATACTATAGGGACAGAAAGACTTTAAATTATAAGCACAACGCATAAGTTCTACAGAGTGTTTTATGAAGCTAAGGCCATTTCAAAGCATTTCAAAGGCCATTTCAAAGAAAGAGCTTGTTTTCTGAAAGTTTTTCTTGGGCTATTTTGTTTCCACAAAAGAAAAATAATTAGGGCCCAGAAGCACATCCACACAGTAGAATTTTACTCAGCCATAAATAGAGATATTATGTCACATTTAGGAAAATAGATAGAACTTTATAACATGTTAAACAAAATAAACTACATTTAGAAAAACAAAGTCACAATTTCTCTTATAAGCAGAACGTAGAACATACACACACACCTACCCACACCACTTCCACCTGCCTCCACAGATACATGCACACACACATGAACGTACAGTCACATAAGACACACAAGTAGAAGTAGGGCTATTGGGCAAGAAAAATTAAGGAGGCAGTAAATATGGGAGGATATGGGCTAATATGAATGAAGCATACAATATGCATTAAATGGCATAATGCAACACATCATTTTGAATACGAATATATAATAATTAGAACTTAACAAATGAGGGGCTAGGGAATAGCTCAGTTAGTAAGAACACTGAGCAAACATAAAGCCATTAGTTCTTATCCCCAGAACCTATGCAAAAAAAAAACTAGGTTTGAGAACATTGCCCTTCAGTCCCAGTATGTGGAAGGAGGGGACCATAACCCTGCAATTCAACTATGTGCAGCGAGAGAACCACAGCTCTGGAAGCCCACAATGTGGAAAGAGAAGACCACAGCCCTACAATCACGCCATGTGTAGGTGTGTAGGAAGGATGGAGATAAAAGGACACTGGGGCTTGTTGATCGCCAGCCTCACTTCAGGTTCACTGAGACACTTTGTCTTAAGAGAATAGAGGGAAACTAATGGAATAGGGCACCCGTGTCCTCTGGCTTCAGTTTGCATACGTGGAAACTGATATCTATTCCTACATGTGCATAAACCACACCTGCACCTCTCTCTCTCTCTCTCTCTCTCTCTCTCTCTCTCTCTCTCTCTCTCCCTCTATCAATGAATATAAACTGATTTTCTAAGATAGTGAATATTGGTCTCATGAGACCCCACATAATCTTTGTACAGCTATCTCCAGTCAAGAGAATAGTGAAGGCATTGAAACTAGAAACAGGATTAGTTGTAAGGTGTAACTTTATCTGCGACACAAGTGTTTTCAGATCAATTTTAAGCCTTTGAGTTGCATAAATCTAGTGGCTGGGAAAACATTTCTTTTTTATAATTTATTTATTTTTTCTCAAATCGTAATTCATTCACACAGGGGTTATAAACACAGAAAGGCAGGCTGTGGGGAAGGGGATGACACAGGAGTGTGGATGTTTGGGGAGAATACAGGTATCTTTCAGAACCAGGTATTGGCTGGGTGAAGGTTCAGGGGACAGGTCACTGTGACTCTGCCTATGACTTCACTTATCCTTATCTAAGTTGATATTGTCTGCCAAGGCTCTCTAACACACCATAAACTGGTGTACTTGGTAGAAAGAGCAAAAAACATATTTTTAATCTTATACTATAGATAGATGTGTTTGTTCTTCTAGAAAGATAATCATTTTCTATCTTTGTCCTGCTACTCTATGGCATGTATCATCTCTGATCACATTGATATTCCATATTTACTGTTGGTCTCTTAAAGTCAATTTACTTTTTGGCTTTATTGTCAGTGTCTTAAATGCTTATCTTAGAGAAGGTGTGTCTGTGAAGAGGAAGTTGCACAGGTAACAGACAGGAAAAATAGTCACTGACCTGTACCGTTTCATGTCTTCTTTTAACAACTGCAAAAACATTTTATAAAATACCACACCTACAAGGGTAATTCACCTACAGTTCAGTGAATGAGCAAGACCTTTTAATCACATAGAAAACACTCATAAGAAACAACTTTGATTAAGGTCCTTCTTATTAATTACTAGTCCTCTTCTGATTAGCTTATTTTTAAAATGAAATCAAATATAGATGAAAATATTCATAAATGGTAGAATTTCTACATAAAATATTTTATCAGAGGAACAAATATTCATTGAATGCATATTGTATACCAATCTTTTTCTAGACATGGGGTATCAGGCAATGAACAGGGCATAGCTCCTTAGTTCATGGTTTGCAGAGTTAAAAGAAGATTGTACCAAGCTGATCAATGAGCATATATGAGGGAATATAATGAGGCTTTGATTCATAAAGGTACTTGGAGTTTTGCAAGCTGGTGGTCCAAGTGTTTTTCCAAAGTGAACAGCTGTGGATGTTTCCTGAAGCCTGTCATGATCAACCTGAAAACTAGAGATAAGGCAATAAGTAGCTCAGATGAAAGAAAGAAAGAAAGAAAGAAAGAAAGAAAGAAAGAAAGAAAGAAAGAAAGAAGGAAGGAAGGAAGGAAGGAAGGAAGGAAGGAAGGAAGGAAGGAAGGAAGAAGAAAGGAAGGAAGGAAAAGAAGGAAGGAAATAGAAAGGGGGAGGGAGAGAGGAAGGAGGAAAAGAGATAGAAAGAAAGCAGAGAGACAGAGAGAGACAGAGTAAGAAAGAGAGGTAGAGAGAAAGAAGAAGATGAGGAGGAGGAGGAGGAGAAGGAGGAGGAGGAGGAGGA
>NW_021604736.1:2656003-2657604 GCF_004785775.1 Grammomys surdaster | reverse complement strand
AGGAGGAGGAGGAGGAGGAGGAGGAGGAGGAGGAGGAGGAGGAGGAGGAAAGAGTTCCTGTGAAGGGAAGCGCTTGTTGAAAAGTTCAAGAATGGGAGAATAGAGGACATACAACTCAGTAAGGTTGAGTATAGAATCCAGGAAGGAGAGGAGAAGGACAGCAAAGTCCAGAAGAAAAATAGGAGATGAAAATAAGATATTAAAGGCCTTTGGGTGGAGCTTAGGAAGGAACTGACATATATAGCAAATGTAAGGGAAGGAATGAGGGCAGCTGGTAGAAAAAGTAAAGTATTTCTTAAGACTAGTTTTGTTTTATCCAGTCCCAAATCTCAGTCAGAATATAGCCTTTGACTCTGGAAGCACCTGAAAAAGAAGTCACATTAAATTTGCTTGTTACTAATGCTGAGAAGTGAATGAACCAGAACTTTAATCCAGCATCCTTCTCTGGAAGTGAAAATGATTTTGTTTCAGAGCCACTGAGTATACACTGCACTGAGCAAGAGAATCATCCTGAAGCATTGGTGAAGCAACACCCCCAGAAACAACTACTACACGCTGTACTTCTACAAGTCATGTAAAGAGAGGGCTGAAGCTTTAGTGGTGTACAAAACTAACGCATGTCAGTCAAGGCTTCCAGTAAAGTCTGAGGACTGCATATATGATAAATCCCCATTGTTCTATACTTGATTCATGCTAAATTGAGAAGAAAAGAGAACCAGTTAATAACAAAGAAAAATATATCTGATCAAAAATTCAGAGAAGCAGTGACTGTAGGCTTCCCAGACCCACCTGATACATCTATAATCCAACCTCTACATACCAGGATCAGAAAAGTTGCAGCAGAGAGGAGTGAAAGAGTGTTAAGAACCAGAGGACCGAGATTGGACATCTACTACATGATGGTTTCTTCTATATGCAAAAGGGAAGCTACACACAGGAAATTGCACACAAATGGTTGCTTCAACAAGACCTAAAGAATTACATACCAGGGTAAATACCATGAGGCTTCACCCTTAGAAGACCAACTACAGGCAACAGATGGCTGCTGGGAGAGCAAGAACCAATCTTCTCCAAGATAATAGGTTATCCCAACTCAACAGGCCAGCCCTAGATACATATGTGAAACAATGAATTACCTCAGCAGATTGTATTTATAAACTTATATACACATATACATAACAATTATAATTAAGAAATAAGAATCCATGAATTTGAGAAAGAATGGGAGGGACATGAGAGGAACTGGAGGGAGGGGAGGAGGAATGATATAGTACTCATATGTGAAATTCTAAAATAAAATGAAAAAGAAATAGATAAGATGAAGACATGTTGAGCCTCTGCCCACGATACTCATTAAGGGGACCTTGAAAGTTAAATACAAGTTTTTAGTTGTTCTTTAAAAGAATTAGGCAGCCAGGCGTGGAAGAACATTTGTGAACCCAGCACTTGGAATCTGGAGACAGAAAAATCACTAGTTCAAGATTATCCTTAGATATATTTTTATCTAAGTCAGTCCAACTGGGATGCATAAGATCCTGGAGAGAAATAGATGGGGAGAGAGAGAGAGAGAGAGAGAGAGAGAGAGAGAGAGAGAGAGAGAG
>NW_021604736.1:2641548-2655993 GCF_004785775.1 Grammomys surdaster | reverse complement strand
GAGAGAGAGAGAGAGAGAGAGAGAGAGAGAGAGAGAGAGAGAGAGAGAGAGAGAGAATGAATATATAAGATAAAATGTTAGTCATTTAAGAAAAACAAACTAAAATGATGTAGGATAAAAAAGCCAATGATGGGTATGTAAAACCACTAGATAAATAGTTTTCCAAGGACAGAGCCTGAGACAATGGGTCTTGGTCTAGTAATGATTACAGGAGGTAAAAATCCACCCTGTGGGTCAGATTTACTATATTGATTGACACCTCCCTAGATCAATGCTTCTCAAAACAGAAGCCCACAAAAGTCTAACACTGCCAGTTAATCATTCAGCTCATGAGCAAATGCCTGTGCATATGACTAAGATTACTTACTAATAATCTACTATGGGAAATATTTAGAGGTTAACAAAATAATTAAAATAATAATGATAAAGTTAACCTAGCATTAGCATTTAAACGCTGTAGGCTACAAATTACAGCACAAATTACAAATCTTTTGTTGCGCATACATTGGTACAAAGAGCTAGAATTGTCACATTTTTCTGTTTTTCTTTTTCTTTAATCTAGGCATAATCATTGCACATATCAATGCAGGAAGTACAATTCAATAATTTTGTTCAAGATGTACACCATGGGCAAGTTAGCATTTCTCTTCAAACAGGGAAAGTTCTTTTGTGATGCAGAGCATTAATATTTCTAGTTCTAACAAGATAAATAACAAATTAATATGAAGTATAGTCAGTCCATCACGATGTAGAGTATCAGGACCTAATCTTCCTGTGTGATGATGTTTTGTCAATATGGGTTCTCCATCATCTTTCCCATCATTCTTGCCCCCTATCCCTATAAAACCAAATTTTAAAAGTATCTACACACCAGCAAGGACACAGTTTGTCCTACTGTGTTTGTAATTGCAGCAATTTGAAACATACTAACATATGTTCTGTCCATATATCAAAATTTGGACCTATTTGAGCCACAGTGCCGGACACTGATGTACATGAGTGACGAGCTGCACAACCTGCCTTCATAGTTACCATCTCTCAGAGCTTTTGATGCCTATGTGGGCATTTGATGACCTGGTCATGACTTTTAACTGAGTTCTATTCTTTGTTTCAAATAATAATAAAGCACCACTTAATTATCTTCCTTATTATTAAGTGATTAATATGAAATTGTGTGCTCACATAAGTACAGAGATAAGTATTTCAATGAGTAGAAACTGTGGTTTTCAAATAGTTGTCTTTGATGTGGTGACTGGGGAAGTGACAGCAAAACAACAATAATAAAGAAATAATAAATCTTTAATGCATAGGAATGCGGTAAGCATTAACTGATTAAGCTGTTCTTAAATTGACAGCAGTGGGAAAGGAAAAAACACACAGAAGAAAAGACAGAAGCTGGAGGCTCATTCATAAAGGACAGAGAACAGGAAGGAGAGAGTGACCCTGAGATTCCAAAAGTATCTGAGAGAAACCTAGGAGACTGGGTCAGAACTCTGTAACAATGCAAAATCAGCCATTCCTAATATCTTCTTCAAATACAGCTTCAAAATATGGGAGTATGGTTAAAGACCTATAAATTACCACATTCAAAAGGATTCACATATTTCTGTTGTCACTGTCATCATCGTTACAACCACCAGGAACAATTATTAAGCACTTAAGATAGCCCAGGCACTCTGCTGTGCAGTATTTATAGTTTAAGTCATTGAAGTCTCACAACCACCATGAGGTGAATGCTACTGTTATCCTCATGACACATGTGAGCTACTTTGGAATGATATGATTTGCACAGTCTCAGAGCTAAGTAGCTGATACTCTTAATAACACGTTTCTAATTTGCAAATCCATGCTGTTAATCTGGCAACACATTGATAAAACCTTAGTATATGTGCTGGCTGTGAAAATACCTTCTCGGACAGGAAGCAGCATTGAACAAAAGGCTGGGTTACACACTCTGTAATCCACCCTGTGTCTGTGCAATGAGGTCTCTATACACAGCTCCATGCCCAGGACTGGCGAGAGTATAGATATCAAGGCAGGCTAGTCCTTAGGAGACACTAACACCACTTTCACTTACTCTTCACTTTATCTTAAAATGATTATTTGCTCACCCTTCCTGTAATATGAGTTAGCTACTAATATATCCCACTCATTATAGTGGAGATGCTGGAGAAGGTACACAAAGACCCTGAGAACTCACTCCTGTCTTGGGAGATGCATGCATGAGTTTATTAGATATTTGTAGTTCTAATTTCTTATGATAGCTATAGGAGTTCTATGGACATAATTTAAACTAAAAATACTTAGAATATCTGAGTGAACAATGATAAAAAAGCAGCCTGACTGCATTCAGGGACTTTTACCAACATGGATTGGTCTCAGACCCCTTCCCTCAGCCCTGTTTCTTTCTTTCCTGTGGTAATAAACTTCCCTTTCACTGTGACAAGATTATTGTCAGTAACTTAAAATTTATGATGCTTGTTCTTAGCACACATCCTTCCCCATCACTCTAGAAATTGTCAGATGAAGGCAGATGGACTAGTGTATATCATATTCCATCCTTGAGACTGCCCCAATTCCCAGTATGATAGAATGTGCCGAATTGTCAGTCAGAAATGACTGTCCAACAACTGACGCTAAAGGCATTTCTCACCTAAAGCAATGGGTACTACACAGGTAGACAGAGCCATGTCTGCTGTTCAGTTAGCATATGGGTAAGGAACAAAACATATTTTTAGAAAAAGAAATATGACATTCTGAAGAAACTCAGGCATTAAAAGATCCTGCTATAAAATTATATCCCCTGAGCTTCATTAAAAGAAAAACAATTTCACAAAATTTATACCGCTCTGCTTTTCACGTTCTTTTGTCTGCAAGGACTCTGTTTTGATTTACTTGCATTCTTAAAAATAAAATAAAATTGGATTTTTACCTCACTAATTGGGACCAAGATATCACTAATTGTGATAGCACGGATAGCGTTAAGAGCATAACAAAAAGGAAAGCTTTCTCAATACACGTACTATGCTTTTTCTTTTGAGAAGACATGCTTGAAACTGCATTTTAAACACTTCAGCACTGATGAAACAAATTAACAATGGCTCAGACACAGAGGTGCTGCATATTATTCATGATCTTGAAGTTATTAATGTAACACTGAGCCATTATTGCCACAAAATGCCGTCAGGGTAATTAACACATCTTATCTAATAGAATAAGGCCGTCAAACCAAACTAATTAAGGTATATAACTACATTGCTGAGGCAGAAAGATGCATGTGAAATGAATGACAGAGCTCATCAAGGCGGCCCAGAATAACTAAACATGGTAGTCTTGTATTCATTGCCTGGCTATCCACTGGCCATAAGTCTCTTCAGTCTCCTTTGGCCCAGGTTTTATGGACCCTGTGGAGATTAACACTATTGCCCAACACTAGCATTTGTAGCAATTCCCTGAGTGGCTTATAAGTTTGTATTTTCTGGTCCCTTGGAGATACTGTAGGGTACATTGAAGAGCAGGGATCTTTTTTAGAAAAACAACCTCAGATATTTTGAAGCTGATGATTCATGACTGATCTTTTGAGAAATTCTAGAAGAAAGGATTTTCTGAATGTCCCTTCTCTCTTAATCTCCAGTGATGATACTACTGATTTCCATTGATATGGTACAGAAATTTTTCTCAGGATTGAGATGTGTGTCATATATGAAATGTGCATAATTGGGGCTGGAAAGATGGCTCAGCAGTGAAGAATGTTCACTGCGCAACCTTGACAACCAGAGTACAGAACACAGCACCTGACATAGCACCCTACAAATGTCTGTAATTCCATATCCTAATGATCTGGTTCCCACTTCTGGCCTCATGTATATCTACACACATAAATCCACATACATTGATATATATACATACACACACAAATAAATAAACAAACATGTTTGAAATGTGCATACTTCCAACCACTTACTTATGGCCTGACCTAATTTTCAGCGAAGGTAGTGTGGAACAGAAATAAATGAAGAAAAAACAACCTCGTTTTCAGTATTTAAAGAAGGTCATTCAGCTCTGAAGTCACTCCAAGCCAGACATTCCTATTCTATCATTAGCAGCATATGAGTTACACCAAACAACAAGCATAAGGAAAAACATGGAACTTTACTGGAACTTTGAAAACTCTCCGATGCATTCTTCCAAATGCCTTTTCCCCTTTAACCCTCAGGTTTTACAGAACAAGGCTCTTCACAGATAATGCCGGTGGTGTTAAATTTAGAAAGCTTGCAGCTATGAGATTGGAAGCTCCTCGTATTTGGAGATTTCCCCAAAGATCTGAGGAAAGGCTTCTGAGACATCACCAGGTTTTATTTATCAGGCTGTGAAACTAAACAATATGTAGCCCCTTCCTATTGTCCCAGCAAATAGCTCATTATGCCTGGCACTGAAAAGATACAATGAGTCTATAAAGGAAACAGGGAGAGAGGAAGAAAACTTTTGGTCAATGTAAAGGCATAACACTGGGAAATATAAGTAATATACACTAGTGTATTCGCACATTTACATGTAAACTCACCAACATGATTAACACAGGAAGTATGAAAACATCATCTCCCTGACAGACTTCCTTGCACATTCAGGTCATGATGAATCTCACCAGAGCGATTTCTGAGTCAAACAACACACGCTCCAGTGAACTCATCATTACTGTTAGTCCTGTTAGACAAGAGCTGTAATCGGGGAATGGGGTGGTGGGTTTGGGTGGCTATGAACAGACCTGGAAATCTTATCCTAAGTTGTCACACAATTTTTTATAACAGTACAGAGGAAGCTGAAGAAGAGTTCCCTATGAGATGACAGAAGTGACCACAATCTTGTTCAGAGATTCAGGAAACTTCCTCAAATGCCTGTAATTTTGCCTTGCATACCCCCAACACAACTTAACCAATGAACAATATTTGCAGTATATTCATCAGAAAAAAGTTGACTGAGATAAATGCACAGTATTAACATACCATAGGGAACCCACACAGATGAAAATCAAAATCCCACTACTCTACAGTGTTTAAACAGAAAAGTCACTAGAATGGATGGGCTTGGGTGGCAGATATTAGGTCTGCCGCCAGTAACTGTGAAGTCTGATGAAAGATTTTTTTTGTTCCTTTATCTATAGGATGAAAACAAATTTTCAGAATCAAAATAAATTTTATATATATATATATGTATTTCTCAAATAGTAACTGGACATAAACGGAGACATTGGAGTTATTATCATTATTTTAGTTGACCTTCCCACTTCCTAGCAAATATCTCTGATGCACATACCAAGCAGGACTCTGGATCTGTCTCCCACACATATGATCCTGGACAACCACCTTATTCAGCATGACCATTTTCCATATGACTTCTAATACTGCTTTCTAAAATTGACTTCAAGTATTCTCATGTTTTTATTATTGTTTTTATTTTAATAGATTGTAACTACATCATTTTCTCCTTCCTTTCCTTCTTACAAATCTTCTCATATTCCTCTGCTTGCTGTCCTTCAGTTTCATGGCCTATAACTGTGTGTGTGTGTGTGTGTGTGTGTGTGTGTGTGTGTGTGTGTGTGACCATCAGTATTGGATAACCAATTGATGTGCTTTTCTCTAAGGAAGATAATTTCTCCTGCTCTCAGCATTCCCTCATTGCCTGCAGGTTATTTTTTGTAGGGTTGGAGCCTCCTGGACCTTCCCTACGTTAACTATTCACACTAGCCACAGAAAGTAGAAATGACATAAATGTCCTTCAACTGAGTACAGAATAATGAAAATGTGGTGCATACACACTATAGAATACTATTTAGCTGTGAAGCAGAAATGAAATTTGTAGGTAAGTAGAATGGAACTAAAAAATGGCATATTGAATGAGGTAACTCAGACTCAGAAAGATAAAAATATAAAATAATGTTCTCTTTCAATGAGGCTCCTAGCTATAAATCTTCAGATATGAGTTCATAACCTGTCAGGGATGGAGGATTGGGGAGGCAATAGAAAGGGAATAGTGATCTGACCAGGAAAATTAAAAAGGGGATGGGGCTTTAAGTAAGAAGGGGGGTTGTCAAAAAATACAGAAGGGAAGAGGATAAAATAACAGTAAAGATGTCTGGAAAAGTCACAAGGATTCATAGTACTATCTACCTAAAAATACCTGTAACATATGTAAGATAATATATAAGTACAGAGTTTAAATGGAAATTTCTCATCTATGCTGACAATGTTCTCATAAGACCCAATGGCCACCTAACAGAAACCCCAAAAACAGAAATAAAAAGTACTTTTTGGGGTTGTTGGTCAGGGTCATCCAAGAGGGTGCTGGAACATATAGGCCAGTGGTTTTTAATCTTCATAGTGCAATAACACTTTAATACAGTTCTAATGTTTTGGTACCCCACCCCCCCACCATAAAATTATTTTATTGCTACACCATAACTGTAATTTTGCTACTGTTATGCATCATAATATAAATATCTGATAAGAAGCCTTCAATGGGGTTACAACCCATATGTTAAGAACACTGGTGGAGACTATCGCTGTTGCCCTTGGTTGACCTCCAGAGGTAGAATATGGGTTAACTCACCTTTAAACTGGAGCTCTTAACTTCTCTTTGAACATCAAATCAGTGAAATCCTGTCTCATGTGGTATTTTTAATTTTTAACTAAGTATTTAACCAAAATATAAACATCCATCTTTGAGTTCCTAGCACAATCACCAATGTGGACACCCCTCTGCTTTCTTAGGAAACCTGTCAACAGGAGATACTAAAATAGATCCTGTGTTCTCAAAGGGCTTTGCCTTGCTTTCCCCAGCAGTTTCTGTAACCGCAAAGGGCGTGCTCAGGCACTTGCTACGCAGCATATTCAGGCTGCCAGTCAGAGCCAATGAGATACATGGCCTGATAAAGGTGACCTCAGGGAGATGTGCCGAATGTGAGCAGGACTCACAAATCGAATAGGAGAGATCAGGCTTCCCTTTAATAAGTCTGAAAGTGGCAAAATAATGCAATTACCTTACCGTAACCCAGTATCTGCTGGGGAGCTCCAAGAATCCCATTATGCACACAGCCCACTCTCTGCTGAGAATATATTACACCTAATGAAATAAAGCCCATACCTTTCCTCAGTACCGCTTGGCTGTCACACAGATGTCTCTTTATTGCTTTATATAAATCCTGAGTAATGTACAGTGGACAAGGTATCACTCACATCAACCAAGTGAGATCAAAGTCTGTTGTTAGACACACATGAAATCCTCCCCATTCCTTATCTGTAAAGGAGTGTAATAACAAAGGCCAGAGCTGGCAACTCAGGGCTCTGCCTTTGATCCTTCTTTCAAGTCTGGGAAAAGATTTGCAAGGGTGGCCAAGGAAAGAAGCCTCTTCTCCACTTCCCCTACCAGGGACTAAAAGAAAGCATCGCTCACCCAGCAGAATGCATGACAGCTAAAGCATTGCTGCCTACAGCCTGAGCATGGTGGGAGAGTGTATGGAAAGTATGTTTTCTGGGATATTTGTTCATTCACTCAGCAAATATTTGTTGAGTGATATTTGAAAGCATGGGGAATGAAGCTGAGGAAATACAGATAAATAAGTGGGGGGAGTAGATAGAGGTTACATCCACAGAGAAGAAGGAGGAGGGGCGAGGGGATTGGGGGTTCCGAGGGGGTGGTGGGGGATGGGGTAAGGGGACAACATAGAAAATGTAAATAAATCATCCAATAAAAAAAAAAAAAACCTGCCTCTCTTTTCCTGAGATGCACACAGGTGAAAATGTAATTACAATTGTGGGTAGTGCATGTTCAGAAATGCAATATATAGGGTACAGGGGGAACTGAAGAAGTCAGACAGAAGAGGTCCTGAACAGAGGTAGGAGGGATACAGGAAAAATGAGGGTGCGCATTCCAAGAATAAGGACTAACGGCAGTAGAACTGAAGCCAGAACCCATAAAGCAGGTCCAAAGCACTCTGTGCTGTTTATGTGGGTAAACAGTGAGTAGAATTAGAACATATAAGATCTTACAATCATGGCAACACTTTCTCGATGTTTGTTATGGTTGCATTAGCTTCATGATTCCAGGATCCATCCCAAAAGCTTACAGACTGGCAAAATCTGAGCTGTGAGTAGCTAAGGGAGACTCTGATAACATTTGGTCCATATATGTCACATGTTGTCATATAGCTGTCACACTGACACCATGAAAACTCAACAAGCACTTCCTCTCAAAAGTGGGTCTTAGTTTTTTCACCATGTCAGCCCACCCACCCATCAGCCCACCAGTCCATCATCCTATCACCCATTAGCCCATCATCCTACCTGCCCACCATCCCCTCAACCCCACAGCCCCACAGCCCCACAGTCCATCAGCCCAACAGCCTATCATCCCAGTCATCTAATTCCCAAGGTCTTGAAAAAGCACCTTCAGAATTTCTTCTTTGAGAAAACTCACTGAATGACTTTAAATTCAATTTTGAAGACTTGCTTTGTTTCATTTGTCTGTCTATGCATCTGTCTATCTATCTCTGTCTAGATATATATATATATATATATATATATATATATATCATCTGTATCATCTGTTTATTATTTATGGAGGAAGATGGCAAATGCTAAGGATTGAGCCTAAATTCAGGACATAGTAAGTACAGGTTCTTTCACTGCAGTGTAACCTACCCCCTATACATCTTTTAAAGACTGAACCTAGAAAGATAGATGAAATTACATAAAAATGATGTACATCATAAAGTGAAAAAAGAATCAGGTAAGCTGTCTTTGATAAGCATGTATTCTTAGATATTACATAAAGAGGGAGGAGGTCTAGGGTTCCTATGGTAAATAGCTTCTGCAAGCTCACTCCATGCTCTCTAGGTAACAGGGTTATATAGTTCTCCTCTGAACCTCACAAGTTACTCTTGAGTCCACTCAGGTAAATAACACTCATGGCCCAGAGTTAGTAAGCCCAGACAATTCTGTCTTTACCTTAACTGGGATTAAAGGTGTATTTTCCCAAACTGGTAAAAAGCCAGTGCTGTACCTGTCAGAATTTTCTTTTAAAATTTCACCAACATTAAAACATAAAACATGTAGAAATGCCGCCTTTAGGATTGTCTTGCCATAACAATACAATTGAATCTATATTCTATGTGGGCCTACTATTACATAATTACTAAAGAATTCGTGTGTAAATGCCCTTATTCTTTGGTGTTCTTGGGATAGAGTCTTTCTAAGTCAGCAAATTCACAAGGATTCTCCTGCCACAGCCTTCAAAGTGCTGGGACTACAGATACATGCCACCATGCAGAGCTAATTGTATACTTTTAAGTTAAAAAAAATCTTTTCAGAGTAACTAAGGAAGAAGCTTCAAAGACAGAAGGTCTAGGGAAGTAGGGTAGGTTCTTGGTTTATGCACATCCAGGTCTTCTCAATGATGGTTGTCAACTTCAGGGTTTCTCCAAAGAAATGTTGAAGAGACAATGCTTCAGTAACTTGTAGAATGCCATTGTCCATCACCTGGTGCTACAGACAGGCATGCTCTTCAGATCAAGGACCTTCCCATCACTGATGTTCATACTGTGGAGATTCTTTATGCATTAAAAATATCATGATACATTAGAAACTCAGAAAAACAGCCCAAAACACAGAACAATGACTAACAAACACCAAGAGTTTAACTTTAAATGACCCTTAAGGCTGTCATGTTGTCTAGAGAAAATCTATCATTGAACAATTCTCACTTTTTTATAAGTCTCAGCTGAATGGAAAAGCACCAATCAGGGAGGGATAAAAAGGCCTGAATGTAGACAAAATTGTGATGTGATTAACCCACAAGGCCTTTGGAATGAGATACTTAAGGTTTAACTGCACTTCCTGATCTCACTGTGCACAGCTGTGCTTTTACAAGTTTATTAAGAAGAGTTCATGAGGCCAGCAAGATGGTTCAGGAGGTAAAGGTACTTATCTTGCAAGCCTGGTAACCTGCATTTCTTCCTCAGAACCCACATAAGGTTGGAAAGAGAAAGCCAACTCCACAAAGTTGTCCTCTGATCACCATCCACAGGCTGTGGCACACATGCTCCATACACATACCATCCATGCACATGTGTCCAAGCACGTGCGCAACACACACACACACACAATAATAATAATAAGATGACTAGAAAAAATGGTTACTCAACTAACATAAGAAGATGCCTATTGTCAAATTTTTTAAGTAAAGCACATGTCACAGTGACCACCATGAGTTGGTTCCAGCCTCAACATTCCCCACTCCAGACATGAAAACCCATGGATACTCAAGTCCTTTATAGATAGAATAGCATTTGCACATAGTCTAGACACAGCCTCTGTACACTCTGAATCTCTAGGTTACTTGGAATACTGAGTGTACTGTGAATTTAAGTGTCCTTTAGGAATAGACGCTCTCCTGTGTTGGTTAGCCAATGATGATAAGAAAGATGTCTGCACATGTTCAGTAAAGATGCATTTTTCAAATGTTCTTACCTCATCGTTGATTGAAACTGTAATTGCAAGGCCAATGAATGTAGAGGGGAGACTGAATAACCAAGAGAGGAAAACATACAGATTCATTTCTCATGTAATCCATCATATACACTCCACCCCACCCTACATTTTCATAAACAAGTAACATCATGTCACCTTGGTAACATGGATGAAAGCTATGCTCCAAATCTGAGTCTCAGGCTTTAGCTTCTTTACCAAGCATGTGGACTACAACAAGAACAGCAGGTGAGACAACCTAAATCCCCATTTTGTGAGAAATTGCCCTTGCTGGAACTTTCATTACTCCCAAGACAGGGATGCTTTATCTCAATTCACTGCAGCTGAACATCCCCTGATAGTTCAAAGAATCCATGTTTCTGATTCATCAGGTGTAAACTGAATGAAGAACAGAGGACTTCCACTCCATACAAATACTTTGGATCAGCCTAATAGCTATACAAGTGCCCAACATAGGTTAATCTCACTTGCTCCAAAAATTAAATGAAAACTGGAGACATTATTCAGATAATTTCATTCTTTCACGTGTGTCTCAAAATAGAAAGTTTAGAGACTAATATGAGATTTTGTAATCAAATCCACTCTTACTGGCTGTGTGGTCCTCAACTAAAAGACCTATTTAAGTATCAGCTTTTTGTTTGGAAAGGGCAGAAATGTTCATGGCACTACCTCAGTGAGTGATAACAAAATTATATAATGTATACACAATACTACTCTTTGGATGTTTCATTGTGACAATGCCAGGCTTGATGTGGACTCAATAAATATAGCTATCACTGTCATTTCTATTATTGATGCAAATGCTTGTACTGTGATGGCTACTGAGTACAAAAGTAATTTGGGAGATTCAACATTCTGCATTGCCTACCATATAAATCAATTTCAACATATAGACTTTCAGCTCATGACTATGAGGAGGTTATAATTATAAAAAAATAAGTGAACATCACCCCCTGGTTACCAAAGCAAGAAGTGTTATCTTTTTTTATAAAATTTAATTACATCATTGAAATCATTAAGTTACAGTGAAAGTACTCTTAAGGAATCAATGGTTCTTGTTATGGTTTTAATGAATTATCATTTCTCACTTCCTTTAAAATTTTTGATCTATTCTATGATAACAAAAGCTTAATGTGTGTTTGATTTCTTATTGTAGGTAATAATTAAAGCCCCAAGACCATTGTCATAAAACTGCTCAACTACAACTTAAGATGGTACAACCAGGCTACATTTGGCAGATTTATGCAGGTGAAAGATGAGATTTTATGTGAATGGCTGCTTATGTCTTGTAGCAACAAAGAGATGCTTCAAGAATATTACCTTTTAATGCTAGTGTGTCTTTTTATGTTTGTGTATTTGGTATTTCTAGTTTTTTAAACATTTTTTTAAAGATACTGATTTTCCATATGTTTTCAACCACATAAAATAAGCCCTCCCAAGAAAATATTCCTTCCCACCTTGAGCAGCAGTTAAAAGCCATGTGTTTTCAATTTATATCTCCACACCATAAAAATGGCCCCAATCAGGGCTGTGACTGCACTGCAGTGCTTCTTGTGTTTCTCCTTAACTCCTCTCATGCTCCACCACCAGAGACTCTCATCAGGACCACTCACACCTCCCAGCCAGCACTTCCTTATCTGAGCTGCTGAGTACAAGCACAGTTATTTAAAACTTCCTTTTAAAACTGCTTAAGAAAGATGCACCTGACAGTTCTTAAGAAACAAAACCATTTTCTCTCGCCTTGTCAATTCCCCTAGCAGACTATTGACACTGTGTTTCTTAGTGCACTTGCAGAACACTCCAAATGCTGTGAGACACACTAGGAAAAGTGAGAAAAGGAGACTGCTCTCACCGTTTTTGACATCCTCGGAGGACTTTGCCAACTATGCATTATCCTATACTATTCTTTGCAGTAGACACTTCCTTCTTTCAAAAGAGTATAATGGTTAATCATGATTGTCAACTTGGTTACATTGAAGCATCCTCCTGTGAGATTGCTGCAATGCTCCTCTGTGTGAATCTCTGAAGACACTTCCAGAGTGGATTAGCTAAGGGAATATATCATAATCTTCAGCATCATCTAATAGACTGGAGCTTTGAGGAAAAAAAAAACAGAAACCCAACAGAAAGTTTCCTCCTTGGTTCAGTTTCCTGAATGCCGTGCTGCTCAAAAGGCCGCCTCCCCCAGAGTGATGGAGCGAAATATCAGAAACTGATCAAAAACAAATCTTTCCTCCCTGAAAATTTTGCTCATAAATATTGTTACATCAAATATATTACTACCTACAGCAAACAACCTTAATACCAAAATACAACAAAAATTGCACTAACATGAACAAAGTTAAGAGTTTCTTCTTCTATGTATGAGACCATAAACTATTCAGCTATTAGACTACATCAGTGCAACAAACTAAACTTAAATACTAAACTACCTAAATTATTAAATTACTATAATTATTAACTTACTAACCCAGAATGAACTTAATGGAGAAAGGGTTTATTTGGCTTACAATTGCAGGTTCAGCCTATTATGTTGGGAAAGCTATGGCAAGAGCTAAAATTATCCTATTCACATTGAAATGGGAAGAGTGCTGTTTTCTGTCACCTATCCCTTCTCACACCATTTAGGACCATCTGCCTAGGGAATTGTGCCACCCACATTGAACTAGGTCTTCTTATCTCAATAAGTAATCAAGACAATCATCCACATACCAACCTGACCTAGATAATTATTCATTAAGACTTCATTCCCAGATGATTCTTAGTTGTGTCAAGTTGACAGTTAAAATTACCTAGCACAACTTGAATTCCACACATACATATGGGCATCTCCAAAATTTCCCTGTGGCAAAGGTTTAGAAGCAGTAATGTGACTGGAAGCAGAGGCAGGAAGACTACCTTGAAGGTGTATTAGAAGTAAATTTTATTTTTAGTTCAATTATTTTGTTGATCAGAGTGATAGGTACCAAGGAGGAAAAGCTATAAAGGAAGTAAGCATCTGTCCTAAAATGTTTGATTCAGCTGCTGCGTACAAGAGACAGTGACACAGGATGTTGGAGACAGAAGCCTCAGGTCTTATCCCTGTCCACAGAGACAACTAAATGCACTTTCTGTTTTCCTTTTCTTGGATTTGCGATGATTTGTTACACTTAAAAATTCAAGAGATTGTTTCTGTGATTTGCAAGCAAGATGGCTGCCATCAGGGAAACTCGTTATAAACAGGAGCTGAATGAGCTGTAGCAAATGACTTTAATAATGTACGTGTATAAGTTATTCAAAAATGCACATTTATGGGGAAATGCTTAGTAAAAACAATAATCAGAAACCAACTTTTTAAGATTTGTAAGCTTTGTTGGACTATATATAGCCTATAGTTCAGTGGTAGAGTGTTTGCCTAGCTACACAAAACCCTGTGATCAATCTCCAGCACTACAAAACAAAATACTAGGTTTGATTTAGCCTGGAATATGTTGTAGAAGGATGATGACTGTTAGTCTTGATGTCTACTTCATTACATTAAAACAGGTCTATGAGATTCGCCAAATATTTTTCTGGTGACTCTACAAAGACAATCCCAACACACAAGAAGCTAAAGTAGGAGGATTGTGAATTCGAGGGCAGCCTAGGCTGCCTAAATACCAAACCAACCTGAGTTAGAGACCCTATCTTAAGAAAACAACATGTTGGGGTTTTTTTCTCCAAGATTTTCACTAGCTGTTCTATCAACAAAATTAGTGGTAATTTTCTAATATCTATATTTTCTGGATTAGAAAATAAAAACAGATATATAATACTTGTACAGTTTGTCAATGGTCCGCATTTTTATAAAATACCTCTCAGTGACTTTGACTGAGTAACCTGCCTGACTCCATACACCAGTCTTAGTATCTGTAGTTGTAGCTAA
>NW_021604736.1:2641365-2641538 GCF_004785775.1 Grammomys surdaster | reverse complement strand
CCTGCCTGACTCCATACACCAGTCTTAGTATCTGTAGTTGTAGCTAACACTATCCTCCCTGACTCCATACACCAGTCTTAGTATCTGTAGTTGTAGCTAACACTATCCTGCCTGACTCCATATACCAGTCTTAGTATCTGTAGTTGTAGCTAACACTATCCTGCCTGACTCCA